>NC_091689.1:17393636-17696666 GCF_041296265.1 Equus caballus | reverse complement strand
TGTGTGGCACCACAGAGGCTGCAGACCCAAAGTGAGCGGAGATGAGCTCCAGCAATTCTGAGCTCTTAGGAACTTACTCTCCGAACAACTGCATGGAGCTGCGGCCACAAGCACGTCAGGGTCAACTGTAAGTGTAAGCAGGAGTTCTCCTGAAATAACTTCCGTGTAGAACACAATATTTACGAAAGGATGAGTAGTAAAAGCATGCTGATTTGAAATTTACAGGGATAACATTAAAACATAATTGTTTGGAACTTTGACCAGCAGAAGATATTTTTTGGAGAGGAGTATTAGTGACATTGTCTAGAATTGCTGGCACATGGTGATCATAAAAGAGCAGACCGGGACCGGCCTGGTGGTGCAGCGGTTAAGTGCACACGTTCTGCTTCTTGGCGGTCTGGGGTTCACCGGTTCAGATCCCGGGTGCAGACGTGGCACCGCTTGTCAAGCCATGCTGTGGTAGGCGTCCCACATATAAAGGAGAGGAAGATGGGCATGGATGTTAGCTCAGGACCAGTCTTCCTCAGCAAAAAGAGGAGGGCTGGCAGCAGATGTTAGCTCAGGGCTAAAGTTCCAGAAAAAAAAAGCAGACCAACTTTTAAGCATTTTTTCTTGTTTTAAAGTTCTCTACTGACGATGCTCCACCTGCTTGCCTGCTTCTGGGGCACAGTGCTCCCATCACTCTGTCCGTGGGACTCCACTGCCCATGGGCCTGCAGGGCTCAGCTCCACCTTTGGAACTTCCCAACAATCATTTCCACTTGTAGGCAACAATCTCTTCCATTATCCTGAACACTGAAGCCCCTCTGTAACCACCCTCCTCCGCATTCTCAGCCAATGATCTAGCTTCCTACCTCGCCAACAAAATTAGACCAACAGGTGTAACTTTCCATCTCACTACTTACCATCTTACCTCCATCCAGCCCCTGCTTCCTCCAGTCTCAGAGGATGGGTGGCTCCTCCTAATCTAGACCAACTCTGTCCCACCCTTCTAGGATGAGTCATCCTCTCTCTCTCCCTCTTCTGCTCCTTATCGTCAATTCTTATGCACACACTTAATTCTCATCCTAAAAAATAAGAAACGAAACCGGAGTCCTCCCCTAACCTGGCATTATCCCCCGTCTGGGTCCATCCAGCCTCTCTCCTCTTGCGCGCACATCCTGAGAGATGGCGCTTTGCAAAGCACAGGCCTCATCACGTTTCTTCCTTGTGCACATTCAGCCGCTGGCTGTTTATTATGTACAAGATAAAACTCCAGGTTCCTTATTTGGCACCCAGGCATGATCCAGCTTCTAGCTCCCCAGGAACCTCACTTAGTAACCTGGACGTTACTGTAGTATCCAAATTCTTTTCATCTGATTTCCTATTTTCCAAACAATTTTCTAGTAACTCATTACTTTTCCCAGGTAAATAGTGGGAATGGATGTGGGTGTCTTGTATATCAAACATAACTACCACTGTTATTAGAAAGTTGTATCTCCCATTGTAAAAATAATAAATTGGCCTTCTACTTTAAAGATTTTATTTATTTATTTATTTTTTCCTTTTTCTCCCCAAAGCCCCCTGGTACATAGTTGTGTATTCTTCGTTGTGGGTCCTTCTAGTTGTGGCATGTGGGACGCTGCCTCAGTGTGGTTTGATGAGCAGTGCCATGTCCGCGCCCAGGATTCGAACCAATGAAACACTGGGCTGTCTGCAGCAGAGTGTGCGAACTTAACCACTCAGCCACGGGGCCAGCCCCTGGCCTTCTACTTTATCAGTCTTTCCTGAGTTGGGTTCGTATGAGTCAGTCCCCTGAAGCTAATTCACTCTGGCTGTACTGAAAATTGAACACCTGGACCCACAAAACTGAGAATCAGACGCTCTGCCGGGGGCCCCACCAAAGTGAAGCTACCCTGGAAGGCTGCCTAAGGACAAGTGTCTTCCTTCTCTGACATCTTTGTTGTCGCCTGTCAGTATCCATCTCAATAAGGGACACAGCATGGGCTTTGGAGTCTGGAATTGCTGGGGTCAGTTCCCAGGTTCCTGTCGAGCCACACTACTTCCTGTCCGTGGGACCTCGGGAAAGGCCCTTCACCTCACTGAGTCTGTTTCCATTTCTTTAAAACAGGGATCATAATACTTACATATAGGATGACTGTAAAAGTGAAACAGGTTTCATAAAAGCACTGGTCCTGTGAAAAAGTGAGGAATGTTCCCAAATCTGCATGATGACAAAGATTGATCCAAAGTTCCAATGTGATCATGGGGCCACTTTGGTTATGATGGGGAGGTAGAGCTGTCCAAAGAGGATGAAGATATTTTTTGTTGTGATGTTCAATGAAATGATTTGTCCTATGTATTTCAGAAAATCTTGAAAAATGTATACAAGCCATGAAGATATTGGATATGATTTTGAAGATGACCCCAAAGATAAGAAGACGCTTAAACCCCACCCGAACATTGATGGTGGTTGGGCGTGGATGATGGTCCTTTCCTCATTCTTTGTACACATCCTCATCATGGGCTCTCAGATGGCCCTGGGAGTCCTCAATGTGGAATGGCTTGAAGAATTCCATCAGAGCCGCGGCCTGACTGCCTGGGTCAGCTCCCTTAGCATGGGCATCACCTTGATCGTGGGTATGTTCGCGTGTGACCTGTTGTAAAACTGAATAATTATGACATGACAGTTCCCTGCTGTAGATCGTGTTTTATATTGTTGAAAAATTAGATGTTAGTGATGTTACTATTTTTTTATTGTGGTAAAATAGACATAACATAAAGTTTACCATTTTAACCATTTTTTAGATATAAAGTTCGGTGCCATTGAGTACATTCATCACCACCATTCATCGCCATAACTTTTTCATCTTCCCAGACTGAAACTCTGCACCCACAAAACAATAACTCCGCATTCCCACTTCCCCCAGCCCCTGGCCACCACCAATCTGCTTTCTGTCTCCATGAATTTAACTGCTCTAAGGACCTCATATAGGTGGAATCATACAATATTTGTCCTTTTGTGTATTACTATTTGGATATTGTAAACATTTAGAGTATTTTAAAAACTGATCATTTAAAAAACTCTCTTTTGCCCCAAACTCGGTTTTCTTAACTGTTATAATTCATTATCTATCATTACAAATCTGTTTATTTAACATTTATGAATAATTTTAGAAACATAAAAATTTTAGAGAAAACACTAGAAAAGTCAAGTAAGAATCTTATTTCAGAGTTCTAATGTTTTTAAGTTCAAATATTGATCATATGTTATTGAAAAATCTATCAACCTGTTCATAGAAAGGTTACTGATACAGCTAACAGGAAGGAATAATAATATATTTTTGTATTTTCTAGTTAAACCTCACCACACAGCAATCTATGAAACCAACTCTTAGCCAGTCAGAGATACTAAATCAGAAAGTTATTATAAATATAATATGTCATTATGGCTAATGTGTTTCAGTTTGGGAACTAAACAACATTCTCTGTCAACTAATATTTAATAAGCATTTATTATATACCATGAGCTTTCCCTTATATTATCTCATCTAATTTTATTTAATTCTCTCAAAAATCCTGTGAGATAATACCACTGTACCATCATGCTGTTCATTTGCTTCACTTGAAAGTAAAAAACCATACTTTTATATCTATTTTTTTTTCATTTAAACTAGTTGTGAAATATTTTGTAGAGGAAACATAAATGGCCTCAGATCTTTCTCTGGTTTTGTGAGCGTGTATCTATGACAGGCATGTGTGTGTTTGATGGAGACTGTGCCTTTTCAGCGATTTCCACATTAGTAACGAGTTGCTTGAATCCACTTCAGAGATGTGTTGATCTTGGCTGGCTTTCAATCAATGTGATTTTGGATAATCCATGCAGCATTAATAACAGCGGTGATACTAATGATAAAAAACAAGGACAGAGTGTTATTTCTCAAGATGTGGGGCTGGTATTTATCAAAGGGAATTAATACTGATCTAGTTTTAAAATTAAATAAGGGCACCATTATGTGTGTGAGAGAATTGTTGATAAATCATTTTTGCCTATAACATTAATGAACTGACTCCTTCGACCCTGCGTTGGCCTTGATAAACTAGGACTGTTTGTCATATGAAAAGTGCAGGTAGGTGTACTTCAGTGTAGGGAATGTGTAGTTTTATGTTTGTTGCAATCCTACCTTCTCTGTAAGCCATTAAAATCCAGGTTTCTTTCTTTTTTTTTTTTTTGCTGAGGAAGATTCGTCCTGAGCTCACATCTGTTGCCAATCTTCCTCTTTTTGTTTGAGGAAGATTTGGAGTGAGCTTAACATCTGTACCAATCGTCCTCTATTTTGTATGTGGGTCGCCGCCACAGCATGGCTTCTGACAAGTGGTGTAGGTCTGCACCCAGGAACTGAACCTGGGCCACCAAAGCAGAGCATGCTGAACTTAACCACTAGGCGACAGGGCTGGCCCCTTCTTACCTTTTTAAAATTAAATGTTTAAGGGATAGAACAAAACACTTACAGATTCAAACTAGGAAGTGTGTGCCTGCAACAAAAAAGAAAAAGGCCAGGATATAAAATGTCCCCATATTTTCCAAACCATCCTATAAGTTTGTCTTAGAGATCATTATGTGTTTCATGAGTTCTACAGAAATATGCAATGGAAACCAGCCTTGAAATTATCGGATATGGTTTTGAAGATGATCCCCAAAATAAGAACACCGAACTCCTAATGATGGTGAAATGTGATTGTCGTCTCTAATTTAATTGGGAGATAACTGTGTATTTGGAATTCTGTTTGAGAGTCCTTAAATGCCAGACAGTGGACTCTCTGTCTGTAGACTGAACTTTCTAGGGGAAAGGCGCCTGCCAGATCAACATCTTTTATCTTGGGGCTGAGAAATCATAACACAGCAAGGCCCATAGTTATATAAATGAAAGGTCTTTTATTATGCCTGTCGTCACCCTAAATTGCTGTCCATTATCTTAAGCTGCCTGGTACGGGGTGGCCGCAGATATGTTGGGTGATTTTCCAACGAGAAGCCAGCAGGAACAGCTCTCCTCGATTGAACACTCACAACATGCTAAGTGCATGTTATGTATGTGATCTCGTTTGACCCTAAAGCAACACTGCAGGCTAGACCATCATGTCTAGCTGACAGAGGAAGAACATGCAAGGCTCAGAGACATTAAGTAACTTACTGAAGGTTGAACAGTCAGTAAGTGGAGGACAGGCTTCACGCCTGGTCCGTTGGGCTTCAAAATTGTGTCCACTATACCACAGTGCCTGCCACTACATCAAATGGAACTGAAAATATGTTTGAAGTGAATAAATGTAAATTGTTTTCATTTTTGAAGTGTTGTGAGCACCTTTGGGTTACCTCTTTTAAGTTGAAAAAAATCCATGAACTGTGTTACGGAGTTGAAAGCCATCTCTCTCTTGGGCAATGACTTGTACGTGGGCAATTCAATAATTTCATTCTTGTTTCATTCTTTGCTAGCATGGATTTTTGCTCGTTTCCTGCAGAAGGTCCCGATTTTTCACAAAATGTAATCAGCTCAGTGGTAGCTGCAGCAGCCTTTGTGATCGCTCTTGGAGTAATTCTTGGTGGAAGCCATGCTGTTAGGGGAATTTATAGGCTGCAGAAGGTTACTTGCTTGCCAGGTAGATGAGAGTTGAGTGGTTGTCAACCCTAGCTGTACATCAGATCCACCTGGGGAGCTGTTCCAAACCCTGCCACTTGGGCTGCACCTGGACAATTAAATCAGACTCTCTTGGGATGGACCTAAGCATCAGGATTTTTTTTTTGAGGCTCCTAAGTGACTTCCGTGTTCAGCCAGGGCAGAGAGCCATTGACGTAGAGGTTAGGAGCCTAACTAACCTCTTACTCTAACTTCTTATCACAGTGAGGAGTTACTCCAAGAGACCGGGAGTTTGATAAACCACCTACTTTCCTCCAGGACTGTATGCCAAGGCTCACCTCCGATTATTTCTCTCCTCACCTGACCTGTTTTCAACCTATGAGAGACTGGGATGGGCAAGAAATTATGACTTCCTCAGGGTGTCCCTGCGCCAACGTGACACTATATTATGTGGGAAATGGGGCAAGACTCAGATTCCTTCCGAAGAGGAGAAAGTCTGAGAATGTGTATAACCTCATTCCAAAACATTGAATTCCTCTACAAAAGTGGGCATCACAGCCAAAGGACCGTACCTCAATCTTATTTTCCCCCTCGCCTTAGACCGTGTGGGGAGTTCTTTTCATTTTGTTGAAATGGCAGTTCGCTCTTGGAGATGCCAACTGACCATCAGTAAACAATGGTTGAAAGTGAAACAGAGCCAGAAAGCTTGGCTCTGACTTCCTTTTTTTGACATATCTGTATTTTGTAACTATGGAGGAGTCACAGCATTTCCGGGGCTGACTTTGCCCGTCTGCGAATCGTAAATGCCTGAAGCTCCAGCACGACTGGGCAGGAGTTGTTGAACTAGAAGCCAGACAGCGCTATCAACCGAATGTTCTCATCAGGAAAGCAATTAATACTCTTTTTGATATGTGACATTCCTGCAGACACGAATATCTGCCCTTACTCGGGAATTTCCCCCATTTTCCTCAAATTCTTTCTTAATTTGATGTTTCATAAACATGCACTATTGCAGAAAAACTTGCTTGTGGGCCCTTTCTGTAACGTGGAAAATATGATCGTGCTACTGCACTGTGATCTGTTCACCTTTCATATCTTAAAAGGCCTATTAACAGCAAACTGATGAGCCATGCATTTTTCTCTTTTTTATCCACTCATCTCAGATTCGAGTAGTGAAGTAACCATGGGTTTAGAAAAATAAAAATACCTGTAAAGAAACTAAGGAAATATCTTCAATGCATGGTTTCTGAATTTCAGTTGCCCCCAATAATTCCCTCAGGTGTTTCTATCAATGTGCTTAGTTTATATATTATTTATAAATGTGCTTATTTTATAATATATATAACAGTATATTTATATAAAATAAATTACTATTATCTACTGAATTATTTTCTGTAATGCGACACGGTTAATTAAATGAATAAGTCTTTGCCTTCATAATTTTTAGGATTCCACTTTCTCAAAACGATTAGACTAAAGAAAAGACTCTTAGCAGATTATGTACCCAAATTCGCACATGAATATAGTTGGAACGTTACAGGAAAGTTTTCTATCAGTTTGGGCTAGAAAGGGAAGCTCCTTAGAGTCCAACAAGTTAACCTGAAATAGTCCCACCTGAATATGGGGTTTCATAATTATGTAAAGTAATAACGATCAAAAATAAGACAATGTTGAAAATGCGCCATCTTACTGAATGTTGAGTACAGCCTCATACTGAATGGCTGAAGTCTGGATTGCTATTTAGACAAGGAATCATTGATCACGAGACAAGTATTTACCTTCAGTGACATCAGAAATTACCCCCAAATGAAGAAGAAAACAAAGAAGGTTGACAAAAACTAGAGCATCCTAGTAAAGTAAGCAATCAGAATGCGTATCACATGATATTGCGCTGCTGGGGGTACTGGCACATTTCACACAACCAAATGTGTTGCTGAAGCTCCACACAGTGTCCCAAGTGGGTCCAGTCAGGGCCTGAGAGTCAGCAGGGGCTGAAATATGTATGAAGCAATGACAAGTTCTTTTCAATGTGGTTTCCATCTAGGTGTCCTCATGAAAACAGGCTCTGGATTCCTTGCTTGAAGCGTGGGAGTCCTCAGAACCCCCTTCCTGTACTCCCTTTAGGTCTAGAGTCAAAAACTCAAATGTGTACAGAAGCCAAACAAGTAATGTCAATGAGGGCAGGGGACCAGATATATGACTAAAGGGCAGGGTGGAGAGTGCAGCAGTGAGTGAGGGCGCAATGCAGCCAGAAGGGATCAGCTGCTGGGCAGCTTCAGCTGATTTGGGCTGTGCGGGAAGATATCCTGTGCTGCTACTGGATTTTTTTGTGAATTCTCTTAATTTTTAATTGTTAGCAACTGATTCAAAATGTTTTTTAAACTTTGTTTGGGGTAAAGAAAATGCATCTGCAGGCCAAACAGAGACGTAGACCACTAGTTTAGGACCTCTGTTGTAGACAAGAGAATGAACCAATTTATTTATCCGTTTATTTCAGGTCTGCCTTCCTTGAAAACCTAGAAGCTTGCTGTCCAGTGAAATTATTGAAATCCGTCTTTGCCTGCTAAAGGCTTTTTGCATAGAAATGCGGGGGAGCTTGTTTATTTTATTTAACACCTCTAGTAATGTTTTACTTTTTGTCTTCATATCAGGATTTACTAAGAAAGCATGAAAATAAAACCCCATTAGTCAATTCCTTTTTCGATGTTCTGTGACAGGACCTTTCATTGGCTTGTTCATTAACACCTGTGGCTGCCGCCGGACCGCGATAGTTGGAGGACTGGTGAACTCGCTTGGCTGGGTGTTGAGCGCCTACGCTGCGAATGTGCATTATCTCTTTATTACCTTTGGAGTGACAGCTGGTAAGCATATTGAGTTTTTTTAAACTTGATTTTAAATGTTTTTCTTGGGCATTTAGGCAATGCATTTAACTGTGGAAAAAGAGACCCCCTAAAATATTTTATCCTTTTGTCTCCTCCACCCACCCCAACCCCATCCTATCCTCCAGGAAATACTTTTTAATATAAGATATTAAATACACGTTAAGTGTGGGAAAACAACCTAACAACTCTACTTCGCCTCCCTAATAGAATTTAATTAAATTTTCCGTACCTGGTTCGAAGTGCTAGTCCTTTCTCTTATGAGGAACAGGAAAAGGAGGCAGTAATACAGACGTAGGTGAACAGACCAAATAATAAGGAAATTAATAAATTCTCTCATTTAATAACTGCAGAATCGAGCGTGAGTCACAGAGTAATCATTTTCTCCTTCAGCCCTGTTCAGATTAATGAAACAGCAGCAAAACCCACACACGTGCAGAGACTCTAAGAAGCAAATGTGGAGTGCAGTGTTGGTCCCCAGAGAAAAGGTTAAAATTGGCTGCCAGGCAGCACAGTTTGCATATCCGTTCTGCAAAATATCTTCCCAGCCATAATTTTCCTTTATCAACAGGTAGCAGAAGTCACACAGATAAGTCGTTTCTTACTTGTACAATTGTATTTCAATGAACCAGATCCAGCCTGACTTCTTTGAGTTCAGAGTTACAATCCCAATAAATGACACATCGGCAGCAGTGTTAGAAAGAGAGTTTGCACTTCTTGCTGGGGTTTTTTTTCCCCACTTATTCTCTGTATGACTTTGGGCAAATTACTTAACCTGCTTGTGCCTTGGTTTCCTTATGTGCAAAATGGGATAATTAAGAGTGCCTCGTTCACAGGGTTGTTGAAATGACTATGTGAGATGATCTGTATAACACACTTAGTACAAAAGTGCTCAGTAGGTATTAGCCGATCTCTGATTGTTATTTTATATGTAACATAACATTGTTATTACATTGTTAGCTTAAGAATACTCTTTACGATAGCAGAAGACGGTGAACACAAAAACCTACTGTCCCTGAAGTCGACGGGTTGGTTCTCTATAATGTACATCTATCCACACATACACCTAAAGCACTTCCGTATCCTTTAAGGCGCAGTTTGAAAACCATTGATCTGAAGGACCTGAGGACAGTCTTAAAGAACAACTTAAGATGTTTTCCCTGCGTGTTTCAGAAACTTTTCCCTGTGACAGTCCAATGAATAGACCTAGCACAGGGATATTTGTGTCCTGGGTGAGGAAATAAACACCCCAGCTGAGACCGAGGAGCCACACGGGAATCTCTGGGCAGACACGTGGGGCCCCCTATCAACTTGATCTGGTGGTGTTTGACTGTATGGGCTATGACTCGATCCTAAAAACTGGAACTTGAGATTTATTCTCATCACTTTAAGACTTCTATGGTTAGACTCTTTGTTTAAACGGAATTTTATTTTTGCGGTTAATTGCTTATTGATTCTCAGATAATATTATCTCCATATTCATTCATTGATTCATTCATCCACTTATTTATTCAACAAATATTTATGGATCCAAGGAAATAGGAAGAAACCCAGGAAGCTGGTGAAAGGAAAGTGTTGAGCCACTTTATCACTCGCTCTTTTTATACAGGAAAAACCCAAAGAAAGTCTCTGAAAATAAATGTATCCACCTCCCCCACAAATATATATATAACTATATTTAAGTGGAAACTCCAGCTAAATCAGTTAGCTTGTAAATGCAAAATGCTTTTGAGCTGTCATTAGTGAGGCATATTGAAGCTAAGTGGAAATCTAGCCCCCACTTTATAGAAAAGAAAAAGTTAGATGCAAAGATATACTGCAAAAAGCAAGTGGTTGAGAGAGTTATATATATCACCGTACTATTTATGTTTGAAAGAAACTTTGTTCATATCCTTTGTCAACTTAAAAAGCAAACTTGCCTGTTATTTTATCACAAAATGAGTTTATTTGGGAATGGCCAAAAGACTTGCAAGTCAGGATGCACATGCTATGGCGAACCCTAGGCAAATCTGGAAAAGAAAGGTGGGGAGTGGCTTTTATAGAGAAAAAGGGGGAGTAGGGAGGGGCTATTCTAAAAGAAAATCCATTGGGGGAAAGTAGCAGTTCAGAGTGGCAACAGCTTCTCATTGGCTGAGCTATGGCACTTCTAATTGGCTGAGCTGTGGCATTTCTCATTGGCTGAGCTGTGGCATTTCTCATTGGCTGAGCTGTGGCACTTCTCATTGGCTGAGCTGCGGCATTTCTCATTGGCTGAGCTGTGGCATTTCTCATTGGCTGGGCAGTTGCTGGGTGGGGGGAGAAATCTTCCTTCAGTAGTAAAGTAGGTTTACTTCCAGTCCAAGATGCAAGCATCTGTTTCTTGTGAGAGCTCCCCTTACAGCCCTGCCAGAGTCCAATTTAATTTGTTTTATTAATTGTATACCTTCTTCATTCCAAAAAGCATTTGAGGCAAATTTGTTTACACCTTTTTTTTTCTTAACACCTAGGCAATTAAAATCGCGTGGAAGTGTCCTTCTATTAAGCAGAAAATTAATGTCTGAGCAATCTTACTTAGCCAGGGGAGTCTGGCCAAATTTCTTCAGCTTTGCCAGAGCCCCATTCTCTTCAACCTGGCGTCTGAAGACACCTTTTCCCCCATGCATGCTGACCGAGGACCACAGGATTTTCTCTCCCCATCTGAACCTCCTTCCCCTATGCAGCCTGTTGGGCTCTAAGCTCCTCCTCTAAACCTGACTGTGGTGAAGAATTGCTCCAGGGCCCTGCACAGGGCTGGACATTAGCAGAGCCTTGCCTGACCACTGGACTTGAGTCTGAGTATCCCCAAGGCCTGTCCTATAAGCTCCTCTAATAATTGTGCTGATTATGGGTAACAAGCTCACATTAGGAAGGGGAAATGCTGTTAGAGGCATGGATAGTGTAACAGAGAAATAGATGCTTGTAGCATTTGGCCCAGGGTTTTCTTTTTTCTCACACATGAGAGCATTTATTATTCAAACTAAGTTAGAATTCATGCTACTCTTATGCTTGTGTCCCTCAGTTCTGTTCCTTTTAGTCATTTTATTCTGCTGTTTAGAAATCCATAACCACATTAAATTTAGGATATTGGTTATTGTCAGTGACAAATCAAATTTCTAAAAAATTAAACTTATTTTGTGTCAAAATCCAGATTATGACAAATTTCACAGGACAAATGACCTAGTTTCCTCAACAAGTAAATTGCAAGGGAAAAAAAAGAGAGAAATTAAGAGACAAAATATATATCAACAAATAGCAATGTGTGGGCCTTATGTGGAGCCTGATTTAAACAAGTTTTTTACAAATACAGTCATTTATGAGACAGTTGGAAATTTGAACCCCTTTTGGATATTTCATGATCTCAAAGAATTGTTCATTTTTTCAAATAAGATAATGATATGATGATGCAGTTTGAAGAAGTCTTCTATTCAGAGATTCATACTAAAATATCTGCACGTGAAATGATATATTCGGGATCTGCTTCAAATATAATATGGAGGATATGTTCGCTTCAAATATAATATGTATTATATTTGCAAAAAAAATAATATGGAGGAGGGAGTGTGTGGGGTGCGGAGGGACAAGATTGGTCAAGAGTTGATAACTATTGAAGCCGGATGATGGGGATATTCATTAAACCGTTCTGGGTTTTTTTTTTTTTTTGAGAAAGATTAGCTCTGAGCTAACTACTGCCAATCCTCCTCTTTTTGCTGAGGAAGACTGGCCCTGAGCTAACATCCATGCTCATCTTCCTCTACTTTATACGTGGGACGCCTACCGCAGCATGGCTTTTGCCAAGCGGTGCCATGTCCACACCTGGGATCCGAACCGGTGAACCCCGGGCCACTGACGCAGAATGTGCCACGCTTAACCGCTGAGCCACCGGGCCAGCCCCAAACCATTCTGTTTTTTAAAAACTTATTTTGAATCTGATTTAAACTGTCTCATTAGCCAATGGCCTATTATAAGAGGTAAGAAAGTAACGTTAATTGACAGCCGTGCTATGACACAGGTGTATTACCTTTATATATATACAGCAGGACCACACAATACCGCACGGTGTGTTGTCTTTGCTTTACCAATGAGCTGAAACTAGGCATGTTCAACTGTGTGATCAAGGTCACACAGTACTTATGGGGAGCCGAGCCACGATTTACACCTGAGGCCAGCTGAGTTCTTTCTACGATACAACCCCCCAATATCATCATAAGGGCAATAATACTGTGCCGCAATATTTAAGATCGAAGAATTCCTTGGTTCTTTGACAAATAACTATTTTTTCAAAATACTAATCGGTGTACTTATTTTAAAAGCTGAATTTCTTTCTGCCTTAACCTTGGAAGTGTAAAATTAGTCTTGTATGAAAAAGGTAGCTATTATTTCAAAATAGGACCATTTTATCTTCCCCGAGAACTTTCTTTCATTCATTTCATTCCTTTGTTCTATGCCAGGCACTGTTCTAGGCACTAGGAGAGAGACGTCAGTGAACCACACAGCAGAAGATCCTGGCCTTCATGGAGCTCATAGTGCAGCAAAGGGGAGAAGGGGTCAGACCATAACCACAACACACGATAAACAAGTAAATTAGATGGTTAAGCATTTACTACAGGAAAACAGAAAAGTAGAGCAGATTAAGAGGGTTGGGGAGGGGAGCGGTGGGCAGAGGGAGGGTTGTGTTCTAAAATAGGGGCGTCAAGATGGGCTTTGTTGAGAAGGTGAGAAATGAGCAGGAGATGGAGGCCTGGGCCCTAGATCTGTCTGAGGGGAAGAAGATTCCAGTAGAGAAACAATCATCTTATGTAAAGGCACAAGGTCCCCAAAATTCCTATTAGCCATTGAAATCTTCGGGATTATATTAATTTTCTCAAACAGCATACAGATATTCCAGGTAATTGAAAGTCAAACAACTTGTCATGGTGCAGGCCTGGTTTACAGACTATTGACTATTTTTCTCCACCTCCTGAATATTAGGAAATGAGAGATTTCTGCCTTTTTTTGGACTTAAAAGTTATAAAGGTTAATTCGGAGTTTGGTTCGAAATCAAGGATAGCCATTTTCTTAGGCTCATTTCTCCCATAATGCAAATTATGGCAATGTGGCCTCCCTCACTAAGGCGTGGGGACCTGCTCCCACTTCTGCTGAGAGTCGCTTAGAGGCCAGCTTAATTGTTCTTAAAGCAAGGGCGTCGCCTGAAGAGCGATTGGTTGGGGATCGTTGGCTTCTGACAGTTGCTGTAAATATCACTGCTCTAAGGTAAACAAAAGAGGCAGGTTGCTTCTTGGGGATCATCTTAGAGACTCCGGCTGAATCAAATCCTCTTGTGGCTCCCTGCTGGCAGGCGGGGAGATGAGCAGTACAGGGTGAGAGGCAGGCTCTGCTGTTGGGTCTGAATTCCAACCCAGATTCTCCACTCACCTGCATCAGGGCCTTGGGAAAGCGCTTCAATCTCCATGAGGTCCAGTCCCGTCTTTTATAAATTAGGCATAGCTTTCGGGGTTATTGTGAAAACTAAATCAGACAAAGCCTGTAAGCAACTAGCACATAACCGGCACTCAGTCAGTGGTAATCGTTACTGTATTTGCACGTGTGATGGCTCTGGTCCCCTTCCAAATTCAAGTAATTCTGAAACTATTCAATGATGCTGAACTAGCGAGGCTTCAGCTTTGAGGATCGATCTTGGGCAAGTCTCTTTCATACTATCCCCCTGCTGTCCTAATGTCAGGAGGTCCAGATGGGGCCCCATGATCATCTGAGGTGGGCTATATGGTTTCCCTCCGTCTGTACCTAGAAGTGGAGAACACAATCCCCAACCTCTTGACCAACATTTTATTTTATTTTATTTCACTTTTTTAACAGACCATTTTTTAGAGCAATTTTAGGTTCACGGCAAAATCGAGCAGAAAGTACAGAAAGTTCCCCAAACCCCTGCCCCCAACACACACAACCTCCCCCACCAGCATTTTAATTTTGTCCACGTCAATCACAAACTGTTCCAATTTTCTAAGAAAGATACAATTAAAAATCATGGATACCAATAAGTGTTATGTGGTTTTGACATCCAGTAGTTGCTATATTTATGGGTACATTATAACCCCTTTTAGTCTTCCAATTAATCTGTGAACAAATTGGCCCATTCCTGAGGCTTCTGCAAATTGTCTGCAGTCGCTCCTCATCCCTTTGTACATAAATACTTTTCCGGGTACTCAGTGCAATTAGCACTGACAGCAGAGTCCTAAGAATCCATTCACTCTTGCAGCAAACCTCTGCGTGCACACTGCGTGTCCTGGGCAGTGCCAGGCGAGCATACCAGGGCTGAAAGGAACACAGCCCTGTCTTCCTTGAGCTCATCTGATGTGAGAATGCAGACTTATTTTACTGCTGGAGTAACCTGTGCTGCAAAGCCTGTTGGGAGAAGTGACGGACTAGAAACTTCGGCGGATGACCCTTTTGGTGCTTACCCACAGAGCTTCTTTTCGACCATCATTATTATTTCTTTGTTAAAAAAAAAAAAAGACTAATATAATGAAATGCAGATGATCTTTAAATGTTGCAGATTCTGATATGTCCATTTATGTCACGCTGTGTGCTTTTTCTTCCCCTTCCCTCCCGCGCAGGCTTTGGAAGCGGGATGGCTTACCTGCCGGCCGTGGTCATGGTGGGGAGGTACTTTCAGAAGAGGCGCGCCCTTGCGCAGGGACTGAGCACCACGGGGACGGGCTTTGGCGCGTTCCTCATGACGGTTTTGCTGAAGTACCTGTGCGCAGAGTACGGATGGCGGAACGCAATGTTCATCCAAGGCGCCGTTTCCCTAAACCTGTGTGTTTGTGGGGCGCTCATGAGGCCCCTCTCTCCTGGGAAAGATGGAAACAACCCAGGAGGGAGACATCCACAAGTCCTCCCGGCTCCCTCCACTGAATCTATTAAGTCGAATGGACCAGTGGGCAGAGCAGAAGAGAAGGGGGACCCGCCGGGGAACGAGGAGACTCTCAGTGACCTCGCAGCCCAGGCGTGCCAAGAGAAGGCCGGGCTCAGAAAGAACATGTGCGCCCTTCGGGTTCTGAAGACGGTGAGCCAGCTGACCCTGAGAGTCAGGAAGGGCTTCCGCGACTGGTACTCTGGCTATTTTGGGGCAGCCTCGCTCTTCACTAATCGAATGTTTGTAGCCTTTATTTTCTGGGCTTTGTTTGCATACAGCAGCTTTGTCATCCCTTTCATTCACCTCCCAGAAATCGTCGATTTGTATAATTTATCGGAGCAAAACGATGTTTTCCCTCTGACTTCCATTATAGCAATAGTTCATATCTTCGGGAAGGTGATCCTGGGCATTGTGGCCGACTTGCCTTGCATCAGCGTTTGGAATGTCTTCCTGATGGCCAACTTCACCCTGGTCCTCAGTATCTTTATTCTACCACTGATGCACACCTACGCCGGCCTGGCGGTCATCTGTGCCCTGATAGGATTCTCCAGCGGTTATTTCTCCCTGATGCCCGTGGTGACTGAAGACTTGGTGGGGATTGAGCACCTGGCCAACGCCTACGGCATCATCATCTGTGCTAACGGCATCTCCGCGTTGCTGGGACCACCTTTTGCAGGTAAACCGTGCGGTTAAGGCTTTAAGAGCTTACAGTGCATGTAGATCGGTAGGTTGTGCTCTCATTTATGTGATGAACTCCAAGATAAATAAGAAAGAAGTTTCCATTTGTGAACATGCTCCCTTTTCTTCCTGTTCCTGCCGCCCAATTTTTCATTTTTAAATTTTAGCAAGTCAAGGGTCATTCTTTCACGTAGAATGTAGATGATTTTTTGATCCTTATCTGCAAGGTAAGTGGCCAGACGGTAAAGTGGACGATGGAATAGTGTGGAGCCCCCGCCCTGTCTGAAGGAGGCAGCGTCTGCACAGCTCCAGCTGATTTCTGTCACCAAGAAATATGGAGAATGGTTGCCAGATCTTCTATTGTTAGGATTTTTTTTTCCCCAAGAGAAACTAAGACTCTGGGCTCTTAGGTGACATTTCCAGAATTTTAAAACAAAGCTGCGTAGGTCCAACAACACATGTATGGCCGGATCTATCCCTGTGGTAGTCTCCTATTGCTGTTGTGACAAATTGCCACAAATTTAGTGGCTTAAAACAATACAGATTTATTATCTTACAGCTCTGGAGGTCAGAAGGCTAAATTGGGTCACGGCGGCTAAAATCAAGAACCACGCTCCTTCTAGAGGCTCTAGGGACGAATCCATGCCCTTGCCTTTTACAGCGTCTAGAGGCTGCCTGCGTCTTTGGCTCCTGGCCCCTCCTGCATCTTCTCAGCCAGCAGCGTAGCATCTCCTCCTCTCTCTCTGATTCTGATGCTCCTGCCTCCTTCTTTCATGTGTAGAGAGGCCTGTGATTATATTGGGTCCACCAGATAATCCAGGATAATCCCCCATCTCAAAGTCCTTAACTCAATCATACCTACAAAGTCCCTTTTGCCACATAAGGCCCCATGCACAGGTGCCAGGCATTAGGACATGGGTATTTAGGGAGAGCTGGGGCATTCTGCCTACCACAGGCCCAGCGGCCACCAGTCGGTACCATCTGTGCCTGGGCAGAGGACAGGAGCAGCTTGACGCAGGAGGTGCCCCATATAGCACCTAAAGTGATTCTTGGGTTGTAAACCTCTAGTCAGCCCGCTGCCAGTGTCCTCAGCTGTATAGACAAAAATCCAAGATTTCTTGGGGCTGGCCCAGTGGCGCAGTGGTTAAGTTCGCACGTTGTGCTTCAGTAGCCTGGGGATCGCTGGTTCGGGTCCTGGGTGCACACGTGGCACCGCTTGGCAAGCCATGCTGTGGCAGGCGTCCCACGTATAAAGTAGAGGAAGATGGGCATGGATGTTAGCTCAGGGCCGCTCTTCCTCAGCCAAAAAGAGGCGGATTGGCAAGGGATGTTAGCTCAGGGCTAATCTTCCTCAAAAACACAAATCCACAATTTCTTGAACCTCAAATTCTGAGGAGGACTTAAAAATGACTGTGTTGACACAAGCCTTCTGCCAGCGGGGATCTCTCACATGTGTTCACCTCAGTCCGATGGAGAATTTGCTTCTTGCACTGGGCGCACCAGAAGTCACAGGCACTGAGGAGTCCTGTGTCAGGCTGGGTACCTCTCTGAACCTGTTATTTGTTGAAAGAGGCATCAGGGTTGGGCAGGTAGACTCAATCCCCAAGAGGCCAGGTACTTGGCGAAGGTGACAGGTCTACCCTCTGTCCAAGGATAGGATGCAGGAGCCCACGTAGCGTGGAAGAGACCAAAACTCAACACAGAGATGCTCTCTGGAGAGGGCTGCCAGGGCGGCCAGGCCAGGGCTGATGGCGATTGTCACAGCTGCCAGAGGTTCTGGGCAGTGTTTTAAGCTAACCTGGGGGAGCCTCACCGGTTCAGATGCCCCCACCCCTTGCTCATATGGCCCCTCCTGGTCCTTTAGTCTCATATCCTCTGCAGGAATAACTCTTTCCTGTGGCTGGGGAACCCCATGGATGCAGGACAAAGCCTTCCCGCCACCCTTCCTTCCCAGTGTCTGTAGAGATCCTACGGTCATCTCCTGTCCTAGGACCCTGCTGGCAGAGGGCCTGTGTCAACACACTCATTTTTAAGTCCCTCTAGAATTCGAAGTTCAAGAAATCGTGGGTTTTTGCCTATACAGCTGATGACACGGGCATGGGCTAACTAAAGCTTTAAGGCCAGAATCACTTTAGGAAACCCAGCGGCTACATATGGGGCATCTCTTGGGTCAAGCTGCTCCTGTTCTCTGCCCATACACAGAGATGCAGGCACGGCATTTCTAGTGAATAGTGAATAAGTATAGCACTGCGACAAACTATATTGGCATCTGAAAAGTCTGAACTTGCTCAGTAATCTCACTGTATAGAATTCTGTATCAGGGAAGCATTTGGCTATAAGAGAACACCCCACCAATGGTGGCTTTAAAAGAGACTTAATTGTGTCACATAACCAGAAATCTAGAGTTCAGGGACTAGACAGTATTGGGACCATGTCTCCAAGATCCTCTTGGCCTTTTCCTCATGCCAGTTGCCTCCTGGTCACACAAGGCTGCAGTAGCTCCAGCCACTACATCCTCATTTATAACAAGGAGGAGGAGATAAGGAAAGGCTCAGTCCCAGCAGACTTCCACTTATATCTGATTGGCCAAAAGTGTGTCACACAGCTAGTACAAGCTTGAAGGGGAACTGAGAATTGGAGCATTTTACTTTCCAGCCTCTGTACTAGAGGAAGGAAAGGAGAAAAGAATTGGATTGGGGGTTGACTTTTGGTTGGTACAACCAAAAGGTTTTTTTTGTACCAACCAAAAGTCAACCAATGGTACCTTCCAGAGATGTTAAACTGAAATATCCATTCAGGGGACGGGAACGTTATCAGTGGCTCATTTACCCTTTTGTTGGAGGTCCTTCAGATATATTGTATGTGGAAATAGAATCTGTCATTGATGGTTCTTCACATGATCCGGGGGTACTTTCTGCTTCTAACAGTCAGTCTAGGGTTATTTTTATGCTGATCCATCAGATTTCAATAGCAGCATCAAAACACAGCTGTGAGGTGCGGTGTAAGGAATTCATGATTAATGTTAGTTAAAACACCGACATTTAGCAGCATGGTTTCCTTATCCCCTTCCTCTGGTCCTGTGCTTCTCACTCAGTTGCATCCTAGTGCACTTTCTTGAGTGGAAGAGAAAGGAATTACAACTAGAAGAGAGGGGGTTATACCCAGACCTGCGTCCTCAGGTCTTATCTCTGCCTGCTTAAGGTTCCTCCCTAGAAGTGGATTCTGCAGCTGAATGTGATCCACATGGCTGGTAGTAACCACGGTGTTGATGGTTAAGAACCTTCTATGAATGTGCATCTGATGCTGCTATGGGGACACTAAAATCAGTGTTCTGCTGTGCATCTCCAGGCCAGCAACCTAAAGGGGCCTTTCCTTCTTTTTGTTTGTTAGTTTCTTCTCCTTCCACTGAACTCATGCACTAAGAAATGCTGAACCACGTCATTGGCTAAGTGCATTGTATTTAATTCATTGACTTTCCAGGCCAAGGAGCCAGCATTGCAGTAAGATGCATCAGGCTTTTATGCATTGCTGTTCAGAAGTGACTGGCAATATGAGTGACTAAATAACCACATTAAATTCTTGCTAGAAATTCGAGATGGGCTAGAAATGATTACTTAGCTGGCTTTGCTACAAGGAAAATTACTGTTCACATTACCTTTTTCTTTTTCAATGGGCTTAGAAATGAATGTGTTTTCCATTTTTCAAAGCAATTTCTACTGGAATGAAAAAATCTGGTACAATTTAGTAGCAAGTTAGACAATCACACAATTCCATTTAGGAGAAAAATATGCAATCAAAGACATTGAACAGACACTTCAACCAAGTCATTTAGCAACATGAACTGCTTGATCTAATTTATTTATAATATTGCCAGGCATTCAGTCCATCTCCTTTAAAGGTGTAATAATAGTAGATGCGTTTCTAGATGTTTCCAGTGTAAAATATAGCGAAACTCGGCCACTAGATTGGACTGACCAAGAGTCTACACATCTCTCCTCCACTCATATAAAATATAAAGCCCTAACAACAATTTGCAATGTTTTTCACCAAGAGCTAAGAACACATTTAATATATAAGAAAAACAACTATCATTCCTCATTGGACAGACTCAAAGGAAAGGAAATGCATTTTCATAGGAAACCAGATTTTACTTGGAAGCTGTTGACTTGATGGATGGTTAGATCCGGGTTGCCAAGGATCCCAGGCTCCAAACCAAGGAACCGAGGTCACACCTGCAGGGAGAGGTGGTGAAGGATGATGGAGGTGGGCAGCTTGTCAGAAACGTCTTTTCTCTGAAGAGTTGTGTCCACATGTCCTGAGGATCAGAGCGTGTGGTAAAGGGCTCTCTCTCCTGACCAGCTTGGCATCTGACGCAGGACTGGGTTGAGTTCAGACTAGTGGAAAATGTTAAAACAGGCGCCAAAGAGAGATGGCAGGATCCAGAATCACTTAAAAATAAACCATAAAGGTAGATTGGAAAAACCTATGGGATTAATTTAACATAAAATTTAGGACTACTCCTCCAGTTTGTACTGTTAAAGTATTTGGTGAAGTTGGGGGCGCTTTTTAAAAAATTGACATATGAGTTACTTTTCAAGATTGGGATGTGTGAAGACACTTGTACAAACATTTCTATTCTTAGGGGAAAGATGCAAGACTTTAAAATATAATCAATTCAATTTGAGGTTGTAGTAATAGGTAATATACTTAGCAGACATTTTCTATACAGCTCTTCCTGGACTTACAGTGGGGTTTGGTCCTGATAAAGCCATTGTAAGTTGAAAATATCATAAGTCAAAAATGCACTTAATACACCTAGCCTACTGAACATCATAACTTAGCCTAGCCGACCTTAAATGTGCTCAGAACACTTATATTAGCCTACAGTTGGGCAAAATCATCTAACATAGGACCTATTTTATAATTAAGTGTTGACTATCTCATGGAATTGATTGAGTACTGTACTGAAAGCGAAGAACAGAATGGTTGGATGGGTCCAGCATGGCTGTAAGTGTATCAGTTGTTTAGCCTCATGATCGCCTGGCTGACCGGGAGCTGTGGGTTGCTGCCACTGCCCAGCATCCCAAGAGAGGATCGTACGGCATATCGCTAGCCCAGGAAAAGATCAAAATTCAAGATTTGAAGTACAGTTTCTCCTGAATGCATATTTCTTTCACCCAGCTGTAAAGTCAAAAGATCCTAAGTCAAACCATCGTAAGTTGGGGGCTATCTATAGTCAGCAGAGAAAAGAGGGAGGATGGAGTGGAGGGAAAGAGATGCTAGGGTGTTCTAAGGGTGATGGTGTTTATTCCTGTCCCCCAGAAGAGGGACTAGTGCATGTACAGACAAGGAGCCAAGAGAAATGTGTTTGAAACTCCAAAAAATTCACTATGGCTGTGCTCTTGGCTAATTTCTGGGCAGCAAGGGAGAGAGATGGGAAGGGCCACATCACAGAGCCTTGGAGCTTATACTCAACCACTTCACACGAGACAGTAAATAGTCTCAACCAGATACAAGTAAATTTTCCAATCAGTTAGGATTTTGTCCTGCTTCTGAGATCCGTACTCAGCAGCGATGGTTGTCCAACTTGTTTCAGCTGTCGGTGTTTGTTATTTAGAGCCATCAGTTCTACTCTCAAGCACTTGATCATATGAAAAGTGAGGATTTAACTATTAAAATGACAAGGTCGGCTTCCATGTGGGATGAGTGGAGTGTGAGAACCTCATTTATATTTATTGATTTTTTTTAAAAAAATTGTAGCTTACAGATAGTGTCCTAACATACTTTACCTATAGATACAGACCACTCTGCTTTATCTGCAAGTGAATCATTCACTTCCTCCTAATTCACAGTTGGTCCACAGTTGACAAATGGTGACATTGAGCAGAAGTTGAGTGTATTTTTGTTCATGTGTCAATGTCACTGTGCCTCTCTGATTGAATTCTGAAGGTGAATCATTGTTTTTGGATTGTATGTTTAATCTTATTTGTCCCTTTTATCTCCAATTGAAGATTAAGAAAAGATTATAGAACGTTTTACTAAGCCACATCTAAAGAGTCCGATATTTTCTTCTTTTTTATATCAAATAACAAACTCAACGTCTTGACTAACTTTTAAAGTATATCCAGTTCATAGCTTTTGAGTGGTTAAAAAAATTATAAATTTTTAATGCTATTAAATGTTTGGTTTTCTTTATGACTCCTTGACTGACCCAGGCACATTAATTATGCTCTGGATGCAATGAACAAAGAGATATCGATCACCACCAGAAAGTCGAGGAACTGGTTTACACGCTGAACAGTTCCCTTCATGTAGCTCTTTGTTGATAGGCAGGTTAAGCTGCATTTGTGTATTCATTTGCCAGTTAGATTGTTTTTTTAAAGATATTTTTGAAAATTAGCCATGAAACATACTGTTTGGTCATTAAATCATTTATATTTTTCTTACGTCTTTGCTAGTTGATGCATCTGTTGATATGGAAAAAGCGAATGTTCAGATTTTACATTTTTACTGTAAATAAAATCCTTACGTATGACTTAATGCTCTCAGTTCACATGATAGGCTATGTGGGGACGATGCTATGGGACTGATTCTTAGAATTAATCACTCAAGTAAAAGAAACATCATATTTCATAGTTTCTGAGACTTTTTTTCACATTTTAACATCTCTGACTTTGGAATGCATTTGATAAAGCCTAAGGAAACATTGAGTCATATTTTATTTGACAAGGATGTGTCTTTCTTATTGATACATAAGATAAAGATGCATCATATAATTTATGGTATCTTGGAATCCATGCAATATAGTAGTATTTTATAGAATACCTACTAAGATTATTCTATGACAGTATTAGATTATGATATTAAAATATTAGAAAAGAACTGATACTTTAGTCAACATTTAAGCCTGTAGCTTTGGCAATTTAAAGTTTTATAAACATAAATATTAAAGTTTTATAGCTGTAAATGTGGATTTTATAAAACCTGGAAAATTGGATTCTTTCTAGAACAGATGTTGACCCTCAAATACTTCAGAATGAATGAAAGTTCAAATGTCTTCTGCTCAGCTTTTTAAATATGTACTAGAAACTTCTTCAGAAGAGTTTTGAAGGTTTTAGAAAAGATTCGTGTTTATATTTGTGAAAAAAGGAAATCATTAGATTTACTTTTCACTGCTGGCTTTTTGTGCCAGCCTGAGAGTTACCTCGGAGGGCTGAGAACCAGAAGGTTCCTTCCATGGATCAGCCAGCTACTGTTTCAGTGCCTTAAGAAGTATCCTAGTGGCTTAAAAGATAAATGCAGCCATCCCCAGGCACAGGAACTGTAGCGTACATTGCCTGGACTTAAAAATAGCTAAATGAGTGGGCTGGCCCCATGGCTGAGTGGTTAAGTTCGTGCACTCTGCTGCAGGCGGCCCAGTGTTTCGTAAGTTCAAATCCTGGGCGCGGTCATGGCACTGCTCATCAAACCACGCTGAGGCAGTGTCCCACATGCCACAACTAGAAGGACCCACAACGAAGAATATACAACTATGTACGGGGGGGACTTTGGGGAGAAAAAGGAAATAAATAAAATCTTTAAAAAAAAAATAGCTAAATGAAATGTTTTGGGCATTAAATGATGCATAAATAAATTCTTATAGAAATATTTGTAGTAGCAATAAATGCCTGCTTTGTGTTCTTGACTTTTATCAATGACGTTACACTGAATATATTCTTTTTTGTTTTGTAGGGTGGATCTACGACATCACTCAAAAGTATGATTTTTCCTTCTATATATGTGGTTTACTTTACATGGTGGGGATACTCTTTTTACTCATTCAGCCATGTCTTCGATTTATAGAACAATCCAGAAAAAAATACATGGATGGTGCACATGTTTAGTGTCCTGTTATGTTTCCTGTAAGATTTCTTTGTGATACTCTCGCTACCTCACATGGTTGCTGTGAGGACCTATGACGTATCGTGGGAAAGTGCTTTGTACGGTAACTGGCACTGCCACTTGTAAATGTCATTGTCATTGTCATTTGAAAGCTGCACTGCCTTTCTGTTTGAGGAGGAGCAATGCTGGAAGGTATAAGGACTACATACGTTTTAGAGATGGCAGTGTCCTTCGAAGACAGCCCATTACATAATTGGTAGAAATGCCCTTATAAAAACTATTCTCTCTTGTTGTCCCCTGGATCTAGGGTTTTAGGTACAGCTTTTAAAACAGAGGAATAAAAGCTTTTCAACCTGACTACTTCTTCGTAAGGTAATAGTAAAGTATCTGACTTCTCCTGGAAAGATTACAGATAAATGGGTTTTAAGAATAAGAATGTGACCAGATTTCAGGAATTGCTCCAGGGAGCTGTTGATCTACTGGTGTGAAACAAAGGCGGGCTCTAATTTCAAAGGCAATACGTTTAGTACAAATAAAGAAACACAGTTTATATTTTTATGCAAGACTTCAGCAGCTAGGGAGCACAATTTCTAAATCTTCCTCTAAGAAAAGCATTTGCTATCAGTTCTAATACAATATTTTCCAGTTGTAAACTGAATCTTGACACAAAACCTTAATAAATAATACTAATGATTTCCTTAGCAAAAGTCATATTTATGCACACAACCGGTGAGTCAAGGGCTATGATTCGAGCACTTTTATTCATATCATCGGCCTCTTAGTTTATGAGCATGATGTGGGGCCTGTAAAAAAATTTTCTGAGTTTCTCCTGCCTAATAAATAAAAGAGAGATCTAACTGCTGGTTGACATATAAAGTTGGTGGTTAAATCATTTGTAAAGCAGGTAACTAATCCAAAATGTAAGACTATCAAGTTGTGAGGGTAATACCAGAATGCCCTTGGTCTGGATGTCTGCACCTGACATTGGAGTAGTGGTAACAAACAGCCCTTCTCCAGTCCCTCTTGTTGTTATATAGATAACTCATCCGCCTGAGCTCAGCACAGTTTAAAAATAGTTCTCTTGATTGATTTCATCCAGAAGATAACTGTGACTCATGACGTCAAATGATGCTCTTCCTTTATCTGAGATCTCTATTTTTCTAAGCCGGACATTTTCCAGATTGCAGAATGTTCTTCCCAGAATCATTTTGAAATTCCTGGCTGCCTTCCTTGTTTACACGTATTTTAGAACTGTTTAAATTTCTGCTCACAATTTTCTCATCACACATACACACAAAAATCCTTTAATATTGTTGCTAGTGTCTTGGGTCAAATTTATCTAAAGTGAGCACAGACCATTCTCAATTATCCTTGGTAATTAGAGGCAGAAATGATACTAGTAATTGGAGTCACAGAATGTTACCCCAAGCCTAATTTTATCCAGCGGCGTCAGTCTTACTCCACCAAACTCTTCAGAGCTGTTAACAAGTGATTGCATGGATGAGTTTCCATTCTGTTTCATCTCCATTATTTCCTGCCGTAATGTCTAGTGGGAGGGGTTGTGTAATGAAAAGGACCACCAAGATAACAATAATAATAACAGGCAGCTAATGGAAAGGAGAAACAAAAGCATCGCTAATATACACCCTTGATATTACCTCCAATGAGTCAAGAATTGCCTGTAAATTATTATAGATAATAAATTGCATGTCATACTCCATTTGGTTCAACACAATGACTTGTTTGTTATCATCACTGCTTTGGCTGCTGTTAAAGAACCCAGCTTGCTAGTTTGATAAAGGAAATCTTTAAAGCTAAGGCGATGCTCTCTCTATTTACTATAAAATTAGGATGATTAGATTGAAAAACATGTTGTGTGTTTTAAAACTGACTACATTACTTCATTACTCTCATTTTCTGACAACACCAAGTTAACAAGAGGCGGTGTTACATACTTTGAATGGTGCTAAAGCCAGCGTGTCTTGATGCTCGTCCTGCTGGTTGTGTGTCATAAATATGAACTTTTTATCCAACAACCTGGCTTTAGTTATACCCAAGTTAGACCTGCTCACTTTCGGTTTATGCCATTGTTTGTTGATTTACTGTGTTTATGGAAGTGATCGTTTCTACCAAATCATAAGTTCCCATTTTACAAAAATAGAGTAAAACCTGCTTGCAATATTCATGTTGACAACAGAATAAAAGAGAATGCTATAATTACGGCAGATATGTTAATGTTTCCTGTTCAAAATGTTATTATTTACAGTTCTTTGGAGATTTTAGAAAGGGTTAATTGTATATTTATATTATGTGCTTTATAGTTTTCCCCTCACATATCCAAGTAATTTTTGTTTACATACAACTAAATAAATTTTGTTCTCTTTAAAGATGGTCGGTGAGTTTTTGTATAAAATCTCTATTTTCTTGGCCTTAAGGGGAAAACTTCTAAAATGCAACCGATGCTTATCTGTTTGGTTCTTTCCCCTGGAACAGTTTTTCTCCAGGTGTGGTCAGAGAACCACCTGGAGAGAAGCATCTAGGGCAACTGAAATGCCAAGTCCAGCTATTAAATTCAAAACACACATACCTTTTAATCCAGCAATCACATTTCTAAAATTTTTTCCTACATATGAACAAAGACAAACAAACAAAGATCATTTGATTTGTTTGTTATATAAAAGACTGGAAACAGTTTAAATGCCCATCAATAGGGATCTGTTAAAGTATGGTATTACACAACAACTTTTTTAAAAAGACAGATCCATACGTAAAATTGGAAAACACTGTTTAAGATATATGGCTAAAAGAAAAAAGCAAGATGAAAGATGTTGAATGTGCTCCCAATTATGTTTTTGTTAACAACAAAAAAAAGCTTACTCGTATGACTTCTATCTGTATAGACATTTCTGGAAGGAAACAAGAAAACATTAACAGTGGTTGGCTCTGGGGAGGGAAGTCTGGGCATGGGGTGGGTCTGACTTTTTTCCTTATGCATATAATGCTTTTTTCATTTAAAACTTGTGTCCAAAATTATTTTAAATGCACCTTCCTGGGGCTACTTAAAACCTAATGAATTAGAATCTTGGGGGATGGGGCCAATAAATCTGCCTTTTGGATGTGCTTGTCAGTTGATTCTTATGCACACTAAAATTGGAAACCCACTCAACA
Source organism: Equus caballus (assembly GCF_041296265.1). NCBI lineage: Eukaryota > Metazoa > Chordata > Mammalia > Perissodactyla > Equidae > Equus > Equus caballus. The sequence goes on along the minus strand of NC_091689.1, from coordinate 17,669,518 downwards.
TATTGAAGAGTAAAACAGTCCAGTCAATTTCAAATATTTGTCCTGACTCTCTTGCATTGATTGTTTCCTTTTAAACAACATTCTGGTCAATTACTATCTATGGAGTCCTCACAGTGTATAATAATATTTTTATTCTACTAAGTCTTTCTGCTTCCATGGTCCTTTTCCAGTCAACAGGTGTAAGCTGGGCTTCTATAAGAACAAGGTAGGCTATGCAAAGTGCTCGCCCTCCAGTAGTCTGCATGTAGAAGGATGCTGCTATCGCAGAGCTCTAAAAGTGGCAAGGGGATAACAAAGCTAAGGGAAATTTGACTCCTAATCTGTTTAAATGAAACTGTGATAGAATAAAAGACACAGAGACGTTCAATGAAATGGTTGAAGAACTATCTCTGGGTGTGTCTACTTAGAGGAAAGATACACACTCCACGTGCTAGATTTATAGTCCTCAAACTCTTTGCTCTCAGGTCCCCTTCATACTCCTGAAAACCTATGAACACCCCAAGATCTTGTGTTTTTGTGGGCTATATCCTTATTGATATTTACCATATTAGCAAAACTGAGAAATTTTTTAAATACTTATGTATTCATTTTAAAATAACAATAATGAGCCTACTGAGTTAATATAACACATTTTTATGAAAAGTAACCATATTTTCCAAAAAAATTTTAGTAAGAATAGTGGCATTGTTTTATATTTGACAGATTTTTTAATATCTGGCGTAATAGAAAAGAGCTGAATTCTCGTATTTGCTTCTGCATTCAATCTGTTGTGATACGTGGTTTTAATTGACATATATGAAGAAAATTCAGCCTCATACCTATATGTAGTGGGAAAGGAGGGGAGTATTTTAATAGTCTTTTCAGATAATTGTGGATATTTTTGTTTTGATATTTCATACAATATTTTTTAAAAATCACATGGTTATTGTGTGATTCCATTTATATGAAATGTTCAGAACAGGCAAATCTGTAGAGATAGAAAGTGTTAGTGGTTGCCAGAGCCCCGGAGGAGAGGGGAATGAGGAGTGACTGCTAATGGGCAGGGGGCATCTTTTTGGAGCGACAAAAATATTCTGGAACTAGATAATGGTGATGGTTGCACAAATTTGTAAATATATAAAAACCACTGAATTATATACTTTAACAGCGTGAATTTTATGGTATGTGAATTAAATCTCAATTGAGAAGTGGACAGACAAGCTCACAGAGCTTGATATAAATTTCCCCAAATTCTAATTTCCTCTTGGAAGCTTAAATATTATCACTGGCAACAAACACTGCAGTCATTTTCCTTGAAGTGACAGCCTCATTTTCAACAATGTGTCTGCCAAACATAGACACAGCATTTCACGAAAAAAGCAGTACTTCAGTTTGCAACTCAGCTACACACGTGCTTCTCCTCCAGACAACCATCGGACTTCAGTTTGCAGCGAGGTACTTTGTGCATACTTCTCATTTCGTCACACAAAATATTAAAAAGATGTGGACTCAAGGGTAAAGACTCAATAAAAGGTGATCATTTTTACTGTTTCATCAAGGCTATCAAGTGAATCTGGCCCTTACTTGACAACAGCACATAGTGGGGAAAAATACAATGACTTCCGGTACATTTTGGCGTCATTGCTTTGACTTGCTTTCCCCACCATTGCTTTTGTACCATAAGAGCAAACATGAACACCCATGAGGGTCAATAAAGTTATTCAGTATTTTGAATGTTTGAGCACAGCTTGTGTTTGCTTCCAAGCTTTCACGTAGAAGATCTTTGACTAGCTGGTGTGATACTCGATGAGTACAAGCAGAACAGCAAGTGCAGCCACATCTATTGACTTGTCCATTTGTAAGACAAAAGTACAATTCTGCAGAAAAGGTATTAGCTCAGCCTTCACATTTGCAGCTAAATCTTTAATCTGACAAGCTACTGTATCATTAGGAAGTGGCGCTGCTGTGCTTTCTTCTGCTGACTCTCCATCCAGGAGACATTCAGCACTGCCAGCTGTACCGGCTTCTGTCCTTTCTCCAGTACAGTATGGTCACTCACCCTGCAGGGCACTTCAGTGGCTTTTGCATCTGGTTGGAAAAGCTGTAATGAGTAATTTTTTGGCTTTTAATGAACTCATCACATCTACGGTTAAAATATTCAGCTCCTTTTTCTTTGAACTCCGAATGATTATTCTCAAAATGATGCCATACCTTAAGAGGTACCAGAAAGGTAAAATTTTAACATCATAAAGCCAAGGAAAAGATACCTTTTGAGTCATATTTTGGTTCATGTTGACACTTTTTTTTTTTGGTCGATTTCAATTTTGTCTTTTTCAGCATCTTTGGGCTTCATAGTGCAGCTGTGGGCTAAAAAAGCAAGATTTCTAATCTCTCTTTTTAAAGAAAGCAAGATTTTTAATGTTCCTTTTTAAAGCTAGTGATCTATCCTTAAATATAATAATGGATGGAGTGTGGCTTACGTGGACTGGAGGTCTCCAGAATCAGGATGTTCAGAGATCAGTGAGGTGGGGAGAGAATGCTGCTGTTGAATTGCAGAGACTGAGAAGCAGCAGCATTTGACATCTCGGAAAGGGAAACTGAGTCACGGCAGAGAGCAGAGATCACTGACAATGCATTGAAGGTGCTACAGGTGAGCTTGCGTGGACTGCCAATAATGCGAAGCAGTGGGGGCTGGGTTGCCGGTCTCAGACTGGCACTGGGGAGCCTCTTCTGTTGTTAGGTGAAGTAGAAAGAGGTAAGAGTTCTCTGGGAGGGACTGGTTCCCAAGTGGTGGAAAGAGGCAGGAAGAAGGGAGGATGGAGTTTGGGAAAGTACCAGAGTGCCTTATTCAACTCCTTTACTCAGTCCTTTCCATAGTTTTCCCTAAGAGTGTGTGAGGGTCTGGAAGAAGAATTTACTCCTTACTTATTACTTAAATGAACTTAAGATACTTGATCATTAAAAAAATTAGCAATAATTTAGTTCATCAAGAGCTTGGGATATTCTCTGGACAACTAGATTAGAATGGTCTCTGACATTACGCTCAAAGTCTTCTCCCTTATCATGTCAAATGTGACTTTGGGCAAACCCTACCACCTTTGCAAGTTCCACTGGTCAAACGTGGTGTCGGCTCTGAGAGGAGAAGTGGTGTGACATTTGTGTTTAAGAACACAGACTCAGGAAGTACAGACTTGACTCTTGGTTTTATTAGTTATGAAACCACTTATTAATTACGAAACCTCAGGAAAATGAACTTATTCTCTGAGAATAATTGAGGCTTTGCAGGCCATACAGTCTGTATCATGACTATCTAACTCTGTCATTGTATGAAAGTGGCCATAGAAAATATATAAACTGTGGTTCAATAAAACTTTATATACAGAAACAGGAAGCTCGTCAGATGAGACCTGTGCCATAGTTTCTAGATCCCTGATCTATAAGACAGAAATAGCATCACTTACTTTCAAGAGTTGCTATAAAAATTAAACTCGTTACTACCTGTTTATTTCTTAGTATGCAGTAGACACTCAGTAAATGGAAGCTGCTCTTATTATTGTTATTTCTAAGGTTATTCCAACTCAGTCTGTGACCATGGATCTATGGTTCTAAGGCTTTCTGGATGGGTAGAACAGATTTCCCAATTGAAAATAACTTTTCTGAATGGAGATCTATGTTTGAGGGAACATGAGAATCAGGAAGTCCTCTATAGCTCCCAACCCTGAGGGTTCCACGTTGCAAGGGCAAACTCATGCTGTCCCCATGCGTGGAAGATCTCATTTCAAAACAATAAATAGTGGGGACCAGCTGGGTAGTGCAGCGGTTAAGTGCGCATGTTCCACTTCTCAGCAGCCCAGGGTTCGCCGGTTCGGATCCCAGGTGTGGACATGGCACCACTTGGCAAAAGCCATGCTTTGGTAGGCGTCCCACATATAAAGTAGAGGAAGATGGGCATGGATGTTAGTTCAGGGCCAGTCTTCCTCAGCGAAAAGAGGAGGATTGGCAGTAGTTAGCTCAGGGCTAATCTTCCAAAAAAAAAAAAAAAAAACAATAGGGACTGGCTGAGTGGCATAGTGGTTAAGTCTATGCGCTCAGGTTTGGCAGCCCAGGGTTCACAGGTTTGGATCCCGGGCGCACACCACTCATCAAGCCATGCTGTGCCGGCATCCCACACACAAAACAGAGGAATATTGGCACAGATGTTAGTTCAGGGACAATCTTCCTCACCAAAAAAAGAAAAACAAAAAGAAAAACAATAAGTAGTTAAAACTAAGATATTAATTTTACTTTGTAAAATGACCTAGTACATAACGTTATGCTTTTAATTGTGAGTGCACATTTTCTTTAGTGTGGTGGTACCTTCTCTACTTAACGTTTTAACATCCAAAGACATTCATTTCAAGTTGAAACCAACCATTCAGAGTTGAAAAGCCTGGATACTCTCTCACAGTCTACCATCTTAATACAAACTGAAGATAAAAGTCATTACACTAAAGCTCAGAGCAAAAAACTATGCTGCACTGAAGTTTTCTGTTTGTTAATGAGGTTGTTTTATATTATTCTTCAGCATCTTGCAAGTCCGTTTGGGGTAAGCAGTGAGGGCTGATGACCATCTTGGACACAAGCAGCTCGGAAAACAATAAGTGGTGACTAGTGCATTGTCCCAACCCCTGCATCCCCCCGTCCCCCATCATAATCTCAGTAAAATAAAACATTCTGGATTCCATATAACCAAGGTTTAATGCACATCCTATGCCAACCTGTTCAGGAAAAAAGCAGCAATAGAAGCTGACATACAGTAAAATCTATTTATTTTTTCAGTTCATAAATTAAATAGTCACATTTGCTGTTGTTAATAAATGGTTCTGTAACACAAAACATATAAACCATCAGAAAATAACAGTGTTCTATTTTTCCAACTACAATGGTAAATGATAACAGAGTAGAAACATTTTTGACTGAAAAGATGAGAAAAAGCAAGACGATAAAATGCTGCAGCATTTCACTCTGAAATGGTATGTCATTGACAAAGGAGACTTATCTATGAGTATGAAAGCTGTCGATAGAGGCAGACTCAAGACCATCCTGCCTACTCCCATCCGATGGGATCGTCATGTGGGATCTAACACAGGAAATGAGGCCAGGCAGAGATGGGTAAAATGTTTCCACTGCCAAAGACGCTGGTGCCATGCAAGATTTTAGGCTGATGATACGGTTCCTAGTTTGGCAAAAATAATTACAACCAAGTAATAAGGCACCCAGATTATTAGGGCAAATAATTACGGAAATAATCTAGTAACCCATGTTATTTTAACTATTATTTAACACAGTCAACATGTTAATAACTCATTTTTAATTATTTGCCTTCAGCATCTATTTTAAGAATATTTTATAGAGATAGTAACAATTTTCAAATGGCTACATTTGTGTTCTTACTGATTGATGCTGAACCTGGATTATTAGGCATGCCCATACAGAGTCTCGGTTAGTTGATAAAACACGGCACGGGACATTTTTAAGCTATCGACATTTCACATCGATGTTGCAAATGAGTTGTAATTTTATATTTACACAGTTACTTCAACAGACCAAATTGTGCATACACACAATTGTTGTGCAGGCGTGGCATTTCCCTATGTTCTGTCACTGAAAACCTGGCCAGGAGTGAAGTCTGGAACTTCAGGGAGAAGCATGGTGGTGCAGACACACGTGTTCCCTGCCTGCCTGCCAGTCACCCTGCACTGCCCTGGCAGGCTCTCTCCTGGGCAGAGCAGGCGGCCTGGGGCTCTCCCCAGGTAAATCTTTGCCCTGTGCTTAGACTAAATCGAGATACAACATGACAGGCTCCCCGGATGTCTCTGGAAATCTACAACTGAGGGTTAATGGTGTGTGCATGGGGGTTAAAATCTGATTTGATATTAACACAGGTTTAGTAAAATTAAAAAAAAAAATCTGTCACTAAGACATGGCTATGGAGCCATTCCAGAAGGACTTAGGTGGAGAAAACAGCCAGAGTCCACCTCTTCCGCACCCTTCGGGAGGTCCTGCTGCATCACAGGAAATTTCTCTGGCATGGGGAGGGGGAGGGAGGTACGTATTATTTTTTCTAGATAGCGAAGTGGAGGTTGCAGAGAAGAAGAAATGATAAGGTTAATAAGGCAACGGGAGGTTGAAAACTCGTTTGCACTGCAGCCTGAAAGGAGTCATCAGATGATTTGTTGCTGTGAGTTCATGTCTGGGGAAACTTACTCATCCTGAGAGTGCAGGAAGCAAACAATTTGTCAATAACCCATCTTGGGGAGGTGGAATTTCCTTCCCCAAAAGGGTACTGTTTTCACCCCTCTGCCAGGTTGCAGAGCACAGACGGTACTCGAGTTTTCACTGTTACCCATAGCCTGTGTTCGTTAAAACCCTTGTAATAAAAGTGGTAGCTGTCCACATGCCTTTGGGGAAGCAGCATCCGTCTGAGAAATGTTCATGGGTTTATTTGACAATGTGAAGTCCTGGGAAGTTGGACTCTGGACGAGGTCTGCGAACAAGATGCCTGGACTTCCCTCTCGCCACACCCCCGGGCCAGGTCAGAGGGTGTCTATCTGCGGGGGACGGAACCTAGCATCCTGGGCCCACAGGATGGGGCCCTGACTACAAACTTAGCGGGACAGAGTTGGGAAGGCAGCTGCCCTCACCGGGAGGGCCTTGTCCCTCACAGTCCCCTGTGGGGACCAGCAGCCACCTGTTCCATGGATGGACTCAGATAACACAACACCAGGAAAAAATTCAAAAACCCAGCTATCCCTTCCAATGCCTGGATAAAACAGATATGTAATAAAAACCTGCTAATAATGGTTTATTGTTTGTTTCCATACAGCAGAAGCCTCTCTTCCTGTGGGTGTCAGGGGAGGGGAAGATGGGGACTGCGGGCTTCCTGTCCTGCAGCCCTTGTGCTGGGGCCATGATTTGATCCTCACGACTTTGGGACTGTGGTTCAGGCAGCGCACTGCGTTAGTGTGCAAGTACCCTGTGCTTTCCAGATGGCACCTTGGATCAGCAAAACCTCTTCGTTCCTAATCAGAGGAAACAGGAGGGATTTGGACACAGAAGAGAAACCCAGCCCGGCCCCTACTTCCCTGCAGGGAGGAGAGCGTGTTCCTAAAGTGGACCGTCCCTCTGGCTCTCTTGTCTCTGCTTCCTCTTGCGGAGCCGCCGCTGGAGTTGCAGCTTGTTGGTGAAGAACATCTGTCTCCAGCCCATGTCCTCGGCCAGGGCCCGCATGTCAGGGGTGATGTTGTCACAGGCGGACTGAACTATCTGCTCCCACAGTTTGTCGGACATGCACAACTAGAGGGGGGAAAAGCCAGAGGGGCGTTACGTCATCCATGGGTGAAGTAAAAGTCTTTCACTCACGCCCCAAATCACCGACCAGCTCCTGCTGCCTCTGAGACACTGGAGGAGACACCACGTGTGCATGACAACGTGCCAGACACAGTGCGTGCCTCCAGAAACTTCCTCTTTGAGAGAGACAAGTGCACAAATATCTAAAGGACAAAGGAATATTTGACTAATGGAATAAACCAAGTCCTGGTCTCATTTAAGATGCAAAATGGAAGATAGTTATAATAGTACATATACCACATTACATAGTTGGTTTCCAATTAGTTACATAACAGAGGCTGATAAGGGTGTGGTCAACCGACCTTCCACCCCGCGCTGCAGGAGCTTCTCCACTGGGGACATTGCTACACTCGCTAAGGTTGCAGTCATTTTAAACCCTTGCTTCAGCCGCCTCTCTCCTGGGCTTGTACAGCTGACAGCTCAGTTCACTGCAAGCCACTCGGTAGTGAATTGCATCAAAATGAACAAGCAGCCCAGCCAGACCACCAACCAGCACGTCTAAAATCCACCCGTTCCAGGGTTTTGTCCACAAGTTTTGCTCCGAGTCCTTTGCACGCATGACATCACACCATGCACCAGAGTGGCCTACAAGCTTCGGTCTACTCCCCAAGCCCACCTGGCACGTGGTGGAGTGAGCTGTTCTCCAGGAATAATCTTCTCTGAGATGCCCTACCGTCTGGGGGCTTTAACAGAGGGCCAGCAGGTTAAGGACAGACAGGACCCCTCAGACCCCACATCTGTACGAGGCCATTGTGTCCCTCCTCCAAGTTCAAAGCTGCCACAATTCAGCTTCCATTTACCCAACATTTCCTTATATGACTTTTTCAATTCGCACCATTTTTTCCGGCAACGACTCTCATCAGTCTCCTGCTACTAAAAACTGTTACTGTGGAGATTTCCTGACCCCCTTCCCCATCCTGCCCCCCGAGTCCTCCCTGAAGTTAAAGCTTCCATTACATTTATTTAGTATCACTGACCTTGGCGATGGCCATGGCTTTTTGGTATATGCAAGAACAGGAACGTTTAGAGGTGCCTGGATACTTGCTGTTACACAGCGGTAACTCCAGCAACACAAAATAAGCTCTAGGAAGGGTTCCACGTGGGCCTCCGTGACGGACACTTCCCGGCTCCATCCTTCCTGTGCCAATTGTGTGCTCAGGGAAGTTCATCACCAAGCTGATTTCCCCTTTCATCAGTTCCATTCAAGGGTCGTCGTATGTGGAAATCCAGAAGTGCAAAGAGCAGGGCATGGTGGAAGATGAGTAAGGAGCCCGCGGTTCCTTGAACCAGTGGTGCCAGAGCACGCTCCTCCTTCATGCTTGCGACCCTCTCAGCCATGCCCCTGTGTGGGAGCTCCCACAAAGACTTCTCCCACAAGCGGGTGGAGAAAGGCAAGAAGCCGATGGGCCCCTCAAAGGTCAGTAATGGTGGGAAAGAAGATTATCTAAGGATAATGATCAGTGCACATCAAGTGCCTATCAATAATAGAGTTAACTTAATTAATACAATACAAATTAGGCTGAACCCATTATTTTCACCATTTAAAATTCCTTTTTAGGCGGCAACTTTATCACTTAAATAGGCGAAACAGACAGGCATGGAAAAATCCGTCCGATTCGAAAACACGGAATCCCACTGTGCTCCATTCAGGAAGGTGTCAGGGTCTGGGGTAACTGAACCTCTAGAAACATCAGCGCATATTGACAAAGAGCCAAAAAGGCACCCGAATGGCTAACACAGTGGTCAGGAACCAATGCATTGAAACGCATGCGCTTTGTTCTGTGGGAAAGGCCTTCGCTCATGGCCCAATCTTCCTTTCCTTAGAATTCGCTTCAGTTTAGGGCACAGCTTTTAGCTCTTAGCAGTTTAGCCACTGCAAATGAGGGTGGTTGGCACTCTCAGAGGCAGAAGAGTGAAGGCAGAGAAGGAAGGTGAGAAACTAATACGAAAGGAAGAAATAGAAAAGAAGAAGAAACACAAACTAAAATGACTGCAGTTTGGGGCCATTTAGTTGGGAGGGAAGCTGCCCCCCAATTTTCCATCGCGTATTCATTCACCCATCCATCCAAACGGTCTGGAATGCCTATTGTGTCAAACGGGCTCTTGGTTTCAGGCCACAGAAAGTCCTCTTGGTTGTTTAAGCGGAAAGGGCTCAGCAGACGCAACAGGCAGCTCACAGAGTATCTACTCAAACCACGGGAAAGGCTCAGTGCTACAGAGCCAGGAACGTCAGCAGCCAGATTTAGAAACAAAACCCCCAGGCTGCTCTGGTGGAAATCCCACTGCTTCTGCTCCCCAGCACTCAGCACCTAGGGCGCAACGATGCCTTGGAGAAGACACTAGGACCGCCTCCATATGCCTCCAGTGCTGTGCCTGCAGGAAGGGCTGGTCTCCATATGCGTGGAGGCTGCCTCACCTTGCTCACATCTTCCTTCCAAGACGCTTGCAGGTAGGTCTACTAGACAGAGCCTACGCTACATCCAACACACCAGGTGCAAAGGCCGTTTTTATCTTTCTAACCTCCACAGTACACAAAGGCAAGTCCATCTAGCATAAAGGCGTTAAAATGAGTGTTGAGCAAAACAATCCACAGCATCCTCCTCCATCTGACCTTCTGGCTATTCTCATCCACACATACCCTTCTTCCCACACTTAAACTTCCAAATGACAGTAGTAGCACAACACAGCCTACCTAACACAAGGCAACTCTCCCTCACACGGGTGAAAGCGTGCTTCTTCTCTGTCTTCTCCTCCACCCACTCCTGCCAATTCTCAGCAGTCTCTATACGCCTCTGGCTGATATTTCCCTTGAGTCAATCCCAATTCATCTTTGTAACCTATGCACCAGAATGATAAGGCAAATTGGTACCAATTTGCCCTATCTAAAATAGCAGGAGAAAAGGAGAGGGTAAATATTGGTTTACATATAAATGTATTCACAACTGAGTAAGGAAGAAAATATGGGTAGCTACTACGGGCCTGGATGCTGCAGTGGGTCACAAGGTAGTAGCTGTATTTATAACTTTCTCACTCTGCTATCCATTCCATCTTCCCTTCATCCTCAACTCATCAAGATTCTATATCTGGTGCTATGATCCAAACCTCCTCCAACTGCTGCAGGGCGTGAGCACTTCCTGGCCTTGCAGGTAGAAGATGCTTTAGTCTTCTATTAATTCTTGCCATTGGACATGCCAGTATTAGAAGGCACTTGAAGGGATCTCCCGGGTCCCAGAAATACTCCTCCCTAATTCCACTAGGAACCAGCAACTCTTGTTTCTCCTTGATGAACAGGATGGATCACCTGAGCCAATATAGCGATGCCCTTTTTTTTTGTCCAGTGGCATTAGGAGCCCCAAATAGCCCAGGAGCAATCTGAATTTCTAGCTCATGAGTCATTGTTGTCCTTCAGGTGACAGCATTCATTCTTTGACTACCAAGATCTCTAACCTGGTAGAACCCAAAGTTGTGGAAAGGAAGCAACATTTTTTTCTTGTTGGTGATGTGTGAGTCTAAGAAATATTACTCCCACTTCCATCCTTTGCTTCCAGCTATAGAAGAAACAGGACCAAGTACTGGTCACTGATTACGAGCATATATCACATCTCGTAAGACTGCACTCCGACCTTGTGAAGTGTCGTCTCTTAGCTAATGAGGGAACAAACATCTCCAATAGGCCACCCCCTCATTCTCTCAGGACATCTATTTCTAGATGATGGAGTGTATGCTAACAGAAGGAAATTTGGTGCTCTTTACCTTATTTATGTATGTCTATTTGTTTAATAAATAAATTTAGTTATAGCGAAATAATGTGAAGCAGTCTTATATGGGATACAATGATGGAAAATAAGGCATTCAGTCAGTTTACACACAATGTTGCTGAAGAAGCATGCATGCAAGGAAGGCACGTTCATATTCAGAATAGGTGCCTAATCCGGGGAGGACAAACTGCTGCCTCCTCCATGGGGAAGAGTCCAGTGTGACTGACTTGCCTCCAGGTTACTGCTGGACCCCCTGGAGCATGGCACCTCAGTGGGGGCTCAGCCTTATTCTCCCCTGTGAAGTAGCCAGATTAATCTTGCTAAGAGGAGGTTCATGTTGTTGAGTCCATGCACAGCCCCCATCCTTGCTACCTGGGCACTTTGTCTATGAACCCAGTGAGCAGTAGGGGGCCGGAGAAAGAAGCTGACTGACATCCCTAGAGGAGAGCATCTCATCCAGCCAATTACTGAAAACCTCCTTTGCACTGAGTGCCCTTTGGTGATCAGTCACATGAAACACAAACATCTTGTCCTTTGTCTTATTCTGAGAAGTCCATCCAAATACCTCTTCCCCAGAACTCGTCACTGATCTCCAAATCTCGTTCTTTGCAAGACTTGGAGCCTCTAGCCAAAACGGTAGCCTTTGCCCAGTAGAAATCCAAGAGCTGTTTCTCAAAATCAGAGCACTTTTCTGCAAATGCATCCTGTCTTTTCTCAAAAACCCTGGAGGTGCAAGCTATAATTTTCCTACTGAGGCATGCCACAGGTGTCGGCAAGCATCCAGATAGCCCTAGCCCTGTAGGCCACAAACACTCTCAGCGCCTGAATCTGCTAGATCATAAGGAGCAAGTGACACAGCTGCTTACACTACAGTCTGGACCAGCGGCTGGGCCCCACTTAACACTGGCAGCTCTGGGGTTACTTGGCAAATGAATCAGAGAAGCAAACTCGAACGTGGTATATGTTACCTTGAAAACCAAAAAAGATCCACGAAGAGTTGTGCTGCTTTCTTAAGGTAGGAAGTAAAAGTAAGGCACGGGATCCTAGACACTTTATTGAGATGGCAGGGCTCTCAATTTCCGTGGAGTTCACCTCCAACTCTCTGACATATATGTATCTCACCAAGGCATATCGATGGTCTGCTACTTCCTGCTCATCAGCAGGAAGTCATGTTGGAAGGTGACAGGATCAATATCTGTGATGTAAGTAGAACCCATAGCTGTACTGGGTGAGAAATGCGATAAGCCTGAGGCAAAATGATGAAGGTATACTGCTCTCCCCATCACCGAAAGCAAATCTGCTGAGATGTTCTCATTGGAAAATCCAGGAAGATAGGAGGAGGGTGTGCAATAGCATGGTGGCAACGGAGGAGGTGAGAAAGGGTCAGAATGTAGATATATTTTGAAGGTAGAGCACATAGGACTTGCTAATTAATTAGATGAGAGTAAGAGGGAAAGAGAAGAATCAAGGATGAGATTTTTGGCTTGAGCAATTGGGTAGATGGTGTTGCCAATGACTGAGAAAAATAAGACTGTGGGAGAAGCAGAAGGTAAATAGGTACATGGGTAGGGAAATTCAGAGGTCTGTTTTTGACATGCTAAGCTTGAGATGTCTCTGCTACATCTAGTGGAAGTGTTGAGCGTGAAATTAGTTACAAAAGTTAGTTCAAGAGGGCAGCCTGGGCTGGAAACATATGTTTGAAAATTATCAGTATGTAAATAATATTTAAAGCCCTGGGATTAGATGCTATCATCTGGGTATGACTGTAGACAGAGGAAATGGCTCAGGGAAGAGCTCTAGGACATTCCAACATTAAGCAACCAGGAAACAGAACTAAGCTTTCAGCACGGGGGACTAAGAAGAAGGAGGAAAATCTGGAGAGTAATCAAACGTGTCAAATGCTGCTGAAAAGTCAAATAAGACGGGAACTAAAAACTGGTGTATTTTGCAAGATGATATACAATAGCAACCTTGACAAGAGCAATTTCGTGGCATGGTGGGGATGAATGCCAGGCTAGAGTGAGTTCAAAAAGGAACAGAAGAGGAAGTCGATGTAGTAAGTAGAGTACTCTTTTGAGGGATTTTACTTTAGGAGCAGAGTGGGGAGGGGGAGGTCGAGGCAATTTTTTTTAAAAATTTATGTTCATGCGCTGATGGAAAAATCCAATACAGGAGGCAAAATTAACGGTGCAGGATAAAAAGGAGATAACTGGGTGAGCAAAGTTGTTGAACAGGTGGGAGTAGTTGAAATCCACAAGTGGAAATGTGGCCATGGATAACAACAAGGAGAATTTACCACCTGTAACGGGAAGTAACGCAGAGTAACTGGGGAGAAGGATGAGGCACTGACAGGTCTGGAGAAGGGACAATGAGGCAATTCTCTTATAACTGCAGGTCTCAGTGAAACAAGAAGATACAACATCAGTTAGGAGTGAGGAAGACAGAAGGGTGTCAGAGACTTTGGAAGAGAGAAGAGGGTGTGAAATAGACATCTTGGAGGGCGAAAGAAGGTAAGAAACTCAGTTCCTTAGACAAAAGGTATTTTATAAGCATAATGCAGTCTTTGGCTCTGAGTTGGTTTTTAATACCAAAGAGACATGTTCAAAAACTATGGTTCCAAGAAACATAGAAAAGAGGAGAAATGAAAGGACGAAGGCCTCTTTTTTCTCGTATTGAAGATGTTAAAGCAGGTATTCGAGCAAACATACCATTACGATGATACCTTCAGATATATGAATCTTGATATACTCATTGCTCTATTCCGAATATCTAGTTTGTAGCAGAGAGAGTGGTGCTACCAAACATTCCATCTGTTCTGCCTCTTTTCCCTGTTCCATGCAGTTGGGTGGGGCTGTGTAATTAGTTCTGGCCAAAGGACTATGAACAGAAGTGATGTTAGCAAAACATAGTGCATGGACCTTATGCTGTCTCTTCCCTGCCACAGTGACTAAGGAGACCACACGGGTCAGAAGGTGCAGTTACAAGATGATGGAGTCTCTAAGAACCTGAGTCCCTGAGGGACTTCGTGGAGCAGAGCCTCCCATTCACCCACAACGGGTATAAATTGTGAATGAAAAAACAGCTATTACTGGGTTAAGCCACTGGGGCTTGGGGTTGTTTGTGATCCCAAGCCGCAATCTCTACATTCGTCTATCCTGACATCACGATTGTGGAAAGCTTTTGAATTTTTCTAGTATATTTGATATATAATATCTAATTTCAATTTAAGGATGATTACAAGCTTCGAGTCCTTCACAAGATAATGACGGGGTCCTTCTTATGGTAAAACTCATTCAAAATGGAATCGCCTTTATGTAATGCCATCGGTTAAATGATAAACTGGTATAGACTCAAGTGTCTTCTGACATTATCCCGTCTGTCAGTTTAAGTTCCATGGTTGTGAACTTGGTCATTGGAAATGACTTATAGACAAATATTTAAAAGATACATGGAAAAGAAATCTAAGTGATCACAATTATATAGATAGCAGTAAGGATAGTAAAGACTTTGAAATAGACTGGTTGAAAAAATCTGACATGTCCTAAGGGGGTGAGAACCCCACTGCCACCTTTCTGCTCATGGATGCTTCCACGTGGCCAGAGGAAGAAAATACTTTGAAAGCGAAGGCCTGGGATCGTGGTACCTACCCGCTGTAGTTCCTGTACACAGAGGGAAAAAACACATTCCCGTACTTAACTCTGTCTTATAAAAGACAGAACTTTGCCTTTATAGCCTTCAGGTACCAAGATAGATAAGTTAACCAGCAAACACAGTTGACTTGAATCCTGCCCCTGCCACTTAACAATTACGTAATCCTAGACATTCTACTTAATTGCTCTGAGCCTGTCTCCACATGCGATCGTGTGTTGGTCATCTGAGAAACAGAATAAAGTGATTTAAGAACATCAGCTATGGACTAAGACTGCCCAGGCACAGTACCTGGCTCTACCGCTCACTCTCTATATACTTTATCTGAGCTTCTGGTCCCTCTATAAAAATCAGGACGAGATAGTCTCTACCCATCTATCTCGCGGGACTGTTAGGAAGATTGTGTTGGATTTTGTACATTCAGGCTTAGCACAGAGCAGGCATCAATAAATGGAGTTACTATGATTACATGGAAATGATACTCAACTTTTAGTGTGGATTTCGGATAATATATGTAAAGCTCATGGAACATATGTAATTAATGAGCAGGGAAGGGAGACAGAGCATCTTACTAACTCACCTAGTTCTCAGAAGACACCAGAAAGAAAGACCCCACAGGCAGTTAGGTACTACTGGATAGTTAAGTGGCCACAGCTTGGGTCCAGGGAGGCCAGGAAAGACCATCAGTTCACAGGATGGGGAAATCAGAAGTCAAATAGGAATACGGGGATATCGAGGAACCACACCATTGTGGACAACTGAATAATGTGACTACTGAATTCATGTTCACAGAATTTAAGACCAGAGAAAATGTACTTTCTCTTTCCAATTAGTCATTTAGACAAATTTAAGGGCCGGAAGGACCAACCATCTAGCCATCCTCTATCCATCTATGCAGATATTTCTTCAGAACCTATATTTGCCAGAAATAGGGAATACCAAGAGAATACTGAAGAAGACAGAGTCACAATTAAATAATTATAATATGCTCTGTGTTAATGGTAGAATGAAACTAAAACACCCAAACTTAAGTTGAATTCAAACAAAACCTTGTATCAATTACCATTCTGACCATCCGAGAATGTCTTATCCCTCCAGATCATAGAGACCAGACTGAAGAGAACCAAACCCACTCATACTCTCATAGGGCACAGTATTGTAGGGAAGGCCCATCCCAGATGTCCCCCTGAGCAACAGGGTATCAGTGGTATCAGGATATCAGTGGGTCTTATATAAGAGACATTATGGAGGAAAATCATGAAGTTTGGGGTGGGGGGGGGGAGGAAAGAATTCTCAAAAGACAGCTGAAATTTCCACCAGTGTAACTTATCCTATTTTATACTGGAAATATTTACAATTTTATTTTACATTATAAATTGGTCTACAAAATACCCCCATCTAAGATTCTCAAACCCTGGGCCTCTTTTCTAGGTAGATGCCAGGTTGAAACACACAAGGTACCCGTCCTGACCACTGTTTGGTTACATACTTTGATCCGAAGCACAGCTAATCATGGACTTAGCTCCCCCTGGTGGTGGTGCATGAACTTAGCCTACAGAAGCTCTCGTAGAAGTCGAAGGGGATGGCATGGCTTATCTGCTCAAAACCTCTCCTTTTACAAATGGGGAAATTAAGGCTCAGAGAGGATAAAGGTGCTGCCCAAGGCTCACGGTGGGGTGTGGCTGACCTACGAACAGAACCCAGCTCTCCGTCCTCGTCCGATTTAAACACCCCACACAGCCTGTACACAGTGAAGATAGGAACACCCCCCCCGCCCCGATCCGACCCCTGCCCCACCCACCCAAGCGTCCAGACTTTTAGAATCTCTTGCGGTCTTTTGTCTGTACAATTTTAATATCAACTTTCAAATTCTGGACTGGACTCTTACAATTGGGTTGCTGTAAACACAAGAAAACACTCTAAGAGCACAGATGCTGGGACCACCTCAGACCGACCAAATCAGACGCTCAGGGCCCAGGCCCGGCATGTCTATTGTCACCTGCTCCCTAGGTGCCTCGCCCACTAGGCCAGACCTGGTCACAGGGAATTTGGGGACATGAGGAAAAGTTTGTTTCTCCACAGTCAAAATGTGACAGAGATTTTCTTCCTCAGTGGGTTCCTGAGCTTTTTCCTGCGTCACGACCAAGATGACTATGTTTATATACCAGTCATGATCGTCCCTCCCCCGTCTGGGCCACAGCCTTCTCATCCAGCTGCAGTGGAGGTTTCTTCAGGTCTCCTCTGCCGCAGTTTACAGGAAAAAGACAGCATTGAGGCCTGGGGCCACCAGGCGCAAGCCAGCAGGCCCCCAGGCAGGTTCCCACATGCAGCATTCCCTTAGCGTGTTTATCACAGTCCCAGGGCTGGCCCTCGCTCTGACTTTCCAGTACAACGTGACACTGCATTCAGCTTCCAGGGGTGTGCTCATGGCAGCCAGGCTACCAGAGGATCCTCTTTGTTGGTTTACCCTGAGAATCACAACCATCCAGCCCACCAGACCTGCAGGAGCTCATCCATGGAGGCTCCATAGCTTGGTGAACATGGAATCAGAGCCAGAGCAGGCTGCTGGAAGGTCCCGATCGCTGGTGGCATGAAGTTTGGTAAGTGGAAACTTCCATCCTCCACCATGGGATGGCACCATGGGCTCTCCCAGGCTAGGGCCCCCTTCCACCCCAGAGTCCACACACTGTGTCTCCATTACTGTGGAGTCAGGCCTGGCCTTAGGAACCTTTCTGTCTCATAAAGGTGACCTTGCAGCTCTCACTTTCGATAGGACCCATTAAAACAGCACCTGACCACATCCCTGGACATCTGCAATCTCCCCTACCACACACACACACACAGACACACACACACACACACACAGACTCTCCAGTTTCATTTCAAGCCATTCCATCTTCCATCCCTCTGCTCTAGCAGCACCGGCCTCATTTCTGTTCTTCACTCTTCAGGGTCTTTGGCCATGCTGCTCCCTCTGCCTAGAGGAGGCGCTTCCCACTCTCAACCTGGCAGGTTACATCTCTCACAGCACGCCGTGCCTGTTCCCCGAGCGCTCATCACGGCTGTCACAGAACAACTCTTTGCAGAGTTCATCGTGGACCGCCGCTCTCCCTCACACGAGAGTGTAAGCTCCTTGAAAGCAGGGACCATGGGACTCTTTCCACCTTCAAGTCCCCAGCTCCCAACACAGTGTCTGGCCCACGGCTGGGGCTCAGTGATGACTCACTGACCGCACACAGTGGAAAGTACCTGACACTGGTCCACCCACAGGCCCCGCAGTCGGAACCCTGGGGGACTCAGTTCTACCCTCACTGGCTGTGGGACCCTGGGCGGGTCAGTTAACCTTGCTGATTCTTAGCTTCCTTATCTATCAAATAAGGATAATAAATAGTACCTACACTGTAAGGTTTTTTGAAAACTAAGCGAAATAATGTAATTAGAGTGCTGGCTGCATTGCCGGACATACCGTAAATGTTGTTATGGCCGATTTCCCAGAGTACACACTTCCTTTTTTCCAGACTCATGGGGCACACGTCATTGCCCCTGTCTACTACCTGTATCTTGCATAATTCTATAGATTTATTTGATTATTTTAAATTACATTTATTGTATTTTTTTCTGCAGATGAACATGCATGTCGTGCACAAAGAAGTGTGCAGCATTATTTACTAATAGCAGAGGGTAAAGAGCCCACATGCCTATCGATAAGGACCTGGTTAAAAAATTATGATTTGTCTGTACCATAATAACCTAGAACACTTTTCCAAATTGAAGAAGATTTATAGGGACTGGCATGAAAAAGTCTTCGAAATACATTGCGAAGTAGAAAAATCCCAGTGAAAGAACAATATATAACATGCTACCAAATGCTTTTTAAAAGGGTGTGTGTACATGTATACATCCTCACAGATCACACACGTGGACACTTATATGTGCAGAGAACATCTCTTGAAGGACATACGGAACCCTGGCAATGTGATGGCCACTGGACATGAGAAGTAGAGACTCAGGGTCAGAAATGGGAGGGAGGATTATTTTTTACTATATAAACAAAGATATACAATTTTTAAAAATTTCTAACCTGGTTATTGTAATGCAAATTGATTCTCTTTTTAAAAAACATAAAATTGATACAGCCCCTCTTTATTTAAACATTCAATTTACTATGTCCTGGGAGCTGACTCAGGCTAGGCATTCTGTCAAAGTGGGGATACAAAGTGACACACTCCTAGCCCTGGAGCTTGGTGGGGAGATGACAAGTCATCATTCGCCACAATCAAGTGAGGTAAAGCAGGCTAGCACAAAACCCAAATCAGAGGTGTTTGGGAGTTAAGAGTGGTGGGTCGGAAGGAAGGGCATTCTTCAAAAAGGGATCAGCATAAGCAAAGGCCAAAAGGCACAAGAGAGCCCAGCACGCAGGAGAGCTGTGACTGGTATACAGGCCGGGCCTGCGGGCGGGTGGGAGGAGGGGCCAGGGCACGGGGGCCTGATGTGCCAGCTAAGACTCTGGATCTCATTCTGAAAATGACAGGAAGTCATTAAGGATCACTGAGCAGGGCAGTGACAGGACCAGAGTGCATTTTAGAAAGGCCACCCACAGCCCATGTGGCAGAGCAGCCAATAAACCAACGAAGAGGCAGCCAGGAGAAAACCCTCAGAGGATCCTGGGAGCAGAGACGGGGCAGGAAGTGGAAGGCCTTGTCCTTTAGATGCGACAACCAATAGGATCCTGTAAACGAGGTCAGGGATAACTGGGAGGCATGGACACAGGGGCGATGGGAGAGGAGGTGTGGACTGACAGAAGGCCAGTGACTCTTGGAATTTTGGAGGTCGTAAGACCAGTGAAATTTTTAGAAATCAAACACAATGAAAATTCAGAACCAAAATAAGATTGCTGACTTTTTAATTTGCCAAGTAAGGATAATTTGTTAAAATTATCATGTTTTAATACCAACATTTCATAAAAGGAGGGGCATTTTAATCCTACCTCAAATAGGAAGGCTTAATCTCTGATAAAAGATGGTCATTTATATGGAATAAACTTAGCCTGATGACAAACTCTTCATCTCACCCTCACTGTCCCCATTTCCTCATGGATTATAAACTCTCACTTCCATTGATGATGCTGGCTTGCTGAGTGTGAACTGTGGTGTAAACCATTTATTTTCAAGCAGGTAAGGAAAGAGATTGGGTAAGAATAAAGTCAAGAGTGTTTGGTTTTTGAAGGAAGAGACTGAGTTGAGAAAGTCAATGTACTGAGAGGAAAAAAATAATTGAAAGATAGATTTCACAATTGGGACTAAATGCAATGTAGTACCCCAAATGGATCCTGAAACAGCAAAAGGATGTGGAGTGGAAAACCTGATGAAATATGAATAAAGTCTGTGGTTTAATTAATGGTATTGCACCAATACTAGCTGCTTTTTTTTTTTTTAAGATTGGCACCTGAGCTAACATCTGTTGCCAATCTTCTGTTTATTTTTTTTTCTTCTTCTTCTTCTCCCCAAAGCCCCCCAGTGCATAGTTGTATATTTTTAGTTGTGGGTCCTTCTAGTTGTGGTATATAGGGTGCCACCTCAGCGTGGCCTGACAAGCGGTGCCATGTCCTTGCCCAGCATCCAAACCAGCAATACCCTGGGCCACCGAAGTGGAGTGTGCGAACTTAACCACTCGGCCACGGGGCCGGCCCCTAGTTGCTTACTTTTGATAAATGTCCCAAATTATGTAAGATGTTCCCATTCAGGGACCCAGCTGAAGGGTATATGCACACTCTCTGTATTCTCTTCGCAACACTTTATAAATCTCAAATTATTTATACATAAAAAGTTAAAAACAATAACAACAAAGTGAAGGAGAAAGGAGACAGTGACAGACTGAAGTCCCTCAGGTTAGACCTTGGAGCCAGGTGGCAGGTGGCACTGGCCTTGAATAGGAGAGGAACACCCCCCTCCCTGAGATGAGGGCAAAGGGCTGGACATGGACACAAATAATTTGCTAATAAATTTGTCCCCAGAAGTTTGAAATGGAAGCTTTTCTTTTTGTTAATAAAATAATTTAATAAATGACAGGACAAAACAGGTAAATGAAAATAGTTTATTAATGAAGGAAAAAAACAGGTAAGTGGAACATAGGTAAAATTTAGATTAAAAAAAGAAATGGGGGCCAGCCCCGTGGCCGAGTGGTTAAGTTCACACACTCCGCTTCGGTGGCCCAGGGTTTCCTCGGTTCGGATCCTGGGCGCGGACATGGCACCGCTCATCAAGCCATGCTGAGGAGGCATCCCACATGACACAACTAGAAGGACCCACAAATAAAAAAATACACAGCTATGTACTGGGGGACTTTGGGAGAAAAAGGAAAAATTAAAAAAATAAAAATCTTTAAAAAAATTTAAAAGAAAAAGAAATGAATGGTTAATATTACATAGAAAAAAGCAGCAGCCTTGGACCATGTTGCATCTTCTAACAATTCTGCTTGGCAAGGATACTGAGGACAGAGATCAGCAATCTAGAAAAGCCTGACTTTAGAGCACTGGGTAAGTGATGGAGGATATTTTCAAGACTGCACTAAAATAATGGCAGGACATTGCGAAGGAGAGTAATAGACAGTGGAAATGAACAAAATCTGGAGAGAAGACAGTTGCTCAATGTAAGGAATAAATGCCACAAGACGCTGCAGTAGCTGCCTTTTCCTATCGACTCCTTCCATTTCCTTTCAGGAACCAACCCAGGCCCCAGCAGAAGCTTTTAATAGATCCCCACTAGTATATTTATTTACTTAAAACAGCTTCTTATCAGCAGCAGGTACAAAATCTTAACTTTAATACATTTTTTTACTGGCGAAAAATATATAATGATTACTCATAATACTTGTTTCTGGCCCTCCATTTTTAGGGGGGAAAAATTAAGTAAAAAAATATATATTGCGGGGAGTGGTTTGAGGAAGATTAGCCCTGAGCTAACATCTGCCACCAATCCTCCTCTTTTTACCGAGGAAGACTGGCCCTGAGCTAACATCTGTGCCCATCTTCCTCTACTTTATATGTGGGATGTCTGCCACAGCATGGCATGTCAAGCGGTGCCATGTCCACACCCGGGATCCGAACTGGTGAACCCTGGGCCGCCAAAGCGGAACGTTCGAACTTAACCGCTGCGCCACTGAGCCGGCCCCAAAATATATATGTTTTTATACCCTAAAGGGATATATTAACAGGCCAGCCAGGTGTCATAGTGGTTAAGTCTGCACATGCTGCTTTGGCAGCCCAGGGTTCATGGGTTTGGATCCCAGGTGTGGACCTACACACCACTCACCAAGCCATGCTAAGGAGGCATCCCACATACAAAATAGAGGAAGATTGGCACAGATGTTAGCTCAGGAACAGTCTTCCTCACCAAAAAATAAATAGACTCTATTACTCAAAATTAATATGTAGAAATCAAGACATTTTATTGCAGGGGGCCAGCCCCATGGCCAAGTGGTTAAATTCATGCGCTCCACTTGAGCGGCCCAGGGTTTCACTTAGCACAATCAGAGGAACCTACAACTAGAATATACAACTATGTACTAGGGGGTTTTGGGGAGAAGAAGGAAAAAAAAGAAAAAGAAGATTGGCAGCAGATGTTAGCTCAGGTGTCAATCTTTGGGGGAAAAATAAAAGAAAGAAATTTTATTGCATTATTGTGAAAAAATGTTGACTTTTTAGATACTGAGATTATGATTTGAATCATCTTGGCAAATGTCGCATGTTCTTTTATAAATGGACATTGCCCCAGTACATTACAGCTAAATACTGAGTTAGGGTTCTTCGGTTGCAAGCAACAGACTCCAGCTCTGATTAACTTAAGTCAAAAGGGCTTTAATGGAAGGATAATGTGTGTGTTGGAGGAAGACAGGGCTCTAGAATTGAAGGAATAGCTGAAGGGGCAGGAACCAGGGCACCTTCCCGAATCCAGGGAGAGGAACTAACAATGGTTGCATCAAGGCCCTAATGTTGGTTACAGTTAGCTCCAATTGTGTTTTCCATTCTTGCGTTATTCTGTTGAGGATTCAAAGCAGTGAAAGAGAGTCCATTTGGTCAGCTTAGGGCATGGGATAAGATGGGGCACTATGATGAACAGCGCCTCAAAATCACCCATATTTGGAAATAGATCATTCTGCAAAAGGCTTTTTATTGGAAGAAATGAAAATGGGTGGGGGGTAATCACTACCTGCCTTATTCTCTTCTGTTGCCATGCCTCTGCCTGAGCTGTTGCCTTGACCTAGAATGCCCCTTGACCTACAATGTCCCTTGACCTACAATGCCTTTTGTCTTCCAGACCACCTGGCAAACTCCTGTCTTCCCCTTCAAAACCTAAATAAAGTAACCCACTTCTGTAAAGCTAGGCAGAGGAAATCACTTTGCCCTGTCTTTGTACCTTGTACACACATCCCTTGTTGAATGGATCACACTGTATTGTAACGATTTGGATCCATATGGATCTCTCCTATTAGACTGTAAGTTTCTTGAGGGCAGGAGTAATATCTTTTCATCTCTGCTGCTTCCATGCCTAGGATGGTGCCTGTCATAAAGTAAGTATTTAACACATGCTTGCTGAAATAAATGCAAATAATAAACCACCACTATATTTAAAAAGAAGAAAGAAACAACTTTGAGAAAGCGCAGGGAAAATTCTTTAAAGGTTCAAAATACTTGACTGTTACCTTTGCAAATCTGTGTGACGTTTGAGAAAGCCTGGAAATATCTTCAAGATCCAGATAAGAAATGATACTCAGGAGCAAATTGTCTGAGAGCCGCTCAAGGAAGTCAAATTTACCTTCACATAAATTGAAGACATAGTCTAATATTCTCGTGCCAAATATTAAGGCAACTTGCACTGTAATTCAAAGACACCAACAGATCAACATGGTTATCATGCACAGTCACATAAAAACTATGATCATTATCAGTAAGACACAAGCTTTGGGACATTTTTCCCCCTGGGAGTGATGTTAGATTATGCTGAGTCATTCCTACCCTCACCGAGCTGCCTTTGGGACCGATGGCAGGCATTTGTTTTCAATTGCTGTCGCTGCCTTGAGATCAGAATCTCCTAGGGACACTGACTGTGTAACACAGTGACAGACTACACCAAATTCCAGTCCAGAAAATCGACTTAACTAGTCTCGGTGTCACCCTCATCCTCATCCTCCCAATCTCCCCAACTGGGCAAAGACGCTGGTCCATGTGGTTTTTCTACCACCCTCTCCTCTCCCCAGATTGATGTGAAACACATTAATATCTCTTAATTTTAGTTGATTTTTGTTCTCTTATTGTGATACATTGTTTCTCTACCAAACTTTCTTTCTTCCTCTTTACCTTCTTTCCTCCCAGTCTTTACATAATAGAAAAAAATAGGAAGAGGCAAAAAGAAAAACAGATAAATAGTTCATGAAAAGTGTGTTAACTTTTGCTTAATATTTTTCATATCTTTTCAGTTATTTCCAAACTAGGAAATAATTCACAAAGAATCAACCAATGTAATGGTCTATCTAAACATGTTCAATGTAGGAAAAAAACCAAAGTTTGTTTGTTTGTTTTACCCTAGCTCCCTGAATAACCAAGAAATGGCTAATAAACAGGAAAACAAGTTTGGAAGGATACATATTCAAATTTTAAGGGTGGTTAAATCTGGGCAGTAACTTTCATTTTCTTCCTTTAGCTTATCTGTATTTTCTAATCTTTCCACAATAAACCTGTATTACTAGTGTAATTTTTTAAAATCAGGAAGGAAGGAAGGAAGGAAAGAAGGCTACCTCCTTCTATCAGACAGGCAAAAGGGGTGATGATGGAGCATGCCTGTGGACTCCAGTCGCCCCAAATCTGGGGACTTTCTCAGTTTCTTGAAGCTCATTTTTTCCCTTCTGACTCTGAAAGCACCATCATAGCTAGGCTTTCCAAAGAACTTCTCTTAGAAGAGATAGTGTGTACTCTCTACAGGGGACTAAACATCCAAGATTTGGGGACCAGCTTCATTCCTTCTGGAGTAAGTGGGATGGAGCTGTCAAGAGCACCGGGCCCCTGCACAAGCCAGCAGAACTGTGATGCTAGAGGTTGATGGATCTCTGATTTTAGAATGGATGGAAGGCATGGGCTATGTTTATGTAAAAGCTCCAGTTGTGCTAACTTGGAAGAGCCAGCTGTATAAGATTTCTCTCCAAAACTGGTTAATCCAGCTTTCTAGAGGCATTCAGGGTTTTGGTTGCTTCTAAAGTCCAAGTGCTTCCAATTCAAAACACTTTTAAAGTCCAAGAATCTTCTTTGGGGGAAAAATACCCCTGTCAAAAACCCAACCTTAAAGGGTAGGTATTATGGAGAACGCCTAGTCCCCCAGCAGCAGCAGCAGCAGCAGAAGTGCTTATTTCTTGAAAGAAAAAAAAAAAAGCCTTAGAATAAAAATCCCTTAATACAATTGGAGCTGTTTGAACATTTTTAAATGCCAGGAATACACACTCAAAGCATGCTCAGATGTACTTCAGGAAGTCTCTACCAATAAAATCTTTAAAATGTAAAAATTATAAAAGAACATATACATCTAAGGTAGGTAACATGATAGTTTCAAGGTTTACAAATATTGGGGTATTTAGAAAAAAGCTTTTGCTTGTTTCTGTTTTTTATGTAAACAACATTTATTGCTTTTTGAAATAAAGGGGAAAAAATGTTAAACTCTATTTTAAAAAGTAAAATCACTGCCTTCATGTTGGACTATGAGGCAGCCAGCCTCCAAGATGGCTCCTGATTCTTTCCTCCTGGATTCATGCTCCTGTGTGTTCCCATCCCACACTGAATTAGGGCTGACTCCTGTAACCAATAGGATGCTGCAGAAATATTCCAAGGCTAGGTCATAAAAGACATTGGGGCTTCTGTCTTGCTCTCTTGGATCACTCACTCTGGGAAAAGCCAACTGGCATGTTGTAACAATACTCAGCAGCACTATAGAGAGGTCCATGGGGAAAGAAATTGAAACCTGCTGCACAAAACCACGACTGACTTGTCGGCCATGTGTATGAGCCGTTGCGGAGCTGGGTCCTCCAGCCCCAGTCTGGCCTTCAGATGACGGGGCTCCATGCAACACCACGTGAGACCCTGAGTCACAAGAACTTGGCTAAGTTGCTCCCAAATTCCACATCCAGAGAAACTCTTTGAGTTAACAAACATTTTTTATTGTTTTAGCCATTAAGTTTGGGGGTAATGTGTTACATAACAACAGATAATAAGAGTTTGAGTACCTTCAAGGGTTGTGGTGCCATAATGGAAACCTAACACATGGGAGGGGCTTTGAAATTGGAAAGTACGTGGAAATCTGAATGAGTGTGAGGAGGGTGCTAGTGTGAGTCTGAAGAGCCCTCAATGAATAGTATAATAAGTAAATAAATACCTGCCATAGAAGCCTGACAGGCTCCCAGGAGGCTTTACGAAGGTGAGGGCTTAAAGAAAAGTGAGAAAAATATTCCTAAAAACTGGGGGAAAGGGAGAAAAAACTGGAAAAAAGGGGATCCTTGTTATATAGCAGCAGAAAGTTTAGCAACATTATTGCCTACTGTACTATGAAAGTAGGAAATACACCCAGCGGGCAGGTGTGTGATTTAGTTAAGGAGATTTCCAAGCAGAGTGTTGAACGTGCTGCCTGATTTCTTCTTGCTGCTTAAAGTAAAGCATGAGTGGAAAAACATAAGCTAAAGGAAGGTCTCTTAAAAAGAAGCCAGGATTTGCCAGTTTTGAATATTCTCTGCCTCTTCACATGGCAAACAATGCCAAAATTAAGAAATGAGGGGCTGGCCTAGTGGTGCAGTGGTTAAGTTCACATGCTCTGCTTTGGCGGCCTGGGGTTTGTGGGTTTGGATCTTGGGTGCAGACCTACACACTGGTCATCAAGCTATGCTGTGGAGGCATCCCACATACAAAATAGAGGAAGGTGGGCACAGAGGTTCGCTTAGGGACAATCTTCCTCACCAAAAAAGAAAAGAAAAGAAACAACTCCCAGGCAAAGATCAAATCCAGCACAATGTCAGGAAAACATGGTATAAAGATGGTGTGGAGAGTACGCTGTAAAATGCTTTGTTAAGAACCACTCAGTCAAATTTTAGAACTTCCAAGAAGCTTAAGGGTATGGTCACTCAGGAGTCAAGGGCAGAAACCCAAGGTAGAGAAGAGCTTATCTCAAAAAGATGTGTACGGGGCTGGCCCCGTGGCCGAGTGGTTAAGTTCGCACACTCTGCTGCAGGCGGCCCAGTGTTTCGTCGGTTCGAATCCTGGGCGCGGACATGGCACTGCTCATCAAACCACGCTGAGGCAGCTTCCCACATGCCACAACTAGAAGGACCCACAACGAAGAATATACAACTATGTACTGGGGGGCTTTGGTGAGAAAAAGGAAAAAAATAAAATCTTTTAAAAAAAAAGATGCGTAGGTGTGGTTTTGTCTAATGGACTGAACCTCAATAAGAATAACAGACAACACGTGAAGTTTTTAAGAGAATTATATCAGAGGAAACACTACCTGCCAGCTGGAACTGAAAGGGTCAGAGGCAGTACAAGAGGAAAAGACGACTCTGGACCCCCAAAATTCTACAAGCAGGAAGCAGGCTGAGAAAACTATGCCTGCAAACACGGACTACCTTTTGCCAAAAAGAAAGGATGACTCAGAGGATGGAGCCAAGGGTGCAGAGGCGGAGCCAAGAGCCGTGAAGAATCTAGTGCTAGGCCTTGAGCTCTCATCAAGAACTAATAACCTATGCCTTGCTGGATTTCAGAATTTTTATGGACCAGTGACTCCAGTGGGGGCTCCCATTTCCCCACTGTTTTAAGAGAAGGGTATACAGTGGCTCTCTCATGCCTTTCCGTATTGGGTGGGAGAGGAGCAGAAAACTTGTCTCATTCACAGGCTTCAGATCCAGAGGGACCATCCTTGAGAAGCAGTACTTAAGCATTACACCTGAGGATCCCCACCCACACATGGACCTGATTTATGTGATGAGATTCTGAACTACTAAAGACATCCTTCAGGATCCCAGGATGATCCGAGGATGGAGTAACTTTGGAAGATGTATTAATATCATTCACTCTATTAACAGATAACAAGAAAAAAAATGATCATCTCAAAAGTGTAGAAAAATTATTTTAAATAATTTTAACACCTATTTATGAATAGAAACTCTTAGAAAACTAATAATAAAATGGAACTACTTTAACCTGATAACCTGATATACACTAGTTACCAAAAATCCAGTATTCAATATATGCCAGGGACTGCTCCAATATGTATATATACAGTATGTGTGTATCCCTATATATATATATATATATATATATACTATGTATATATACATGTAGATATATATATATGTAGTCATTTCATCCTCACAATAACTGTGAGATGGGTACTGTTATTATTCCCTTCTTGCTCTCTCTCTTTTTTCTTTTTTTGCTAAGGAAGATTTGCCATGAGCTAACATCCGTTGCAAATCCTCCTCTTTTTGTATGTGACCCACCACCATAGCCTGGTCACTGATGAGTGCTGTAGGTCCATGCCTGGGAACTGAACCTGGGCTGCCCAAAGCAGAGCAGGTAGAACTTAACCACTAATCCACCAGGGCTGACCCTATTATTCCCTTCTTAAAGAGAGAAAGATGAGGAACAGAGAGGTTAAGTGACTTGCCCAAAGTCACACAGTGAGAAAGGTCATGTAGTGAGAGCTAAGATTGAACCAAGCAGTTTGCTCCATACTGCATCTCCTAATCATATTATATGGCCTTTAATGTCAGGTGTAAGACTAGAATGCCCAATCTCACCATTTCTATCAACATTGTTTTGGAGGCCAAAAAAAATAAAAAAAAGAAAGATATAAAAATGTATCGGGGTCAGAAAGCAAGGAAAAACTGCCAATACTGCAGATGATCTAAATATCGCCATACAAAAGTCAAGAAATTCTATGGGAAAATGATCAGTATCGTTTCTATATATACCAGCAACAGTTAATTCAAAATTATGACTTCACATGCATTTGTCTTTTGACCTAGGAATCTCACAAATATATCTTGACTAAATATGAAATGACCCAGGCATGCACAAGGTTACTCATTTTGGCATTATTTGTAACACCACAAGATTGGAAACAACCCCAAATTTTCATCGTTAGGATTCTGGTGCATCCACACGAAGAAATACTACACAGCTATGAACAAAAAGAAAAAAAAACATCTCTAAAGGCATCAAGTGGTCTCTAGACTATATTGGTGGAAAAAGTAAAGGGTTGAACAGTAGGAGTAGAATGCTACCATTTGTAAAAGAAGGGGGGGACACAAATATATATATGAATGGGTTTATATCTGCAGAAAGAACTGCTGGAAAGATACATATAAGAACAAATATAAGCGGTTACTTGTAGAGCTGGGGAAGGAAAGGGTGGAGCAGATGGGGATAGAAGCAAGCCTCTGAATGTGCGTTGTTTTACAATTTTGACTTCGGAAATGCATGTTTTACATAATAAAAATTTAAAACAGAATTTAAAAAATTTTTTAATGATTCTGTTCTTAGCTGAAAAATCATAAGGTGCCTGGGAAGAATATGAACAAAAGATGTTTAAAGGTCAAATAAGATCTTTATGAAGAAAACATTAAAACTTTATTGAAGAGGATAAAAGAAGGCCTAAATAAATGGAGAGTTATACCATGCTCATGTTGGGAACACCTAAGGATGACATTTCTCTCCTGAAAAATCTAGAAATTCTGGGGCTGGCCTGGTGGCATAGGGGTTATGTTTGTGTGCTCCACTTTGGCAGCACAGGGTGCACAGGTTTGGATCCTGGGCACAGACCTACACATGGATCACCAAGCCATACTGTGGTGGTGTTCCACATACAAAACAGAGAAAGATGGCACAGATGTTAGCTCAGGGTCAATCTTCCTCACCAAAAAAAAAAAAAAAAAAAAAAAAAAAAATCTAGAAATTCAAGCAATTCTAGTTAAAATCTCAACAGGGATAGCTTTACTAGTTGTAATAAAACTCATATGCAGAGTAAAATGTCAAGAACAGGCAATCAGTTCTTTCCTCGTAAAGAATAGGAGCAGGAGGAAGGTGAATTCATCTTAACATGTAAGAAAACTTACTGTAAGGATTGTAATTAAAGCAGTGTAGTATTGGTACAAAACACAAGTGACTAATAAAACTAAATATTCCTGAAAGTCACAGGTATACACTGGAACCTGGAATGTGTAAAAGATGGGATTACAAAACAGTGTGGAATGACTAAACTATCCTGTAAATGATTCTGGGAACACTGACCAGCCATACGGAAAAAGCCCTACAGCCTTTCATCTCGTCACATCTAAAAATAAACCTGAGATAAGTTAAAGACCAAAATATGAGGAGAAAAGCATAAAATATTTAGAATTAAACATAGAAGTATATCCCTATGAAATCAAGGTAGGGAAAGATTTCTTAAACAAAACACAAAAGTTCAAGTCACATATTAGAAGATTGACAAATTTGAACTGCATTAAAATTATAAAATTCTATAGGGATAAAAACACATAAGATGAAAAGATACCAAAAACTTGGTGAAATATCTGTAGCACATATAAACAAACCAAATAATTGGTACTCAAAATATATATAAAAGTTTCTACAATCAATACAAAAAAAGACAACCAAATAGAAGAAATAGGCAAAGAAAATGAGTTAGCAGTTCTCAGAAGGGAAAACCCAAGTGGTCAACAAATGTCAGAAAAGATATTCAACCTCATTAATAATCAGGGACTTTACACATCCAGTTTGGCAAAAATTAACATAAATCTCTGATTTCACCAAATGTTGGTGAGAATAAGGGAAATAGCATCTCTCATAAAATGCCAGCGGGAGTACAAATTGGCAACTCATTTGGAGAGCAGATTGTCAAAACCTAGTAAGTTTGAAGAGGCACATATCATACAACTCAACAAACACACACTTCTACACGCCCAACTTAGAGAAACCCTCACACATTGCACAAGGATAAATAAAGCAGATTTATTCTTTCAAAAAAAAGTGGAAACCACCCAATTATCCTCAGTAGGGGAAGGGATTGAACAAACTCTGGTTAATAATATAATAAAATACTATAAGCCATTGAAATGGATGGACTACATATATCAGCATGGATAAACCTCAAGAAGTGTTAAATGATAAAACAAAGTTGAAAAATGATACAGGATGAGAACATTTATGTAAAATAAAATTTTACACATATAAAAACAGTGCATATTATTTATGCATAATAAAATGTGCTCAGAAATGATACCAACTTTGGAACAGTTAGTAGAAAGGAATGGAAGGAAAATAGGTGAGAGGTAGAAATTTGATAATAAATGTAGGTTTTTTTCTGTTTTTAAAAGATAGTAAGTAAACATGGAGCTCACTTCATTAGCATATATGATCAAACTGAGATGATAAAGAGAAGATCAATATGGCCCCGAGAAAGGATGAATCAAAAATTAAAGCCATTCAAAACATGAAAAACATCTAGAGTAGATGCTCTGATTACATGTAATTAAGCTAGAAATCAGGAAAAAATGAAAGTAACCCAAAAAATCCCCAACTACCTGGAAATTAAAGAAAGTGTTTCTAAATAACTTATGGGTCAAAGAAGAAATCAAAATGGAACTTAGAAAATATTTTAAACTGGATGAAAATAAAGACAGAATTTATCAAAACTTAGCTAACACAGCTACAGCAGCACTTACAGAAAATTTAGGGGGGAAAACGGCTGAAAACAATTATTTAAGGTTCTATCTCAAGAAACTAGGAAAGGAACAACAAATCAGACCTAAGGAAAGTAGTAGGAAGAAAATAATACCGGTAGGACTAGAAATCAATAATAAAAATAAATAAATAAAAATAGAGAAAATCAACAGAGCTGAAAGTTAGTTCCTTGAAAAAAATTAACGAAATGAATAAATCCCTGGAAAGATTGATCAAGGAAGAAAAGGGAGAAAGCACAAATTACCATTATCAAGGGCTGAAAAGAGAACAGCACTACAGACACCACAGACATTGAAAGACCAGGATCTTATAAGCAACTTACACCAACATCCAAATTTTATCCCAATGGTAATTTAGATGAAATGAAGCACATGTGACACGTTAACATCTTTTGTTAGTGGTTTTGAGTATCTGTCATATTATCTTCTGTTCTGTTTTTGTAGGTTTAAGATATTTCTGAATTTAAAAACTTTTAAAGGAAAAGGTATAGAACACAAGGTATAAGATTCCTCTTTTTGCGTTAACATAAGGTATTTTGTCTATAATATGCATGGACCATTTCTGGAAGGATATACAAGACACTGTTCATGATGGTTGTTATGGGGACTGGGAACATGGGTTTAAGAAGGAGGCTTAATTTTATCCTAAAACCTTTTTAAACTGATTTAACTTATTTTACTATGTGCATTGATT
The DNA here is from genome assembly GCF_041296265.1 of Equus caballus. Lineage (NCBI taxonomy): Eukaryota > Metazoa > Chordata > Mammalia > Perissodactyla > Equidae > Equus > Equus caballus. Next base: position 17,637,277 of record NC_091689.1, on the reverse strand, counting down.
CTTTTTTTGCAAATCTTAAAAAATTAGTTAATAAAACAGGATAAAATACAAGAATCTTACTTAGATCTGCCTTCCCTGCTCTGTGGGCCAGAGCCGGGCTCCCGTGCTGCCTGGAAGTTCTTCTGCCTCCTACGTGCTCCCACCCCACTCTCCACCCCAGAGCCCTACCCCAGGTCTGCAGAAACTGTAGAGATCCAGGCTGAGGACACAGAGCGGCTGATTACAGAGGGCAGGGACGAGAGGAGTAGACTAAGAGGTGGTACTAGGCCTGAAAAGATGAAGTGCCAGGTCAAAGGTTGAGACAGAGGCCTGAGGAAAGGACCTTGAGAAGATGGATTATGGATCAATCCATGGCATGGGGCCGGCCAGGACTGGGAAGAAGGTAAGGACTATTCTTTCCCACTTTCTGATTTCTGCTGTACCTATATTCCTACGATGCAGAGCTCAGGCCCATATTTCAGGATATTAGTATTTATTAGTATTATCAGTTTTCCGTTCTAGTCCCCATTTCAAACATTTAGTCCCACTCTCCCCATAAATCATCTAAATGTCCAAGAGAATTTGAATACTCTGACACTTAAACTGTATCTCCCACATTTCCTTTCACGTGCAATGGCAGAAATAAAAACCCTTTGTCGTTTGGTTCAGAAAATATGGTTGTTGAAGTCATTTGGTTTTATCACAGGGATTTTTGTGGGTTGGCCTAAATACCTAACCACTACTTATAACTCATTCAAAGATCTAAGCAACCAACTTAAAAATGGACATAAGTTGGAAAACAACTTATTTTTAGATTGGGTTCAACCTCAACTCACGAACCAGCACTTTCGACTGAGTTTATATAGGCACATTTTTGCCTTAAACTAAATTTTAAAAAAAGTATTTCCCATAACTAATTTTCTGGTTATTCTTATTTATTTAATTTAGGGGAAAAAATCCATAGATGTTTCTTTAGATTTTTAAATGTGTCAGAAAAAAAAATTCAAACTTCATAGACAAATGGACAAAGACTACAGACAGAGAAATTAGAGAAAGAATATAAATGGCAATTAAACAAGACAGGATGCTCAGCTTACTAGTTATCAGGAAAATGCTAATTAATCATGGCTTTATTTTTGCCATCTGCCTGGAAAAGACGAAAAAGAGCAGCAATCTAATCAGCGATGGCAGAGGTGTAAGAAAACGCCTCTATCCTGTTAGACGGAGTGTAATGAATACAGTAGTTTTTCGGAGGGCAATTTGTGAGTATGGGGAAGTGCCTGGCATTTTATGTAAGTTTTGAATTACTCAAAATTGAAATATTGTGACATCAAAATATTAATGAAGTCTTGTTTTATGAACAAATGTTGAAATAACTTGAATCACCCAATTTAAAATTCTTTCAAAAATAGTGTCATTATAAAGTTGGCATAATTGTAAAGGTCAAATGAGTTGTAGACGGCATTGATGCTTCATTCCAAGGTGGCCCTACTCAAGCTGCAGAACAGAAATACCATACTTTGTCAAGTTTATCCTGACTTATGCAAGGTTTTCAAGAATTCACCCCTCAAATAAAATACTCTATATCTATCAAAATGTATAATGTACACATCTTTGGACTAGCAATTCCATGACTAGGAATCTGTGTTACTGACATTCTCATGTAATTGTGCAAAGATAAACATGTCCCCGAATGCACCTAAAAAGCTTTTGAAAATGTCCATCAATTGGGGATTGTATATTTGTGTGATAGAATACCATATAGTCTTGGAAAAGAATGGGGTACCTCTTTACGTATACTAATAGAAAAATATTCACAATATTTTTTTTTTTAGATTGGCACCTGAGCTAACATCTGCTGCCAATCTTTTCTTTTTCTTCTTCTTCTTCTCCCCAAATCCCCCCAGTACATAGCTGTATATTCTAGTTGTAGGTCCTTCTGGTTGTGCTATGTGGGACGCTGCCTCAGCATGGCTTGATGAGTGGTGCCATGTCCGCACCCAGGATCCAAATTGGCGAAACCCTGGGCCACCAAAGCAGAGCACATGAACTTAACCACTTGGCCATGGAGCAGGCCCCCACAATATTTTAAGTGCAAAAATAAAGAACTGAAGATTCTACTTTTGTAAACAAACAGACGTAAAATCCAAAACAGAAAGAATTCAAATGCAAATGAAACTATTCATAGTAGTTATCGCTGGGGAACGGAGTTCAGAGGAAGACAGAAGGAATTTTCTCTTTTAAATTTTAAAAACTGTAAGAGCTAGAATTTACTGCATATTTCTGTTCTAGGCAAATTCTAAGCACTTCATTCAATCAATCCTCATAAGGACCCTATGAGGTAGACGCTGTCATTATTTTTTCCATTATGAACAGATGAGGAAACTGAGATCTGAAGAGATTAAACAATTTGCCCAGGGTCACCTATCTAGAGGGTTTGGGAGCCAGGATTCGAACAGAGGTAAGCTGAATTACACAACACTCTTAATCACCATAATAACAGCTCTCTATACTTTGTAGTGTATGAATAACTCTTAACATATAAACATAGGAATTTTGTCTTTTAAAAACACAAATCTGGAAAAAAATTCAGCAACAATTTTGATTTTGCAGTTTAGGCTGTTGTGACATATATCATTGTGGTAGACAGAATAATGCCCCCCTAAAAATGTCCTATATTCTAATCCCTAGAACCTGTGAATACACTGAATTTACATGGCAAAAGGGACTTTGCAGATGTGATGGAAGATCTTGAGATAGGGAGAGTACCCTGGATTAATTTGGGGGGCGGGGGGCGGCAATGTAATCACAAGGATCTTAGAAAGGAAAGAGGGAGGCTGGAGGGTCAGTCAAAGAAAGAAATCTTGACACTCAATCAGTGTCAGAGTGAGAAAGGCCAGACTGGCCATTGCTGGCTTTGAAGATGAAAGAAGAGGCCACGAGCCAAGGAACGCAGGCAGCCTCTAGAACCCAAAAAAGGCGAGGAAACAGATCCTCCTGTAGGACCTGCAGAAGGACTGTAGTCCCACCAACACCTTCATTTACCCCATGAGACTTCTGAACTCCAGAAACGCAAGATCATAAATTTTTATTCTTTAAGCCGCTAAATTTGTCGTAATTTATTATGGCAGCAATGGGAAACCACTACAATCACTAACTACTAATTTAATAAAGATATACTCTACTTACAAGATTATAGGAAAGTCTCTACATGGAATGTTTGGATTTTGTTGTAGGCTAAACAGGGTCCTCCCCACCTCCCCCTAAATTCCTATGTTGAAGGCCTAAACCCTAGAAACTTTGAGTGTGATGGTATTGGCAGACAGGGCCAATAGGTAATGAGGTGAAGTTAGGTCATGTGACTGTGCTTTAATATAATGTGACCAGTATTCTTATAAGAAGAGGAAATCTGGACACAGAGAGACAACAGAGATGGGCACACACACAGAGGAAAGGCCGTGTGAGGGCAAGAGAGAAGGCGGCCACCTGCAAGCCATGGAGAGAGGCGTCAGGAAAAACCATCTGTGCCAGCACCCTGATCTTGAACTTCTAGCCTCCAGAACTGTGAGAAAAGAAATGTCTGTTGTTTAAGCCACCCAGTCTGTGGTATTTTCTTATGGCAGCCCTAGCCAACTAATGCAGATTTATATGATTTATTCCTTTAGTGCCACTTACAACTCCCAGAGTAGAAAAATACCGTTAAGCACTAAAATATACTCCTTGTACTCTTATTTGAATTTAGAGTCATGAAAATATATTTTGAGCACAGTGATTTTATTTACATTATTTTAAACATTATTACTTTATCAGAAAATGTTTCTTCCTTCCTTCATCTATTTTAACAAACATATACTAAGTGCCTGCCATGGACCTGATCTTGGAAACAGAGTGATTAATGAGACATGGTCTCTGAGCTTGAAAAACCATCTTCAAATTATCAATTTGGGGGGCCAGCCCAGTGGCATAGCAGTTAAGTTCGTGTGCTCCACTTCAGCAGCCTGGGGTTTGCTGGTTCAGATCCCAGGCACAGACTTACACACCGTTTATCAAGTCATGCTGTGCAGGCGTCCCACATATAAAATTGAGGAAGATGGGCACTGATGCTAGCTCAGGGCCAATCTTCCTCAGCAAAAGGAGGAGAATTGGCGGCGGATGTTAGCTCAGGCCTAATCTTCCTCAAGAAAAAAAAAATATCAATCTGGTAGTGTGATTTTAATCTTGGTGTAAGATTTTCCCCACACCCTGAAACAGACTATTGATCAGAAACCTGAACTCTCTTAGGACTAGACTTACAATGTAGAAGGCTCGGTTTTAGAATTTACCTTTGTCCCACTCTCTAAGAATTCTCTCAGATACTTCATACAACAAGTATTTGTGGAGCCGTGTACCAGGAATTGTCTAGGCGGGTGCCATCGGTGAGCAAAGCAAAGGCCCTACCATACGGGAGCTTCATTCTAGTGATGGGGACAGACAATAAGTAAACAAGTGACACAGTATATCATGTGGTGACAAGAGTTAGAGGATGTATGGCATTCCAGGGTAAAGGAGGAGGCGGTGATTTTCTATACAGTGGTCAGGGAAGCACTAGCTAAGAAGGAGGTTTCAGCAGAGACCTGAATGAAGAGCAAATCATGGGGAATCTGGGAAAATACATTCCTAACTAAAGAAATAGCAAGTGCAAAGGCCCTGAGGTGGGAGCATGCTTGGCTTGTGCAAGAAACACCAGGGAGGCCAGTGTGTCTGAAGCAGAGTAGGCCAGAGGGAGAGGGGCTGAAGATCAGTGCAAGACTTGGATTTTTACCCCACATGAGACAGGAAGCCACGGAGGGTCTGAAGTGGAGAAGTAACGTGACCTGATAGCTGTTTTGAAAGGCTGGTTCTGGCTGCCGTGTTGAGAACAAACTATTGTGGGGCAAGGGTGGGAAGAGTAAGACTAGTTAGGAGGCTAGTTCATTAACCTGGGAGAGAGGTTGTCATTGGTCGGACTAGAATTGGAGTTGATGAGAAGCATTCCCGTATTAGTTATCTATTGTTGCATAACAGATTATCCCCAAAATTACTGGCTTCAAACAACAAACATTTATCATCTCACAGTTTCTGAGGTTCAGGAACCTGGGAGTGGCTTAGCTGGGTGGTTCTGGCTCAGAGTCCATCTCTCATGATGTTACAGTCAAGACGTCATCTGGGTCTGTATCACCTGAGGCCTTGAGTGAGGCTATAGGATCCACTTCCAGGAAGGAGAGCGCATGCACACGGCTGCTGGCTGGAGGCCTCAGCTCCTCACCACCTCGGCCTCTCCCCAGCTGCCTCAAGACATAGTAGCTGGCTTCCCCCAGAGCAAGTGATGAGGGAGAGAAAAAGGGAAAAATGGAGAAAAGACAGACATTGCAGCGTCATTTGTAACTTAATCTCCAAAGGGACATACCGTCACTTCTGCCGCATTCTATTGGCCACACAGGTTGACCTAGGAACAATGTGGGAGGTGATTATACAAGAGGCTGCATACTGGGAGGTGGGCATCTTTGGGAGCCATCTTGGAGGCTGCCCACCACAGTTCAGATTCTGGTTTTGCTGATGGATTACATATAGCACGTGAGAGAAGGAAAGGAACCAAGCTATTTGGGGGCCTGTTAAGTTTGAGAGCCTATTAGATACTCAGGTGGAGATGTCAAGGGGGCAGCTAGATAAATATCTGAGAGTGGAGTTTCGGGGAGAGGTGCAGGCTGGACATATCGATCTGGGGCTTGTCCCTTTATGGGTGGTATTTAAGGCCAGAGCATGGATCCAATCCCCCAGGGAATAAGTAGAGCCTGGCAAGAGAAGAGGCACAGAGCTGAACACTGGGCCCCAAGACCTGGAGAGGTGTGGAGGAGCCAGCAAGGAGACGCAGAAGGGGCCAGTGAGGCAGGAGAAGAACCAAGAGCAAGGAACTCCTGGAAACCAGGGGAAGAAAATGTCACCTCTGAGCAAAGAGCTGCTGAGAGGCCAAGGGAGCAAGAGTAACATGGTTCTGGTCCTCTGCCAGGACTGTCACCAAGGTGACCCAGATTCCCAGAGACGCGTCACCAGTGACACATCCAGTCACTGGTCATAAGTGGGAGAGGACCTTTGGATGAGAAAATCTATGGGGGGATCTTGGGAATATGACAAAGAGAGGATGGGAAAAAATAAACCCAGTCAAACATCATATACTTAACGGCAGCAGCAAACCGTGATTAAGAGCTGATTACGCACCACACGCGGTTCTAAACACGGTTCGTGTTGGTGAACGCTCACAGCGACCACAGAGAGTAACCATTTTATCCCCAGGGACAGGAGGAAAGGGGCTCACGGAGGAGGTGAGGGTCGACCCGTGGTCACCCAGCTGGGTAGAGGCAGCAGAGATTCAAGCCGTGGCCATGGCCCCTGATCCAGCTCTGTGCCCCGGGGCACCCCTCGTCTGCGGCAAACAGGCCTTTCTGGGGGAGTCACTGAGAAGCGAGGGGGATAAGGGGGACAAACAGCAGCAAAACTTGGAGTTTTCCCCTCTGCAGGGACTCTGATGCTGTAGGGGGTAAGAAGTGAGACACAGGAAACTTTTTACTTGCCAGGTGATTTAACTTGGCATCTTAGGGCTGCTCTTGGCAAGAGGCCACCAGGCAGTCCCGAGACGGCAGCTCTCAGAACTGCAATTTAAAAAGCGTGGTTGGTCCCCTCCTTGACTGAGTCCCTCCACTGCCCCTGTGCAGGCAGGGGCCACCAGGGAGCCAGGCTTCTGTTCGACTCATAAATTCCCACCTTATTGCCTGTTCTTCCAGGATCAGGAAACCCACAAGTGGTTATCCTGAAGCTTAGTGTTGCTCTGTCCCCACCCCCAGGATCTTATCAGGGGCCAGGGGTGTTGGAGGTGCTGGGGCCAGCAAGGGACAGGTGAGGGGTGGGAAGACAATCACCTCCAATCCATCTGGCCAGGTTTTTGTGGAAGTCAATCCGAAAATCACATGGTCTGTCAATGAATATTTAGCACTCACTACACATAGTTTTGAGGTAGGTGCTACAGGGCTTAGAAAATAAAACCGATCCTAACTTGAAAATGAAATGTGTTTATAGCAGTGCACCTCATAACTATCTGTGCAGAAACATGTCTATTCCACAATTAAATAAGTAGGCGTGGCCGGAGCTGATTTTTATTCAATGAAAAGTGGACAGTCTTTCCCCAGTACAGTTCTTTTTAAACCGGTAATGAATTTTATAACTACTTGCTATAAACGAGTTAACGAAATAAGATGCGTACAGTCTCAGGGATTGAAGGCAATCAATCTAGACTTTTAACTATTTGAGGAAACAAAATAAAACTTTCTCTCTCTAAAAGAACAACTATTACACGCTACAATGTTAAATAATAGAAGGCTTTAAAGACTGTTGATTATCAAAGATCCACCCAGAGTGTTCCTTTTAAAAAGAAGGTTAACATATTTGATTTTTCGACTCTCACTGCTTAGTCCTGGCAATGCCAATAGCTGGCTGTGGGACCCTGGAAACTCACATCCATTCTGAATCTCATTTGTGAAATGAGGATAATACTGTTTATTTCAGAAGGATATTGTAACAATAAAATGAGAGCATGTATATGAAAGTACTTGATATTAATATTAATAACCTTGTTAACTACGAATAAAATAATCTCTAAAGCACCTTCTAGTTTTAAAACGTTATTTTTAAGGAATAATTATTACAGAGTTTAAAGAGAGTTCTTGTAGAGACACATACTGAAGAAGTTTAGGATGAAATGATGTGACAACTGAGATTTGCTGCAAAATAATCCAGTGGCAACAGTGGGTTTGTATGTAGGTTTTGGCCATATTTTGAATATTGCTGAAGCTGGGTTATGGGTACATGGGAGTTTTTAAAAAAGCCATTCTGTCTACTTTTTATGTATGAGATTTTCATACTGAGAAGGAAAAAAGTAAACAAGAAATTGGAGGGTAATTTCTACTTTTAAGTCTAAGTACTGCTTGATTAAGATGACTGCACCCGGGATCCGAACTGGCAAACCCCGGGCCGCCGAAGCGGAACGTGCGAACTTAACCACTGCGCCACCGGGCCGGCCCCATAACATTTTATTTTTAACTAAAGTAAACCCATTTTAATTAAATATTATAGCAAAATCTTATAGTTACATAATTTAAGGTTATTAATGGAATCTACACATTAACCTGGAATCGCAAACACTTTAAGATTCATGTTTTGAGTCAGTTTAAATTTTTCCCAAAAGAAATTTCAGGATATGTTAACAATTTTCTGCTTTTTAAGAACCCAATATTCTATTGTATCTGTTATGTCTAATTACATAATTACATGTCATTATTTCAAATGATGATCTATTTGATACTTCTGTGACAAAATCTGTCACTAAGTAAAGAGAACTTAGCAATGAGCACGTGAGCTGCTCCCCCCTTTACCCTGAAGCCGTGAGTTCTCCAGGAAGTCTTCGTGACTTTCTTTGATTTCTCCAGGCTTTGTTGATCGATACTCACTCCTCAGAGAGATCTTCCACCATCTGAAGATTACCTGTGATTGGACAGAAGGCGAGAGGAATAAAACTGATTTCCATCCCAACAGCTCCATTTAGGTTTGGGGTCTTCAAGAGTCACTGTCGTAGGCACATGAGCCTGTGTGCCCAACGTCAGCTATAGCTTCCCAATCTGGCACCACGTCAGATTTGAAGTTAGGTCTGTGCATCAGTGAACATTTCCCTTAGTGATTAAAGTCACAAAATCAACATGCCGAAGGGAATCTTAAAAATCTATCAAGTCTGGGCCGGCCCGGTGGTGCAGCAGTGAAGTGAGCATGTTCCTCTTTGGCGGCCCAGGGTTTGCTGGTTTGGATCCTGGGTACGGACATGGCATCGCTTGGCAAGCCATGCTGTGGTAGGCATCCCACATATAAAGTAGAGGAAGATGGGCACGGATGTTAGCACAGGGCCAGTCTTCCTCAGCAAAAAGAGGAGCATTGGCAGCAGATGTTAGCTCAGGGCTAATCTTCCTCAAAAAAAAAAAAAAAAATCTGTCAAGTCAATTGACGCAAAAATCACCCAGAGCCAAATATCTGTTTCTTGAAGATCTCTGAGAATAGAGACTATCTAACCTGGGGAACAAATTGCAGAGTAATTCCTCCACTACCTGAGTCCCTTCCCGTCTACAGGGCAGACAAGATGAGTGGATGCTGTTCTCATGGAGTTGACAGTTACATGGACAGGGCCGGGGAAAGCACCATTATGCTTTCTTTTTTTTTTTTTTTTTTTTTTTAAAGATTTTATTTTTTCCCTCTTCTCCCCAAAGCCCCCCGGTACATAGTTGTGCATTCTCCGCTGTGGGTTCCTCTAGTTGTGGCATGTGGGACGCCGCCTCAGCGTGGTCCGACGAGCAGCGCCATGTCCGCGCCCAGGATTCGAACCGACGAAACACTGGGCCGCCTGCAGCAGAGCCCGCGAACCCAACCACTCGGCCACGGGGCCAGCCCCCCCATTATGCTTTCTTTGATGCATGAAAGTGTCATGACACAAGACGCTTCTGGGCAACGGACCTGCTGATAGTCCCTTCGACTTCTGGGAGCACTTTGGTTTACAGAAGCAAACCTCATTTCCATGGTTATGGACCGCACTTAAGTTCTATGTTGGTTTCATGGCAATGTCAACTACGGGGCCTGATGAGAAGCCCTTGAAGCTTATCCAACTTATCTCACGTTTTTGGACCTGTAATGAAACTGGGTAGTTATTTGAGATGACAAAACTCCTACCAACTTGAGAAACAAACCAAGCTATTTCTGTACTACGGCTGCAGGGGAAGATGATTAAGGAGACAGACGGTGCAGAGAAACTGGTTGGCTTCCCAGTTCTAGATTCTTCTCTGGCAAGCATTACCAGGCAAGGTTAAAATTGTGTTCAGGCAGGATCTGCCCACGGCAAAATGGTTAAACAGGTCAAACTTGCTATCGGTGACTTCCTTTATTTACAGTTTCCTCCTCCGCCATCCCCACCCACCCAGGGATCCCTGGGGTCCTCACAGGTCCTGGGTGCATCTTCTTGAGCCACTGTCCTGGTCTCTACCACTGCTCCGCCCCTGTCCCTAGACCCTTCTTGGTGCTCGTCTAGGAGCCCCATGGCCTTTGAGCTGCACAACCCCCTCTTTCCTCCTCACTCCTTTCCCCTTGCCTGAAGGCCGGGGCCTCAGCTAGCTCTCCTCTCCTTCTAGAGCAGCCTTCCCCTGGCCTGTTACCTCTTGAGGCCCTTCTCCCTCCCTGCTCCCTCGCCAATCCCCTTCCCTGAAGTCTGAAAGATAACTGAACTCGCAGGAGAGTAGAGACTTTACACCATCTTACCTAACGCCCTGCCTAAGAGAAAGCAGGTCTTCAATAAATGCTTCTTGAGTGAATTAAAGGGTGCTTTTCATTCAGATTTGGTTGCTAATCACTATAGGGGCTGAGAAAAATATATAGACCTAAGTTACAAGACTCCACAATCTCACAAAATCATAGCAGCTGACTCCTGTCAGAAAATCCCTCATCTTGCCACTTCGGACTTTCCTGAGCATGAGGCTCACCAAAATCGTCCTCTTCAGCATCTTCCTGCACCAACTCCATGGAGGTGAGGGCAGATCCCTCTGACAGGGTTGTCATAACAAAATGCCACAGACTGGGGGCTTCAACAACAGAAGTGTATTTCCTCGCAGTTCTGGAGGCTGGAAGGCCAAGATCAAGGTGTCAGTGGGTTTGGTTTCTGCTGAGGCCTCTCTCCTTGGCATGTGGATGGCTGCCTTCTTGCTCTGTCTGCACGTGGTCCTCCCTCTGTGCATGTACATCCCTCGTGTCTCTTCCTCTTCTTACAAGGACACTGGTCATATTGGATCAAGGCCTCACCCTTATGACCTTATTTAACCTTAATTACTTCTTGAAAGGCCCTACCCCCAAATACAGTTACACTGTGGGTTAGGGCTTCAGCATAAGAATTTGAGGGGTGCACAATTCACTCTATCACAGAAGGGTATCAAGGATCCAGCATTACAGTAGAAAGAGCAGGAATTTTGGAGTGAGACAGGCCTAGCTGGTTTATTTGGTCTCTCTGCACTTGTATTTTCCTTTTCATTGCCTTTCTGTTAAATATCACTAAAATTAATACGAAATATTATAAGTAATATTTCCTTTCTATTGAATGAAGGTGCCGGGAAGTCTGAATCTAATGCTACGCTCTTTATACCACATCATGTAGAACTTTGAGACCTAACCGGGAAGTCAGGAATAACTCAGTCCATCTCCGCAAGTCATACAGATGAGCAAAGCATCTCAAAGAAATCACGTTAGAAGTGATAGGTCACCTTCCCTCCAACCTAACTACTAGCTGTTAGATTACAACGACAGCCGGTCTCAGATTGAATTCTGCCACAACAAAGACATTTATCACCAAACAGACACCACGGGAGTCCAAAACAAACTTCTGGAAGCTCAGTGTAGCTCCCCACCTGACGTCCACGTGGGCGCTCTGCAAGAACCTCCCCAGGAAAGTTCCTCTTTGGGTCGAGTGCACCTATATTATAATGACATCATCAGCTACCCTTCTAGCCAGATCGAGCAACTAAATCCTTGGTTAAGTGGAGGATTCGGAACAAATGGAGTTCTGTTCAGGGAGCTACTCCAAAAACGTGATGTTACCCAGCTCACTTCTCTCATTGAAAAAAAGGCAGGGACGCTTGCTCCGTCTTACTTGTCAGCCTCATATCTTGCATGTCATTCATTTCATCAGTGAAAAATTATGTCTGACGTCCCTTATACTAATGAATGAACCCTCTGGTACTGATTTAGAAGGCAATATTTGAAGTGCTTGCCAGGACACTGACCCAAATGAACTTGCACATAGATACACATCCTCCTGGCTCCTCTGAGGTATTTGAAGTCAATTACTGAGAATCTAACACTTGCCTGAGGAAACATGGCTGGCTAAAACCAGAATCCAAGCCTCCTCACCCGAACTCATAAACACAGGGCTTGTTCAGAGGCACAAGCTTTCTTTACCTACGACCCTTACACTACAACCCCTCAGGCCACTGCTGCAGACAGTACACAGAAACGGAACATTCCGAATCACAACCTAGCCTTGGCAGGACTCGATTATGTTCCACATACTGTACTTATTAAAACAGAAAAATATAAAACAGAAAATACATTTTCTACCACTTATTGTCTCTCAGGTTGGTAAAGATTTTTTTGTAAGCGACAAAACCCAAAATTGGTGAGGACAAGGAAAAGTAGGAATCCTTAATAATCATTGAAAGGCGTGTAAATTGGTTTGGCAATACCTGTCAAAAATCTTAAGGTCATTCATGCCCTTTGACCCGGATATTCTATTTCTAAAAATTTATTCTAAGGAATTTATCAGAGACGTGTACAACGTTTTTCACATAAGAACGTTTGTCAGAGGTTAATTATAATAATGCAAAATCAGAACCACCTAAGGGTCCAATAGTTGGGACTGGTTAAATAATTATGGCACATTTGGATGATGGAATACTCTGCAGCCAATAATTTATGAAAAAATAATTAGCAACACAGAACATTAACGATCATTTGTTAAAAGACTCAAAAGTGTATACACCACTGATCCAAATATTGAAAGAAAATATTTATATATGCAGGGGGAAGCCACTTCAGCCTGGCAGTACATGCGACTGTTTCATATGACAGACAGAGCCACGATGTATTCCCCAGATATTTGTGAATTGGGTGCTATTATGACATTAGCTTATCTTAAGTCATATATACATATAAAGTATTGTTATATATCTATTACTATTTTGAAAACCTTAAAATCTATAAATACTGTTTTAAACATCTTGCTCTGATGAACTGTGAATGTTTTGTGATGACTATGCCTGCAAGAAACATTACAGAAGAGCTTCCCACGGCTTTTGCGAGACTGTTCGGATCTGGCTGCAGTGTGGGTTTCACTGTGCTTTCCCCAGGTTTTGTGAATCTTCCAACCACCTGTGAGCCATGCATGACTATCTTTTTACAGATGAAGAAACCAACTGCGGACTAGTTAGATAACTTGTACCAGCTCCTCTCGCCCAGGCAGCAGCTGACCTTGCAAGCCTAGTTCTTTGTCATTGCCTCATACTGGCTCCAGGAAGGATGGGCAGTCAGCCTCGTTATAGGATAGGCACCGTTATTTGGCATCTTAACAGAGATCATGTAACCACTGGCAGAATTCTTTAAAAAATTTTATTTATATTTAGCATATTTTTAGATTTCTTATATATTTCCAGTAAATCTTTGTAAGAAACTTGAAAATTGAGCTTACTTTTAAAAGAGAAGTTTAAGATTTCTCAGTAATCCTCCTGGCATCTCTTCTGCACAAATTATTAAGTCAAAATGATGAGGCATTTATCATTCACACAGTGAAGGCCCCTAAAGCTTAGGTCCTTTTCCCTCCTGGGACAGCAACTCACTAGGCAGCCCTTAAAGGGGCACTGGGAAAAAGCCGGTCCAGTTGGGCAGCTCAGCATTTGACAATATTTGGGCAACACACACCCCCATCCACCCCGGCCCCCTGCCCCGTGCTACTTCCACCACTACCCCCAGGTGAAAAATCCTGCTATTGGGATAAAAAGCAGAGGCTTTTGGGCCAGCCCCAGCAGCCTAGTGGTTAAGTTCGGTGCTTTCCACTTCAATGGCCCTGGTTTGGTTCCCACTCGTCTGTCAGTGGCCATGCTGTGGCGGCAGCTCATACAAAACAGAGGAAAATTGGCAGTAGACATTAGCTCAGGGCAAATCTTCCTCATGAAAAAAGAAAAGCAGACACTCTAGTGTTAGACAGGTCTGGGTTTAATCCTGGGTCTCTGCGCAAATTTCTTAACCTCTTTTGGCCTCAGTTTCCTCATCTTCAAAATGGAAAGAATGATGATGCCCATCTCACCGAATTTTGCAGGGAGGACATGACATAAATCCAAAGTGCCCTGGATGATGCTAGACCCACGGAGCATGCTCCACAGAGGTAGGTCCTTGCCTCTTTCCTTCTCCCTTTCCCTCATGTTCACTCACTGTATTCATAACAACAAACTCAGCCCCAAATACCAAGAGATCAGAACCATATCTTTCTTCTCAGTTATCTGACAATATTCAATTATACTTCATCAAGTTCTGCTTTTTCCATCATATTCTTCGAAGATATTTATTTCAGCTTTTCACTCTGACTTGGTATTTGATTTTCCCAATTATTATGAATTGCATACTCTTTGCTATCAGTATTTCCTCAACAGCATCATTAAGAAGAGTCATCTCTCTGTCTGGTTAATAAACAAAGTTGCTCATCAAGGATTAGAGGGACTTGCCAGCTACCCCCTACTAAACAGGGCATTCTGAATCTTTCTAAGCATCTGTCTAGGAATCACGTGTGTAATTTAGCACACAACTGTTTCTGCTTTCTCCCGCAGACCATTGTTATTCCAGCAGATCAAATTTCTCCCTCTTTTGGAAATCATATATAATTAGGGGATTTCACACGGTGGGCTTGAGATACTGTGTCATGGAGAGTTTATGAAATTACAGCTTTTATTAGGTGGAGAAGGATTTTGTTACCTGAACAGCCTACTGAGAAACAGAGAAGCAAGGACTGCCAAGGTAAACTGCATGTAATTTTACCTTTCAATTTCACAAAGCTCTGGCGTTCCACAAGGTAGAAAGATGTTATTTTTTTTAATAAATTAAGAAGATAATTTATTTTATTTCACTGCATATTTAAACTATAAGCAATAATGATATGTTTTTGGTACAATTTACAACATCAAATTCATGTTCCTCTATGGATCCATGTTTGGCTCAATTTATCTAAACACGACAAAACTTAGAGTTTCAGCTACTGAAAATTTTAGTTTGGAATGGTAGTGATTTTTATACATTAGGAATAAAAGCAACATTACCAATAATGTTGAGTCTGAGGCTGACATGAGAATTGAATAAACAAGTTTTTAATAAGGGAGAACGGACTACACTGAAATGTTTCTTTCCTTCAATAATTCAGAAATGAAGTTGCCCTGGGTGAGTCAAATTAATCAACTTCAAACACAATGGATGTCATTAGGAATTGGTGGCAGACGTTGTCAGTTGCCACCCAGCATTCATTTGCCCACCTGCCCTTCCTCGATGAGCCCTGACTTGTCCAGGAGCCTCTCTCCTCTGCATAGCTCGTGCTCAGAGCATAGGCCTCATCCCCAGTTCCAGGGGGCAGGACATGATTGGTCTAAGCCATTTTTGATAGGTTTTCTGCCCCTCCAGTGATTTGGTATGGGAATGGGCATGTGATAAAATTTTGGCCAGTGGGACAGCAGGAGAAGTCTGCAGGAGCTTCTGGGAAAGATTTTATCACTTATAAGGAGAAACACAGCCCCTTTTTGGGTAGTGGCTGTTGTGCTTTGATGTGATAGCTGGAGTTGCTGCAGCCATTTCGTGACTCAGGGCATCAGCCGGAGGTGGCAGCAGTCACCTGGAGGAGACAGAAACAACAGGTTTTGGAGAGGAGGAGCCAGGGCACTGTCACTATGTCTGGATCCTCTTTTCCTTTGGATGCGTTTAGGTGAAACAATGCCGTATTTCATCAGATCTAACATGTTATCTATTGTATGCCACAGCACTATTTTGTGTGCCACGTAAAAAGAAATGAAACTGTCCAGGACATTGAAACACAATGGTATTTTATCACTTATTTTATAGTTATTTAAAGACTGTTTCATTCTTCACTAGACATTATTTGTAGCAATTATATTACTTCATTAATTTTATAAATGATGTAAACAATTTATTAACCTTAATATAATAAATTTATATTACCCTTGTATATACCTAAAAAAGCAAAAATATAAGTGGAATAAATGGGTGAAAGTATCCTAAAACTTCCCCATATTCAGAGTTTGAGTCTGCTGGATCACCTCGTGAGTGAGCATCTTCAATGTTTCACTCAGAATCTTGTCCTCTGTGCCATCAAGAGCCTGGTGATAACAGCAGCAAGGTCCTGGGCTCTTAAGCCTGCTCTACAGTTATGCAGGGCTAGCACCCTTTCCATTTCTACTTTGGGAAGGCTGCAAACATCTTGGATTCACCCCCACTCCCTCCCATTTGCAACCTGGATTAAAAATGTGCTCTCCTACAGCCTCCGGATTTTCTTCTGAGCTGCTGCTTTCATGCTTGTGCTTTCGAGTTGTTTTTGGTCTCTGGCTATTACGAATAAAGTTTCTATAAACACTTGTGGGCAGGTTTTTTGCCCTCTTTTACCCCATTTAAGTTATTAACCATCTTCTATTAGTTAACAGTTCTTTATAGTAAATTGTTCCTGGTAAAGTAACAGTATGGTTTCTGTCTCCTCATTGGACCTTGCTTGAGAGACTCAGTATGAATCTTTTTTTTTTTTTTTTGAGGAAGATTAGCCCTGAGCTAACTACTGCCAATCCTCCTCTTTTTGCTGAGGAAGACTGGCCCTGAGCTAACATCCATGCCCATCTTCCTCTACTTTATATGTGCGATGCCAACCACAGCATGGCTTTTTGCCAAGCATTGCCATGTCCACACCTGGGATCCGAACCAGCAAACCCCGGACCACCAAGAAGCAGAACATGTGAACTTAACCGCTGTGCCACAGGGCTGGCCCCCTTAGTGTGAATCATTTGTCATCCATTATGCAGGGCACCAGGGGAGAGCTTTAAATCTGGGGATTCTTCATGTTAGGACATTTTCTTGTATAATTTTTTTCAGGAATTCTTTTTCCCTAGATATTGGACATCCTGGTCTAATTCCTTTATTATTATTTTTTTCCTATTGTCCATCTCTTACTTTTGCTTCTTTTTTTCTAGAAGACTGTCTCAATTTTATCTTCCAAGCCTTCTATTGAGTTTTTCATTTTTCTTATCATATTTTTATTTTCTAAAAATTCTTTTTAATTTTCTGAGCGTTACCTTTTTATAGTGGGCCGTTCTTGTCTGATGGATACAATATCTCTCCGTATCCTTCTGAAGATATTACTGAAGAGTATTTTGTTTTGACTTCGTGCATTGTTTTTATTTTCTCTAAAATTATGTTTCCTGCGTTTTGTTGTTGTTGTTGTTGTTGATTTGCTTTGGCTTTCCTCAAAAGCCGCACATTCTGAGTTGTCCCTGTGTGATCAGGAGTGGGCCGCGGGGAGCTGACTGGGAGCACTGGCACTCGAGCAGCCCTTGTCCCGAGGAGGGCCTCCCTGTAGATGGATCTGCTAGGGCTCTTTGGTTGGAGGATCCCGACTATTAATATCTTGAGTTCTCTTTTCTTGGCCCGGTCTGATTCCACAGAGAAGAATCTTCCAGCTTTCTGCCTGGAGGAGATGAGCCTGGCTGCCTGCAGCATTCTTTGAGCCACTGGAAAGTTAGCGTGAGTCTCCCAGTTCAGTATGTGGATTTTCACTTAATCCAGTGCCACATTCAGCACTGAGTCCCTCTGTCTCCAGCAGCCTGGGGTCCTGAGCCCATAGTATCCCTACCTTAGCCATCCAGAGACCAAACTTCCAGTCTTCACCTGGAGGCAAAGCTGTTGCTGGTTGTGCAGAGGAGAGGAGAAGATGAAGAACAAGGGAGATTTGACCACATCTGAAACAGAATTTCAACCATTCCTACTGTTTCCTGGTCCTTCTATATTCTCGCTTTCAAAAGAACCCATTTTCACCCATTCTTGAGCTGCCTTGCTCTGAGTTTCTGGGGTGCAAATCAGATCATGTCTTGTCTTCCCCACCACTAGCTGAGATTTCAGCTTTTTCAGGGCTGTTAAATCAGCTATCAGCAGGTCATGGGCTTTCTAGCATGCACAATTGCTGCCTTTGTCATCTTTCCATTCTCTTTGTCTTAGTGGATTTATGCTTTGGAAAAAACCTATAATTGGGGCCAGCCTGGTGGTATACTGGTCAAGTTCATGCACTCGGCTTTGGCAGCCCGGGGTTCACAGGTTCAGATCCTGGGCGTGGACCGACACACTGCTCATCAAGCCATGCTGTGGTGGTGACCCACATACAAAAATAGAGGAAGGTTGGCACAGACGTTAGCTCAGGGACAATCTTCCTCAAGCAGAAAAAGGAAGATTGGCAACAGACATTGGCTTAGGGCTGGTCTTCCTCACACACACACACAAATTGGAATCTTCTACATCTTTAAGTTTGTTTCAGCACAACTTTTTAAACACTTGGTTTGATTTTGTTAGAGTTGTAATTCTGTCTCTTTAGATTTTAGAGATGCTGGAGAAAATCAAATATATTAAATTCATGATATACGTTGAAATGCTTAAGAAGATTTAATCAAGTTTGCAAATGGTATTTAAATTTAAAAGAATTTAATTTATTAGATTTATAAGTTTTGCAGCTTTAATTTATAACTTTGAATATAAATTTGATTAAGTTTGTAAACAGTCTTAAATGTTTAAGGGATTATAATTTGTTAAACATATAAGCTAATTAAACATTAATCAAAGAACAATGAAAATGAGTGTTTTTAAATTTAACACAAAATTACTTGATTTATAATTGAATTTACTAGATTCATAAGTTGTTTGAAAGTTTAAAGAGAAATAGGTTTTTAATTTCTAACTTTAATTGAATATTAACGATGAACACAAATTGTAATAAATTAAAAATATTTGTAATAAATTAGAAATGATAAATAATTGCAAATAATTGTAAAATAGAGTTTCTTAAATCAGATGAAAAAGGTTGATTTAGGAATTTGAGAACCACTTGGTGGCCATTTGGGAAAAGGAAATTGATTCGTGTCACATCAGGATAAACTCCAAGTAGATTAAAGGTCTGCATGTAAAAAAATGAGACCATAAATTACTAGAAGGGAAAAAATGGTGAATTCTTTTATTATCTTTCTAACTATGTCTCAAAATCCCAAAACCATAAAAGAGAAGATTGCTAAGTTAAACTACATAAATACTATAAAAGAACTTCTTCATGGCAAAGTCTCCAAAGACCTATATGGAAATGTTTAAAGCAGCTTTGTTCATGAAAGCTCCAAATTGGAAACAACCAAAATATCCATCAACTGGCAAATGATAATTACATCCATATGACAAAATATTACTCAGCAATAAAAAGAACTGCTGATACCTGTAATAACATGGTTGAATCTCAACAACATTACACTAAGTGAAAGAAGCCAGAGATAAAAGGCCACACACTGTATGATTCCATTTAGGGCATGCTGGAAAAGGCAGAACAGAAATCAGGTCAACGGTATCAGGGGTGGGGGTGGGAGAGGAAACCGACCACAAAGGGACATGAGAGAACTTTGTGGGTTGATGGAAATATTCAATATCTTTATTATGGTGGTGGTTATACATTTGTCAAATTCATGGAACCTAAAAAGGATGATTTTCACTATATTAAAAGTATAGCTCAAGAAGCCTGATTTTTTAAAAAACACATCAAAGTCAAAAGAAAATGATAAACTGGGAAAAACATTTGAAATTAATATTACAACAAAGGGCTAATCTCCCTAAAGAGTTTATAGAAAGAGAAGGAAGATCAACAAACTAATTTTAAAAATGAGCAAAAGACACAAAAACAAAGTTCACAGGAAAAAAAATTCACATAGTCCATAAACATATGAAAAGATGCTCAATTTCACTCATAATAATAGAAAAGCATATTAAAACCCTGAGACATCATTTCTCATCTATCCAGACTGGAAAAGTCAAGGGGCTCAAAATACGCTCTGTTAGCAAGGATGTTGGGAAACAGGCACTTTCATCATTGTGGTACAAAAGCTATGGAGGGAAATTTAGCATGATCTAAATAAAAAATTACAGATGGGAAGAAAAGGATGATTTATGTAATAAATTGTGTTGACATGATAAGCCATCCATGTAAAAGAAATAAACTTAAGATCCTACCTCCAACTGCATTCAAAAAATAATATCTAGGGGCCGGCTCAGGGGCGCAGCGATTAAGTGCACACGCTCCGTTTCAGCGGCCCAGGTTCGCCGGTTCGGATCCAGGGTGCGGACACGGCATTGCTTGGCAAGCCATGCTGTGGCAGGTGGCCCACATATAAAGTAGAGGAAGATGGGCATGGATGTTAGCTCAGGGCTGATCTTCCTCAAAATAAATAAATGAATAAATAAAATAAAAATAAAATAAAATCTAGATGGACTAATATGATAAATGCAGAAAGTAGTACTGTAAAATTTTAGAAAAAAGTATTACTTTAAAAACAACAATAATAATAATATCATTTCATTTTAGAATATGGTTCAGGGGCCAGGGATAGCAACACACTAAGAATGATTATGCATGCTTTTAATACCATCCTTATTCTGTGGCTGAGATCTTGGAATCAGAATTCTAGAGGCGAATGGTTAGAAGCTATTATTTTTACCTGATAATTCACTACAGAGGTGGTAGGTATTAGTTTTGCTTCCTCTCCTAGGTCTTGAGATCCAGAAATGTAAATTTATGCAATATTCTTTATAGAAAAACATTCTATTACCATAAATCAGAGGTCCTACAGAATTCATGATTACTGTCATTTTCTCCTTACCATGCATAAAGACTTGGACGCTTGCACCTCAGACACAATTTCACATTAGGCAGATTTTCTGAAAACAAAACTCGCACAAGATTTTGCACAAGGGAAGAAGGATATGTAAGAAAACTATACATACTGATGATAGCAATTTTTCCAAAAGAAAATCAGGGCAAAATCCAACATGAGTACTTAGGATTCAGGGGAAAAGAGTCATACAAGCAATAAGAAGACAAAGCGTTTGTCATACCAATGGATGGGATGGCACAAATGGGGCTTCAAGTGTGTCCAAGCAGGTGTTTGGACTCAAAGGGACATTCCAGCTCAAGGACTTACAAGCAGGGTGACCTTGGGCCAGTCTCATAATCTCTGTTTGCCTGGTCTTATCGCTCATATCTTCCGGGAGGACTAAAATGAAGTGATACATGTAAATGCATGTAGCAGAGTACCAGATACATTTTTATTTTTCTTTCCTATCAAATTATTATTGGAATTTGTTTACGTAACAGGTCAAGAATACAGAGCTAGTGCCTTAGGTTTGAAAGAAGCACAGATCCACTCTTGCAGCTGTAGCTGAAAAACTTAATGAAACCCACAATTTTCTAAGTCTGGAGACAGTGGGACCATTCCCAAATGTAGACAGACAGTATGAGTCAGGGCCACGACAGTTAAGTCTAACACACACTTTGCAAAGGCCTGGCCCCAAAACACTAAGGGTGTCCGCCAGATGGGTGTGCTAAAAATCTCAAAGAAATTCAGAGTACTCTACAAACAATAAGATCAAACAAAAAAAGGCTCTGAACACAGATGCAAGTGAAGCTTTTTTTTTTTTTTTTTGGAATTAGTAGAATATTATCTTCTGGAACGATGCCTGGAAAAAGTAATACAATCTGGAACCGTCTCTCCAAAACCTTCCTGGATATGGCAGGAGAAGTGACTGAGCAGGTATGAAGGCCCAGGTGTCTATGGCTCCACTTCACAGAGCATATCTCGGGATGTCCCTGCCTCTGAACCTGTAAACTGCTTCCCCATAAAATTACTGTTGACAACTCGAAGGTGTCTGTGCTTTTGCTTCTGGTACAAAATAGCAATCTACTCATACAACATCTATTTTCAAAATTTTCCCCAAATTTCTCAGGCTCCAGTTAGAAGTAGCTCTGCCTGTGCTTAATTCCCTGGCAGGGAGTGAGGGAACATCAGAGCCAAATGGTGGAGAAGCTGACAGTTTCTCCCTTGTTTAGAGAAACATTTGCTATCAGAAACATGGCCTCTCTCTCTCTCTTTCCTTTCTCTCAACAGTGGGCACTAGTTACATTTACTCTTGTGACTTACCCACTCCCTAATACTGCCCTCTTTAAATGCATCCTCGGGTAGAGTCTGACCACTCAGAAGGAAGCCACTTCATTGTTTCATTTCTGTGCTTCTCTCAGGCTCTCTCCACATGTAATGTTCCCTCTTCCCCATGGGCCCCTTTCTCTTGTTTGTAAAGTGAACACCTCCTACCAAATACTTAACATCTATGCCCTTTTCAGTGCTTATCTGCTGCTCAAAAGAATAACCACTAAAGGACTTTTGTTTCTGGGAATTAAAGATTTTTAAATTTCTAAATATATAAAAATTGGACATACTTTGTTAGTTTGTGTTATGGACTGAATTGTTTCCCTGCCGAAATTCCTATGTTGAAGCTCTAACCCCCAGTGTGACTGCGTTTAGGGACGGGGCCTTTCAAGGGGTAATGAAGTTAAATGAGGTCATAAGGATGAGGCCCTGATCCAATATGACCAGTGTCCTTATAAGAAGAGGAAGAGACACCAGGGATGCCCATGAACAGAGGAAAGACCGTGTGAGGACATAGTGAGAAGACAGCTGTCTGCAAGCCAAGGAGAGAGGCCTCGGGAGAAAGCAAACCTGCCAACGCCTCAATCTGGGACTTCCGGCCCCCAAAACTACGAGAAAATGCCTGTCTGTTGTTTAAGCCAGCCAGTGGGTGGTGTTTCGCTGTGGCAGCCCTAGCAGACCAACACAACTCGCATAATGATAACGATAAAATAGTCACAGTTTTTAACTGAGTGCCTACTGTGTGCCCACCGTGTGCCATGTGCAGTGTGCCTTAGACTCTCTCCCATTTAATTCTTACAACAATCCCAGGACGTTAGTATCATTGTGCATTTCACAGATGAATAAACTAAGACTCAAGGAAGTTTAGAAAAATGTGCCCTAACTCATTCACTGCTCAGCGGGATTTGAATCCAGGTCTGTTTGACCCCAAACCTCTAAATCTGTTAAACATGTGAAACCTGTTGGACATGTTGCCTCACTGGAATGACAAAAAGCCTTAACTTTTCAATGTCCATGATAAGGGAAGGAAGCAGTGGTGTTTGTCATCCTAATGATGCTAATCCACAAATCCTTTATATTTGGCATTAGACGGGTTTTGTTCTTACACTTGATGGGGGTGTGACTGATGTCCTGAGAAGTCACAGTATTTCCTTCATTCCACATTCCACAAGCACACAGGGCATTGCATTGTTCTTGGCAAAACAAACCCCTGCTCCCATGGGGATTACATTCTATGGGGGAGGGGGGACGGAGGAGGGGAGGGATATGGACAATAAATAAAACAAGTAAATATATTTCATAGTGTGTAAGAATGTGATAAATGCTGTGAAGAAAAATAAACTAGGAAAAGAAGATAGGGAGAGCTGGATGGGGGATGAGGGTTCCATTTAAAATAGGGTGGCCAGGGCAAGTGTCATTTGAGCCCTTCAGAAGCCAGGTGAGGAGACACAGGAGTCCTTCCAAGCACGCAGGTGATAAGCAGGATCCCCTCTTAGCATCTTACCCTAAAGCTGAGTTGCTCACTCGAGACAAATGGTACCTGTATTGCATATCATAACCCCAGGATTACATCTAATAGGCTTTCCTGCTAAATTGCAGACTATAAGGAAGAATAAGAGCAAAAAGCAATCACAAACACTTTCTTCAAATGCTTTGATATTCACTCATGCTTTTGTTTTCATGTCTGTATGCTTTCTACAGCCAGCTCCTTGAGAGCTCTCGTCTGGAGCATCCTGGTTGTGCAACTCAATGTTATCTACCATGGAGAAGATGCTTGCAAACACGATAAGAAATTGGCATCTGGATGCTCAGCATCCTATCTCCCTGTCCAAGTAACATTTCTCATCATCACCCTAGTGAGTTATCTGGAAGTACCATGTTTTGATGGTAGCACCATGTATTTGCACATGCATTTCCACTGCCCAGAGCGTCCTCCACAGCCTTGTCCTCCTAAAAAACTCTTTCTTCAAGACTTAGTTTGAGTCACTTTTAGCGTATCATGACAGTCACTAAGAGCTCTTATTTGTCTGCCACTCAAATGACTTGCTGGCTTAACAAGCATTCTCCATTCTCTCTGCAAGACACTTAGCCCTCAATATATGATCCATTTTCCAAAATGATTGGAATCAAATCTTCAGTTTGTAGTCATGGTCACATCATCCACTTAATTACTGAGTCAACACATTTGTCAATCAAATGAATATTTGTTGTGTCCCTACTACTTGCAAGGCAGTCAGTCAGGCACCTGTCATGCACGGGAGGAGAGTGAAAAATTAACAATTAGTCTGGTTTAAGATCATATTTGTAGAGCCAGAATACAAATACTACAGAGTAATATAAAACAATTATTTATGTTGACTTGTAAAAGAAATACATGGCTTTACTTAGAATCTATATTGTTATACTAACATAGTAAATAAGACTCTCACTTCCCTGGGGCCAGTCCGGTGGCGCAGCGGTTAAGTGTGCACGTTCTGCTTCTTGGTGGCCCGGGGTTCACCGGTTTGGATCCCGGGTGCGGACATGGCACTGCTTGGCACGCCATGCTGTGGCAGGCATCCCACATATAAAGTAGAGGAAGATGGGCACAGATGTTAGCTCAGGGCCAGTCTTCCTCAGCAAAAAAGAGGAGGATTGGCAGCTGATGTTAGCTCAGGGCTAATCTTCCTCAAAAAAAAAAAAAAAAGACTCTCACTTCCCTAACAAGGATATGCAAGAAATAAAACTTTTTCTATAAGGGAACATTAGAGCATTTTCATAGGTAATAAATGCCTGTTGTAACATGAACAAGGTAAACAGGGAAAAGCCTCTCTCTCCATCCCAATGCCAAGTGAATGTTTCCTAAACCTAATCTCAGTCACTCTGGCACCTCCCTCTTCTCTCTACGAAAGCTGAGTCCAAGTTTCTGAGGGGGAGCAGTGAGTCCTCTGTGCCATTATGTGCAAGCCAGCAGCAGCTGAGCTGCCCCCGTCCCATCTGCTCTTGGGTTACCATCCCACAGGTAAGAGGTAAGAGCTGCAGCAGTCTCCTGCCTCCTGGCAACATTTCCACTGGTGCCCTGCAGGAGGCACAGGGGGCTGGGAGGCTTGTCTCAGGCCAGTCCAGCCATCATCTCCTCTTGCAACATGCCCAGGGTGGGAGGTGCCCGAGACCTCTCAGCAGAGTCTATTTACCTGCCTCTCCCATTCCTCACCTGGTCTGGAGGGGGAGGGCACAGGGCTGCTCAGCACCTAGAGAGTCCGTATACCTGGGGAGTGTACTGAGTTTTTTATCTTCACCCCCAAACCAGCTTGGAAGGAAATGGCAGAGGGCTCTGCTTGTGGACCGGCAGCATCTCAGTCCTCTTGCCCTCCTTTCTGAATCTCTCCACCATCCTGCAACCTGGGAGGTTTGCTTGTTGGAGAATCGGGAGATGGGCTCTCTGCATGTCCTCACCAATCTATTGTCTGTGCTGTAAACTTGAAGCCCTCCACCCCCAGCCAATGTCTGGGCTTTTGAAATTTAAAATCCTACACCCTTGCCTCTGAGAACCTGGTCTTGGGACATTCCTCTAAGGCAATGAGTGAAGCTGATTTAAGGTAGGAAAGCAGATATTGAAGCGAAAACAAGATAAGGAAATTCAAGGGAAAGTCCCCGATCAAACCTAAAGTTTGGTCTGGACTTGCAGCCCTGTGTGACAGCATAAACTTGCAAACACACAGTTTAAAATAAATCAATACGCACCTTACATCCGTTAGATTGGCAAAAACATCCAAAACCAAGAGTGACAAATGTTGGAGAGGTTGTGGAGAAAAATGAACCCTCATACACTGTTGGTGGGAATGCGAACTGGTACAGCCACTATGGAAAACAGTACGGAGATATCTCAAAAAATTAAAAATAGAAATACCCTATGACCCAGCCATCCCATTACTGGGTATCTATCCTAAGAACCTGAAATCAGAAATCCCAAGAGTCCCATGCACCCCTATGTTCATCGCAGCATTATTTACAATAGCCAAGACATGGAACCAACCTAAATGCCCAGAAACTGATAATTGGATAAAGAAGATATGGTATATATACACAATGGAATACTACTCAGCCATAAAAAAAGGACAAAATTGTTCCATTTGCATCAACATGGATGGACCTCGAGGGTATTATGTTAAGCGAAATAAGCCAGACAGAGAAAGACGAACTCTATATGACTCCACTCATAGGTGGAAGTTAACATATAGACAAGGAGAACTGATCAGTGATTACCAGGGAAAAGGGGGGGGTGGGGGGAGGGCACAAAGGGTGAAGTGGTGTATCCACAACATGACTAACAATAATGTACAACTGAAATCTCACAAGGTTGTAATCTATCATAATCTTAATAAAAAAAAATGGGGGGGGGAAAATAAAGCAATACCTAAAAGTATTTATAGTAGGTACAGCAATTACAATTATTTATTTATTTATAAACCTATGAACATTTATGAAATGTTCTCTTGGGGAGAAAACTATTTCATTGAAAAAAAGTTGAAACGCATTCTATTCAAAGAGGTTTTTTTCCCCAAGTTACATCCATGACCACAATGCAAAATTTGGTGAGAGTTCTGACGTCAGGCTCAAGTGTAACAGCTGGCCAAACCATCCCATGGCCCTTTCTGGTTAAGCTAAATGGGAATTGAGCAAAATCGTTTGTCAGCATCTGACAAGCTACAATCTAGATCTTTCCTGGTTTCAGGTCCCTGATTTCTGACCTGGGACAGAACTCCTCTTATCTTCACACCTCCCGTCCTTCCTTCACTGTCCTGCAGACTCAGCTCTTGATTTTCCATTTAGTGCTTTGAATGCAAGTTCTTGCTCTCACAGCTCGTGTCAGTTCCCCCGAGCCAGTCCTAGGGCTCCCAGTGGCTCCCGGAAGCTACATGCTGCGATTCATTTTTCCCCAGACAAAGTAATGTAAAATTTCCTTTAGCTGGCTGCCGTCCAATGTGTCTCCTGTGTTTCAGAGACAAGCTTTTTCAAAGTGCAGTCTGTGCATTGTCTCAATTTCCTCACTTTTCGACCCCCTGCAGCCTGGCTCCACACTGCTACATGGACTCTGCTACTGCTTATGTCAGCAGTGAGTCTTCAGGGATGTGACTGGGAATCATTCATTCATTCAACAAATATTTATTGAGTGTCAGCCACGTGCTAGGGACACAGCAGTGTATGAAATGATCAAAAGGCCCCGTATCCATGGAGTTTATGTTCTAGTTGGGAGAGAGAGAGCCTGTAAATTTGCTTATTTTGTTACTGTCCCCATTTCAGCTTATCCCAACCCCCCAAGACAGAAATGTGGAAGAGCCCGTACGTCTTCACCCTTCATTCAGTCAGTGACTTAAGCCTCAATTCACCTCCCAAATCTCTCTCTCATCCACCCCTTCTCCACATTCCCACTACTTCCCTTAGTTTGGCCATGATGGAAATATTTACACCATAGAAACTGGCAGTTGCTACAAGTCAGGCTTTTTCCCCTGGAGAGCCATTTGTCAAGCATTTACCAGCACACTTTGATTAAGGACCTCAAATCTTTTCCCCTTGAACCAGTACAGAGGTTTTCTGTTCTCCATACCCCTTGTTTTACCCTCCTGGAAGTCATTCTTTACACATCTGCTGCAAGAATGTTCCTTCTAAAACATCAATGTGATCATGTCAACCCTCTGCCTAAGAGTCTTTCCGAGCTCCCCATCCCTTTCAAGGCCTTGGCGCTGTGTATAAACCTTGACCATCCCTCCCACCCTGGAGAAGCACAGGGCTCTCTGTACTTCTGTTCTTGGCCCTTTCCTCACCTCACTGGGAAGACACTACACAGCCTTCCTGGGTGATCTCACCCATCTCTGAGACTTCTCGCTTGGCTTCCTACCGTCTACGTGCTGGTGATTCACCACGTATATCTCCAGCCCAGATCTCTTGGCTGAATGAACATCTCTACCTGGGCATGCCACCTTAATATATTTAAAACAAAATTCGGTATCTTCTCCTCCAAACCGCCTCTTCCTGGGTTCTTATGTAAGTGAATGGCATTGCCAGGGGTTGGCACACTCTAGCCAATAGGCCAAATATGCCCACAACTTGAGCTAAGAATGGTTTCTAGAATTTTAAAAAGGAAAAAAACAAAACACCCCAGAAACAAAAGCATAAAGAAGAATATACAACAGAGACCATATGTGGTGTAGGGGAGCAGAATTTGTTATCCCAAAATATGTCTCTCCGGCATAAGGATTATTTTAGGCTGACTTTTTTTCCTTTGGTGAGGAAGATTAGCCCTGGGCTAACATCTGCTGCCAATATCTTCCTCTACCTTGTATGTGGGACACCACCACAGCATGGCTTGATGAGCGGTGTAGAGGTCTACAACCAGGATCCGAACCTGCGAACCCTGGGCCACGAAAGCAGAGGCTCAAACTTAACCACTATGATACTGGTCAGCCCTAGGCTGACTGTCTTTAAGAAACAAAAAACCTGAGGAAGAAGCTTTGACCTTCTCCCTAGCTGCCTGAAAGAATTTAGATAGAGGAACTGCTCCAGGAAGGAGATATCACTATGGATAACTACAGTATAACTCAAACTAGGAGCGGTAGACAGGGAGGAGAGCAGGGCCTGCTGGATCAAAGTCCTCTCTGTTTCTCATTGTTTCTGGATGGCCTAGCAAACATTTGTTTACCAAACAGCATTTACTCTTTTCATTCTTCCTGTGAGTCACCTTCCTTCCCTTTGAAACCCCAGACCCTTGCCCTCTTCTTCTTAGTCAAGAATGACGAACATACTTCATTTTGCCTCACTGTCTTTTCATTCTCTCAAGTTAATGTGAATTTCCCATACATATGTAATTAAATTTTATTTTCTCCTGTTAATCTGTCTTATGTCATTTTGATTATTTGACCACCAAAAGAACCAAGAAAGGAAGGGTGGAATGCTCCCCTTCCTGACAGTAGCTTACAAGGCCTAAAATACTTCCTATCTGACCCATTACAGAAAAAGTTTGCCAACCTATGGATATTGCCATTTGCCAAAGAACCTAGGAATCAGTAGTGGTATGAATTAATTAATTAATAGTAATAATTGGCAAAAATTGAGTTTACTGTGTTGAAACACCAGGTGTTCTACATATTTCATTTTATTCTCATATCAACCTATAACTGTTAGGATGTTTTTGGCTACATTTAACAGAAAACCCTGATTAACTGGCTGAAATGGAGTCTAGAAATAAGGAAGGCTCAGGCATAGCATGATCGGTGTTCAGTTATGTCATCAGGGGCCTAGGTTCTTCCATGGCTCTGCTTTCCCAAGCGCAGGCAGTATCGGCTTCTACTAAAGGCTGGTTCCTGCAGGATCACAAATTCACTATCAGTGGCAATTGGTGTTACATAAGTTCTCCTTAACATCTGCTGAGAGAGACAGAAAAACTCTCCCTCAACCATGGGATATGAGGAAGTCCTGCCTATATGACTTAACCAATTAGGACACATGCCTACCCCATTGTTTACTAAATAACTTTCTCTCTCACCCCAAATCCAAATGCTAAGCAAGTCTTCAAAATTATTTTATCTCCTAAATATCTCTTGAGTTTGTTTTTGTTTTTTTTTTGTGAGGAAGATTGTCCCAGAGCTAACATCTGTGCCAATCTTCCTCTACATTGTATGTGGGACGTCACCACAGCATGGCTTTGATGTGGGGTCGGTGAGCCGAGGAGCTGAAAGAAAGATTTCTTGGACTCTCAAGATCTTGCAGTAGTGCTCTTTTATTTAGGGCATAGTGTGGAATAGCATGGGGACAGGACCCATGGGCAGTCAGGCTGCTGCGTGGGGACAGGGCCCACGGGCAGGAGGAGCTGCTGCCGCCCTGAGTTGAGGGTTAGGGCTAATTTTATAAGGCATGCGTATGTGAGTCATCTCTTTACAAGACAAAGGAAGGAACATGAAAAAAAGTTAAAATGCTATCAGTGCAGGTGGGGTCTGGTCATTGGGTGATCCCATGACTTTTAGACAAGAATCAAATCGGATTAAGTAAAGGTCAGAAGCCACCACCCTAAATCAGTTACATGAGATTGCCAGACAGCAACCAACCCAAGTTCTTGCCTTCCCCATGAAGAGTTTCTAGAGACAAGGTCATCTCCCTTCCTTCACAAATGCAAATGTCTCTCAAAGGGCAAGCAAATTCCAGTCCTCATCCGCAGTTCCAAAATTAACCGGCCTAAAATAATCCTCACCAGCTTGATGAGTGGTGTGTAGGTCTGCATCCAGGATCTGAACCCATGAACCCCAGGCCGCCAAAGAGGAACGTGTGAAATTAGCCACTACACCACTGGGCTGGCCCCTTGAGTTTGGTTCTATTATTTACAAATACATCCAAGGGGCTGTAGGATCCTAGAAAGCAGGGACAAGTGTCTTCTCTTCTCCGCATGTCCAATGTCTTCTGTAAAAATTATATGAATGAATGAAGAAACTTCATTCAAGTATCAGGTTTTCATTTTACAGTTGAGGAAAGTGAGATTCAGAGGGTGAGTTTCATTGGCCAAGTTCGCACAACTAACAAGAATTAATTGAGGTCTGTCTGACACCAAAGTTCATGTTATTTCATTTACACCACATCTCCTTCCTCCTGTTCTGTCATCTTCTCCCTTTCCATTAGCTCCTTCCTCTTAGCCTTAAACATGCTCAAACCTCTCCCTTCCAACAACTAGAATTCTTTGACCATGCACTCCCTACAATTGGAACCTTCTCTGAGCTTTCCCTTTATAACAAATTTCTTGGAAAAATCATCCATTTTCCTTATCTTTATTTCCTCATTTTTTATTCACACACATCATGTTACTGAATCCATCTTGCAAATGTTACCAGGATCCACCCAACCTCCATATCTAAGGGCACACGTCTTTATTTTACTATACTCTGCAGCATTTGACTCCTTCCCTGGTTTCCTCCTCTTCCCAGAATATTCCCAGATTTCCAAGGTTAAGTTCTTTAAGGATTTCCTGCCTTACAATATCTTCCTGCACTTGCACGGGTGGCCTAGAATCCCTTCTTCACATCCCACTTGGACCTTCTATGGCCCAATTTCCACGCAAGCTTCACAGTATCTACTGGAGAGTTCTATTCACTGGGCATGTAGCCCACTGAACTATAAGTATTTATCTTTTATGACTACCACTAGCTTCCAAAGCAATCTCCAAGTCTTAGTTAGAGACTTTTTTTTTAACCTGCAGAGTGCCCATGGTGAAAAGCACAGAGTTGAAATCAATAAGTACTTGTTGAATAAATTAATACATTGACTTATCCGGTGGCACATAGCCAGTAAATGGCAGACATCAAATCAAGAAAGGTCAGAGATTTTTCCAGTAGACTATACTGTTGAAAACAACAGTAAGTTTTCTAGGTATTAGAACTCATCAATATGTGGGATATAAACTAAATAAATCAATACTTTGAAAGATACAAAATTTTATTTATGTAAGTAATATTTATATTTTAATTTAAGTTTATAGATTTCTATTAATATAAATTTAGATTTACTTCAACTATTTCTATTTAAACACATATTTTCTGTATACTAATTATGCATTTATGTATTAATTTTAATTTAAAAGTCAAAAAGAAGAAAGATGCTAAGCAATCTAAACAGCTGAGAAATCCTTATTGTTATGAAATGACCACAAAAGCACTTTTCTGTGAATCAGCAGAGTATTCCACTGTTATGTGAAATTTAGTATTTTAATAATATTAAATACATTTAAAAACTAAGACTGCCATTCAGCCACATCTTCTGATTTTACAGTAGATAAGGGGCCACAACAAAGGGGCGAAACAATGGTTGCCTGCTGCTTTGCCTCTTTTTGAAATGCTAAGCGAGGGCAGGTGCTGGGGAAGCCAACTTGATAGAAATGAAGAAAGAATTCTCAGGCAGCCTTACTTAACTGGCCATAAAAGAGAAGAAGATATTAAACTCCACAAAAGCTCTAAAAACTTTGCAGGTTGGGCTTCAGGCTATTTCTAGTCAAACTGGTGGGTAATCCTACAAATTAGAAAACAAAAAAGGGAGGTGACATGTTTTCGAAATTTAAAACTGGGAAATACTACAGTCAACAGGTCTGTAAGTAAATAGATTATAATTAGCCTTATCTCTTCAAGGTGCACCACAATTTTATTTCCATTTAACTGCTATGAATTGCACAAAGGCATCTCATTTCTTTGTAAATAAAGCTTTTTGCAACAAAAATTAAAATGAAATAAAACATAAAAAATACTACATAGGGGCCAGCCCCATGGTGTACTGGTTAAGTTTGGTATGCTCTGCTTCGGTGGCCCAGGGTTCATGGGTTCAGATCCTGGGCATGGGACCACACCATTTGTCAGCCATGCTGCAGCAGTGACCCACATACAAAATAGAGGCACAGATGTTAGCTCAGAGACAATCTTCCCCACCAAAACCAAAACAAAAAATGACGAGATTGGGGTGGGGAGATAAGCTGTGTAGAGTTGCTGTGGGGAGAAGCCAATCCTTAAAAACTCAAAACTTCAGTGATATAAATGAGCTCTTACACTGTGTGCATAAATAATATCTTGCTAGATTTGCTGATAATTACTGTAGACATATTTCTGAAGAAAAAATAAAAATGAGGAGTCCTAAATGATTGAAATTTACTCTGAAGCCATAAATATATTTCCTTTCCCCAACCCAACTCCTCAGATTTATAAAAAATAAAATGAAAGAATTGAAATATATTATCCATTGAGGTGATCATCTAAGTTCCAATTATTTTTTCAGTAGAAAGTTTAAAAACCTGCCAATTAGGATGTCTCCACCCACTATGGACTACCACAAAAAGGTGAGTCAGTTTTCCTGGAGTGTGTTTGCATTTACTGACTTTTAGCAACAATGGCCACACCTCTTCCTGAACTGTTAGCTGGCAAAGCTCTCCACATTACTTTCTTAATGATTTTGATTTTTTAAAGAGAACATTTAGGGGCTGGCCCCATGGCCGAGTGTTAAGTTCGCATTCTCGGCTTTGGCGGCCCAGAGTTTCACCGGTTTGGATCCTGGGCGCGGACATGGCACCGCTCATCAAGCCATGCTGAGGCAGAGTCCCACATGCCACAACTAGAAGGACCCACAACTAAAATATACAACTATATACTGGGGGAATTTGGGGAGAAAAAGCAGGAAAAAAAAAGAAGATTGGCAACCGTTGTTAGCTCAGGTGTCAATCTTTAAAAAAAAATACTAAAGAGAACATTTAAAAACATTAAAAAGGCTTTATAGTTTTCACAACAATGATAAGGTTGATAGGAAACAATTCAAATAATAATAAAAAGTATGATGAAAAAGTAAAAAAAAAAATCTAAAATCCCATTTCCAGGCATTAAAGAGTATTCTCACATTCTCCAAACATTTTGCAGATTCTATATATACATTTATAGATTGATTTCTGTGTGTGTGTATATTTATTAGTTTTACATGAAGAGGATAATAATAAACATGCTCATTTGTAATGTCTTCTTTCATTCTATGTCATAGACATCTATTCATCTGATGTGTAAATAGAACATCATTGTTTTGGTGGCTTCAGTGTTCTCTTATACAGAAGTATACGTAATTTTCTTAAGGAATTTTCTTTTTTTTTTTAAGATTTTATTGTTTTTCCTTTTTCTCCCCAAAGCCCCCCGATACGTAGTTGTATATTCTTCGTTGTGGGTCCTTCTAGTTGTGGCATGTGGGACGCTGCCTCAGCGTGGTTTGATGAGCAGTGCCATGACCGCGCCCAGGATTTGAACCAACGAAACACTGGGCCGCCTGCAGTGGAGCGAGCGAACTTAACCACTCGGCCACAGGGCCAGCACCTTAAGGAATTTTCTATTGAAGGACTTTTCATTTGTCGCCCCCCCCCCCCCGCTCTTTTTGGTTATTATAAATAATGCTGTGATGAATATCCAGTTTATGTGTCATTTCAAATTTATGTAATTATCTCCTGAGGGTAAATGCCCTGAGGTGGGATGCCAGGGTAAAGGACACACATACATTACTTGACTAAATTTTGCTGAATTGCCTTTGGCAAGTATATTGGTCAGGATTAGGTTTAACTGAAAATGACAGAACACCCAACAAGCTGGCTTACACAAGACAGCAGTTTATGTGTTTCTGTAAGAGAGGAGGCAGTCCCTGACCCTGGGGACCAGGCACCTTCCATTTTGGTACTCCATCATCTTCAGAACTTGGTTTCTTCTGCACGGGGGGAGATAGCTGCTCAAGTCCTGGCCATCAAATCTGCACTCCAGCCAGCAGGAAGGAGGAAGGGACAAAAAGGGTCTAACTCCCAAGGACTCTTCTGTGAAGTCACACTCACCACTTCTGCCGACATCCTATCGGCCGGAATTTGGTCGTGTGGCTACATCTACCTGCAGGGGAGACTGAGAAATGTCGTCTTTTTTTCTGGGATGCCCATATGTTCAGCTAAAAGTCAGGTAATCTTTTACTAAGGACAGGGGAAAAAAGACATTAGGGACAAGTAAAGGTTTCTGCCATAGGAAAGATGTACTAATTTGCACACCTGTCAGCATCACATAAAAGGAGCCATTTCCCATGCCTTTACCCACGCTGTTCTATCAGCCTCTTCTCATTGCAAATGCCTTTCATTACTTACAAGGAAAAATACTTAACCCATCCTCAAATAAGCCGTGTAGCTTATGCCACCAATATCAGTGATGCATACTTTTCCCCTCCAAAAGCAAAAAGAAGATGCAAACATGGGGACACAAGAGTTCCTCTGCCTTGACTTGTGCTTCAACGTTAAAATTCTGTCCTCCCTCTCGGTAATCTAACCCATAGTTTTATATGCTGCCGAGTCAAAATCTGTATTTTCATTTCTGACCTCCAGAGTCCTACTAAATTATCCAGCTGCTTCCTGTGCACATCCACCTGGGTAATCCACTGGCATCTTATGCTCAACTTCAAAAATTGATCTCATCTTCTTTTCTTACAAACCTACCTACTCCTCCTCCTGCAGTCCTTATTTTGGTGGCATTAGTTGAGTCATTCTAGACTCTTAGCTCTCTGTGATTAAAAAACATTGACTCTGCGGCCAAATTATATCAATTGCACTTTCTTAACAACTCTTGACATTCCTTTCATCTCCACTGTGCTTTTGAGGATCACAATAAAATCTCCTAAGAGGGCTCTCCACCTCCACGCATGAAGCAGGCTGTCTTCAACACGGCAGGTGAAGGCTTCGTACTAAAATGCTACCATGAATGTGATCTTTTTTTTTCTCTTAATTGAAAATCCTTTAAAGTCTCTCCATGGCCAAAATCCTCAGTGTGGCATACCCGGCCCCCCAGACAGTGACCCCTGCCCGCCTCTTCATCAGCATCATCTCACGCTAGGCCCATGACTACACCCCACATTTCAACACATCGCTTGTAGTTTCACAACTGTAGTATCATAATTCAGTGACTTTGCTAAGATGGACCTTCCTAGAATTCTTCCTGCTCCCCACTTCAGTCCCTGGAAAATATCTATTCCATTTTTTAAAGATTCAGATGCTATAGTCAAATCCTGAAGAAAACCCCTCCTAAGATGTAATCCCCTACATGTGGGCGACTTCCTTGCTTTGTGCCATTTTTGTGCTCTGTACTTGCTTCTAAAATATTATAGCAAAAAGGATCAACATTTATTAATCCAACAAATATTTACTGAATTCCCACTGCGTGCTCAGCGTTATGCTAAGAGCTGGATCCAGGACCATGTGCAAGCTGAACATGGACCTCAGGCTGCTGCCGCCTTTAGTCTATACTCTTCTTTGCTAGAAAAGAACTTCTCCTTCCCCATCAATCTCAATGAGATGCTAAGAAGCTGATGTTGCCTTGTTGGTGAAGACGTCAAGAGATATTTTCTTCAGTGTCTTGTCGCTTAGTCAAATGTTCATTTATTTTTGCTTTTATGACTCCATGCTGTTGGCTGCCACTATCAAGAGTCATTTGGATGTTTAAGATAGGAAAATTTGAGGTAACCTTTATTTGACTTATTATTTCTCAAGCTCTTTCCTCAAATTTACCCCTGAAAAAGGCCAGGTTAAGGGGAATTCTGGCAGAGATGAAGGTAGACCTGAGAACAAGATGAATAACTCAGCAAAGACTGGGGAAAAGGTGTTCCAGGTGGAGGGGTAGCAGAAACAAAGACTAAAGGACAGATGTGACATTGGGTGAGTTCAAGAGATGACATCTATGTGAGGACAGGACCCCCACAAACAAGGTTGCAGAGGCTTAGCTCACAGCACACCTTGGTCACAGCAGAGCACTGTGTACTTGGCCCACCTGGCTCACACATGTCCCCTGGAAGAGCAGGTCTGAGGCCTCCATGCTCTGCCTCTGCAGCCCTTCTCCCTCCTACGGCTGCTCTGCAAAAGCTCTACTCCCATTCTACTTCCTTTTCATCTTCCCAATCTCCAGTTTCCTCTTTTATTATCTATCGCCAACAGGAATAGTCTTGGACGAAAAACCTTAAGGAAAGAGAAGATACACAGAAGGAAATCCAGGTACACTAAATTTTGCCCCAAAAGAAATCCAAGATAAGGAGAAACTTGTGAGGTAGAGCAGTGTGACACAGTGCATTCCAGATAGATCAAGAAAGGTCTGGGTGTGTTATTCAGGATCAATCTTGAGTATTTAGTAAGAAAGCAATCATGTTGGGTTATGTAACTTGGAAAGGCAGTGGTGTGGCTGGCCTCAGGCATCGGATTGTCAGCCCCCTCTCTTTCCTTCTGTTTCTCTTCTTCTCTGCTGTTGGCCTCATTATCCTCTATTGCAGATGTATGTCCCTCATGCAGGGGGGAGCCTGGCAGCTAGAAACTCCAAGCCTACATCTGAGGATCTCCAGAGAAACAAGAAACTAACTCTCCCTCTTCAGCTGAAGTTGAAAAATCCCAGGGAATGATTGTAGTGGTCCAGTCTGTGTCAACCACCTACATGCATCCTGGAGGCAGAGGGATTAATGATTGGCCAGGCCTGGCTCACGTGCTCATCTTTGTGCTTGCCCCCCAGTGGATCCCTCAAAGGAGTGGAGGCGCAAGGAGTGGAGAGGGGCAGTGGCTGGAATGAATTCCGGGCAGAAAATAAATTGTCGTTTTGGTTGGAACAGAGACTTTGTGGCAAAGAATATCAGGAGAAAAGTTAGGAGTGGGAAATGGGGCCAGATTGTATAGCTCAACACCCTGTAAGCGAAGCGGAGCACCAGATCTCCTGAAAAGTCTATGTATGTGCTTGTGCACAGCTGATTCTCGTTATTCACAGTACTTAGGTTCTAGAAAGTCGCTGCCAATGCTGAATTAGCGAACACCGGATCACTGCCCTAGGGGAAAACCGGGTAGGTTCCTGGGAGCCTCTGATCACATTTTCATCAACGGATCAACACGTAACCTTGTTTTATGTGTGTTTCTGTTTAAAGATACTTTATTTAACACATGTTGTTGATTCATTAACACTGAACTCACAACCAACAGCACTGTAATTCAGGCCTGAACGAAGCTTATCTAACACACATATTTTCTCCATAAGGCACATCACAGCCTGTTTGCACTTGGGAACATGAGGCAACACTTCAGCACTATGCTTGGAGGCCGTTTTATTATTTTTTTACTTTTATTTTTTGAGAAAGATTAGCCCTGAGCTAACTACTGCCAATCCTCCTCTTTTTGCTGAGGAAGACTGGCCCTGGGGCCGGCCTGGTGGCGCAGCTGTTAAGTGCACACGTTCTGCTTCTCTGCCGCTGGGGGTTTGCTGGTTGGGATCCCGGGAGCGGACATGGCACCGCTTGGCAAAAGCCATGCTGTGGTAGGCATCCCACGTATAAAGTAGAGGAAGATGGGCATGGATGTTAGCTCAGGGCCAGTCTTCCTTAGCAAAAAGAGGAGGATTGGCAGTAGTTAGCTCAGGGCTAATCTTCCTCAAAAAAAAAAAAAAAAAAAAACTGGCCCTGAGCTAACATCCGTGCCCATCTTCCTCTACTTTATACATGGGCTGCCACAGCATTGCTTTTGCCAAGCGGTGCCATGTCCCCATCTGGGATCTGAACCAGCGACCCTGGGCCACGAGAAGTGGAATTGTGCACTTAACCACTGCACCACTGGGCCGGCCCTTGGAGGCCATTTTACACAGTGAAATTACCACCAAAAAGCACAAAAATGAGAACAACGTGGCACTAAGTAGACCATGAAAAGGACACTTGTTTACAGAATGAGAGCTGAACCAAGAAGTCAGCTGGCTGCCTTGTTCTATCTCACCTGGGAATCTGGCAGTGGGTAGACTCAATTTTTTCTCTGCTCTGCATATGTCCAGGAATGACTGGGAAAGCACCAAGAATA
Organism: Equus caballus; assembly: GCF_041296265.1. Lineage (NCBI taxonomy): Eukaryota > Metazoa > Chordata > Mammalia > Perissodactyla > Equidae > Equus > Equus caballus. Next base: position 17,599,033 of record NC_091689.1, on the reverse strand, counting down.
TACTGATTTTGGGGTTACAAATAAATTTTTAGCGAGCAGGCAAATTCACAAATACAGAAAGTGTGAATAATTAGGACTGACTGTATTTTCCCCTCACTATATTGGAAGATTCATCGAGCAGTGGTGGGCAGGAAGGAGGAAGGCACCAGATGTGGAGACCAACTGAGAGAAGCAGCAGCACTGGTGGGAGGCACTGAGGGAGGGACAGGGAGGCCATGAGGGGTGAACACAAGAGAATCCAAAGGAACGGAGGACGAGACTTGATTTCCAATTGGATATGAAGGGAAGAAGACAGCAATGTCAAGGAGGAGGGAGGAGTCAGTAGCTTGAGCCTAGAAAGATGAAGAACCAAGTCTGGAAGGGGACCTGACTTTGAGCAAGCTGCTGAATTCTGAAGGGGGCCTTTGGTCCTGTCAGATGTTATGTATTCTTCACTCTGAAAAATTTTTTTAGAGTATATATGTAACTGAGGAGCTGGAGGCAGCCACTGAGACAGAATTTGGCATAAAAGGGTATGAATGTGTAAATAATTTTTCCTGCTGAATGCGAAGTTTTCCCTTAAAAAAAAAAGTGCTACAGAGACATTTTATGTAACAACACAAGACCCCAAATAGGCAAAGGAATCCTGAGAAAAAGAACAAAGCTGGAGGTATCACATTCCCTGATTTCAAAATATACCGCAAAGCTCTAGCAACCAAAACGACATGGTACTGGCACAAAAACAGACACACAGATCAATGGAACAGAATCGAGAGGCCAGAAATAAACTCACAAATCTATGGATAGCTAATCTTCAACAAGGGAGCCAAGAACATACAATGGAGAAAGGAGAGTCTCGTCAATAAATGGTGTTGGGAAAACTGGACAGCTACATGCAAAAGAATGAAAATAGATCATTATCTTACACCATACACAAAAACTAACTCAAAATGGATTAAAGACTTGAATGTAAGACCTGAAAGCATTAAACTTCTAGAAGAAAACATAGGCAGTACACTCTTCAACATCGGTCTTAGCAGCATATTTTCAAGTACTATGTCTGATCAGGCAAGTGAAACAATAGCAAAAATAAACAAATGGGACTACATCAAACTAAAAAGCTTCTGCACAGCAACAGAAACCATCAAGAAGACAAAAAGACAACCTAACAATTGGGAGAAGATATTTGGAAACCATCTATGAGATAAGGGGTTAACATCCAAAATATACAAAGAACTCATACATCTCAACAACAAAAAAAACTAACAACCCAATTAAAAAATGGGCAAAAGAGCTGAACAGACATTTCTCCAAAGAAGATATACAGATGGCCAACAGGCACATGAAAAGATGTTCAACATCATTAACTATCAGGGAGATGAAAATCAAAACTACAATGAGATATCACCTCACTCCTGTCAGAATGGCTCTAATTAAGAAGACAGGAAACAACAAGCATTGGAGAGGATGTGGAGAGAAGGGAACTCTCCTTTACTGCTGGCGGGACTGCAAACTGGTGCAGCCACTATGGAAAACAGTACAGAGATTTCTCAAAAAATTAAGAACAGATCTACCATGTGATCCAGCTATTCCATGCTGGGTATTTATCCAAAGACCATGAAAACACGAATGCATACATGCACCCCTATGTTCACTGCAGCATTATTCACAATAGCCAAGACTTGGAAGCAACCTAGGTGCCCATCAAGGGACAAACGGATGAAGAAGATGTGGTATATATACACAATGGAATACTACTCAGCCATAAGAAAGGATGAAATATGGCCATTTGTGATAACATGAATGGACCTTGAGGGTACTATGCTAAGTGAAATAAGTCAGAGGGATAAAGTCAAATACCATATGATCTCACTCATAAGTAGAAGATAACAACAACAACAACAACAAAGAAACACATAGAAACAGAGATTGGCTTGGTGGTCACCAGAGGGGAAGGAGCTGGGGAAGAGGTGATTAGGCACATGAGTGTGGTGATGGATTGTAATTAGTCTTTGTGTGGTGAACATGATGTAATCTACATAGATTTCAAAATATAATGATGTACACCCGAAATTTATATAATGTTATAAATCAATGTTACTGCAATTAAAAAAAAAGAAGAAAAAAGGAGACATTTTAATAGTTTTGTAGAGGAGAAAGACTCATCTTGAAACTAAAGGAACTTACCAGAACAAAAATGTAAGGTAGGGAAGGAAATTGTGCCAATAATTTGAATGTCTTACTTCATAAAATCCTTAAATCATTATTAGGAGGTAGAAAGTATTATCTCCACTTTTGTCTGGGTAAGAAAACAAGATCAGTGACCAGCCCTGTGGCCTAGTGGTTAAGTTTGACATGCTCTGCTTCAGTGGCCTGGGTTTTGTTCCCAGGCGCAAACCTACCTCCCTCATTGGCGGCCATGCTGTGGTGGGACCCACATACAAAAGAGAGGAAGATTGGCACAGATGTTAGCTCAGGGCGAATCTTCCTCTGCAAAAAACAGGAAGATTGGCAACGGATGCTAGCTCAGGGCAAATGTTCCTCAGCAAAAAAAAAAAAGAAAAAGAAAACGAGACCATTTCAAGAGTTCAATGGCTCATCTCCCCTCCTTCATTCTCAGAGAAACTTCCTCCCTCTCCCTCCTGTCTTCCACATTGCTGTAGTCAGAGTAAGTTCCATCCTGCAGCTTCAGTCATGTCATTCTCCTCTGCAAAAATCCTTGGTGGATCCCTATTACCTAGAACAGCAGTATTCAAACTTTTAGTTTTTCATAGCAGAACCCCTTTATTAAGGGAAATTCGGTACAGATTTTATTTATATCTGTTTGTATAGATCTATGTCAATTTACGTTTATCTATTGAATGAAAGGGGTATTTTGTGAAGTTTTTTAATAAGTTCAGATTAATAGCACTTATTATCAAGTTAACAAGAATAAAGAAACTATTCTGATAAAAAGAGAACTTTGAAATTCTGCAGTGAAATATAGATGAGAATGAATATTATTAGTGTTACTCAGGACCAGTAGTCAATTAATTTTTGCATTTATTATAAAATAATACAGGGAAAACCCTGATCCATGCGGAGGATCATAAACCTGTTTGCCACATTACATCTAGAGTGATTTTTTAAAAATGCAAATGTGATCACCACATTTCACAAAGTTTAAAATGCCATCGAATGTAAGTTGAATCATTATTTTATGTATAGCCTAGAACGAAAAAATGCTAATTAAACTCTGAGTTTTGGAGATATTAAGATGTAAAAAAAAGTGTGTCTCACAATCATTGGGATACAGTATGCCAGCCACTTCATCCTCTAAAAAACCAACGGCTCCTGGTTCTCTCGGTAACAGGACAAAGCTGATTATATCCTAAGAAGCCTGCATGGCCTCACCAGACCACTCTCCATCTGCACTGCCCTTCTTTTCATTCACTTCATCTTCCAGGTCGCAGATGAAGCTTCATTTCCTCTGGAGAGCCTTCCCTGACCAGGTCACATCCTCAAGTATGTGGGTGTCGCTCCTTGACAGCACTTAACCATGGCTGACATCTTCCTGGGTTGACATCTTGGCTTGGCTAATATCTTTATTTGATCAGCAGCTAGCTCCATGAGGGCAGAGAACAGGGAACTTCTGTTCCCTACTGTATCCTTAGTGCTTGGGACAGCACCCAGTATCACCCGGTACACAGGAGGCACTCAAACATTTGCCAAATGAATGAATTTAAATCATCTTTTTTTAATTCACATTGCTGATTTGAGAATACTCTTCAATTCAAAGGATCCAGAAGATCCAAAAATGTAAGAGTAGTTAAGGCTTCTATTTCAGAGCTGAATCATTAACAATATCTACCAAATTCTTGTCTCCTTATCACAAACACCAAATTCAGACAAAATGCATTGAAAATTACTTACTATGTGTTAAGACTCTCTGGCTTGATGTTATTACCACAAGGCGGTCAATGAGTTTTCGCGAACTCTCAGCGTTCCAAGATTCTGTGCTGAGCTGATGTGTCTGAACTTCTGCTGACTTTCAGGCCTCCTCTCTGCTCTGATTATACCTGCCTTGTACAGGCACGAATCCAAAGAGGGTTGGGCAGCGCTCAGCCTTCCCAAACAATGACACATTTGTCAGAAATTCTATTGTGTTCGCAGCGATGACAGATGCTTTCCTCTGGCCTGCACCAAAACATGTTCATCTAGATTTTGGAAGCACAAGTTAAGGCATTAAACTGTGGTATATAAAACATTTCAGAGGGTAGGTATTTCTTTTGTATTGCAGGTTTTAAATTAGTAGAAAATATTCCTGAAGAGGAGATTTGAATAAGATGCTTGTGGAACCTCAGAAGCACGTTATTTGAAAAACCAAAGGGTAATCTGAAAACCACTGGCTGGCTGAGTCAATTCTTAATTCTTGATTTACCAGGCACTTCTTGACCTGCTTACTCCCTGGCTGTTTCTCAGTGGTCCTGACACCCAGCTCTTCATCCTACGACAGCACGTTACATATCACTGGCCCTGGAACAAGTCCTGCTCTCACACGCCCTCGGCCCAGAGGACACTCCCCACCTCTTCTTTGTCTTGGTCTCAGCTCACATCTAGTCCTCGTGAGGTCTTCTCTGACCACTGCCACAGCTCAGGATTCGCTCCAGTGCTCTCACCAGGCGGTTCTCATCCACTGCACATGACCTTGCTGTAGTCTGTGTTTGTTTCCTGCCAGACTGCAAGCTTCTAGAGGGAAGGCACTCCATCTTTGCTTGGTTGGCCTGGTCTGGGGCTTGGTGTGCAGCAAACGCTTAATGAAGCCCTTTCTCTCATACCCTTGCCAACGTGGATAGTTTCAGTTTTTTGCGAGTGGAAACATTTCTATCTTGTGGTTTTAAATTGCATTTCCTTCAGATGGCCAACAGGCACATGAAAAGATGTTTAACATCACTAATCATCAAGGAAACGCAAATCAAAACTGCAATGAGGGGCCGGCCCAGTGGCAAAGCAGTTAAGTTCCCACTTTCCACTTCAGCAGCCTGGGGTTTGCTGGTTCGGATCCCTGGTGCGGACCTATGCACAGCTTGTCAAGCCATGCTGTGGCAGACATCCCACATATAAAATAGAGGAAGATAGGTATGGATGTTAGCTCAGGGCTAATCTTCCTAAAAAAACAAAAACAAAAACAAAACACAAAAAACAAAACAAAACAAAAACTACAATGAGATATCACCTCATACCTCTCAGAATGGCTGTAATTAACAAGATGAGAAATAGTAAGTGCTGGAGAGGATGTGGAGAAAAGGGGACCCTCATACGCTGCTGGTGGGAATGCAAACTGGTGCAGGCACTATGGAAAACAGTACGGAGATTCCTCAAAAAATTAAAAATAGAAATACCATATGATCCATCTATCCCACTACTGGGTATTTATCCAAAGAACTTGAAATCAATAATTCAAAGAGACTTATGCACCTCTATGTTCATTGCAGCCTTACTCACAAGAGCCAAGATGTGGAAGCAACCCAAGTGCTCAACGACTGATGAATGGATAAAGAAGATGTGGTATATACATAGGATGGAATGCTACTGAGCCATAAAAAAGAGAAAATTGTCCCATTTGCAACAACATGGATGGACCTTGAGAGTATTATATTAAACGAAATAAGCCAGACAGAAAAAGACAAACACCATATGATTTCACTCATCTGTGGAAGATAAACAAACACATAGATAAGGGAGAACAGATTAGTGGTTATCAGAGGGGAAGGCGGTGGGAGGGTGGGCAAAAGGGGTAAAGGGGCACAGGTGTATAGTGATGGATGGAAACTAGACTATTGGTGGTGAGCACGAGGCAGTCTACACAGAAACTGATCTATAATAATGTACATCTGAAATTATACAGTTACACAATGTTATAAATCAATATGACCTCAATAAAATAAAAAATAAACAAAATTGTATTTCCTTGATCACTAGTAAGTTTAAGCATCTTTCCATGTTTATTACTTGTGTATTTGTTTAGGTGACTGTTTCTTCATATTCTTTACCTATTTTTCCATGAGCCTATTTATCTCATTCATTTGTAGGATTTTTTTTTTTCCTGCCTTGACACTTTTTTTCTTTGCTTGAGGAAGATTGTCACTGAGCCAACATCTGTGCCAATCTTCCCCTATTTTATGTGGGATGTCACCACAGCATGACTCGACGAGTGGTACTAGGTCTGCACCTGGGATCTGAACCTGCGAACTCAGGGCTGCTGAAGCAGAACGCGTGAACTTAAGCACTACACCACCGGGCTGGCCCTGAGAGACTATTTTGAAAGCTCTCCCAAGTAGGAAATTGCATAGCCTTCCATAGTAATTCATCACACTCAGCCAGTTCTTCCCTGTTTAATCTAAATCCCACACACTGCAGTTGGGGCCACTTCCTCTTGTTTTGACCCCTGCTGTGTAAATGGAGAATAGTTGATTATCATCAGTTATGACTAAATCATTCTTTAAAAAAAAAAAGTACTATTAAATAACCCAGGCCTCTGTTGCTTAATTGAATAATCATAGTTATTTCAACCTTTACTCATAGATCTTATTTCCTAATTATTTTTATCTTCATTACTAAACTCTAAGTCCTCTACGTTCTTTAGTGCAGAATCTAGAGCTTAAAAATGGGAACCAGGGACTGGCTCGTGGTGGGCACAACTGGAAGATGACCTCAGGGTTCCTGATTTCTGCACTCCTATTCCTGTCTCTCATTATGGTGCCTTTACCCCTTACACAGCTACTTTCTTGTTTCCTTGGTTGATAGTCACCCGGAAAATATCCATCAGCCAGACTGAGGGGGATTCAGAGCAAGGATTCTTTTAGCTGATTATTGCTTTGCAAGTATTTGACACTCTTAAATCAAAATTCTCTGTCAATCTCTTACCATGTTAGTAAGGAATCTACATTAATAAGGCTGATCCTATCCTCTAAGATTATACCATTATAAGCAGCAAATTTAATGAATATGTTTCTTTTTGTTTTTCCTAGATTGCTGGCCACTTAGTCCTGACCACCCATCTTCCCAGATGGCGTGTATTTTCATAACCACGCTCTGAGTCTGGTTCTTTGTCCAGCGAGCCTGATAGGATGGTTGTAATCTGATTCCCTAATAGACTGATGAGGTTTTCCTAGAGAACATAATTTTAAACCCTGAAAGTCAAAATAGACTGCAGCAAGTCTTCCAAAAGCACTGTTCAAGATTACCACGAACGAGTCTGACAAGGCTTTTGTCTTCGTGAGTAGTCAGTAATCTGTCCAAGTTAAAAAAAAAAAAAAAAAGCTTTAATTAAGGTCACCCTTTTTTAACTTAAGAAATTGTATTAGTTTGGTTCTTCTGAGGCTTCTCTCCTTGGCTCTCCCATGGCCATCTTCTCCCTGCGTGGTCACATGGTTGCCTCTCTGTGCATATCTCTGTGCTAATCTCTTAAGGACAATAGTCATATTGGATTAGGACCAACCCCACAGACCTTGTTTAATTAATTAATTAATTTTTTTGAGGAAGAATAGATTGAGAAGAGCTGGGGTGGGGCTGGCCCTGTGGTGCAGCCGTGAGGTTAGCACGTTCTGCTTCTCGGCGGCCCTGGGGGCTGACATGGCACCGCTTGGCAAGCCATGCTGTGGTAGGCGTGCCACATATAAAGCAGAGGAAGATGGGCACAGATGTTAGCTCGGGGCCAGGCTTCCTCAGCAAAAAGAGGAGGATTGGCAGTAGTTAGCTCAGGGCTAATCTTCCTCAAAAAAAAAAAAAAAAAATAGGCTCTGAGAAATACCAACATTAATGTGGTCATAAAGGCAAGAAGCACTTGAGTTGCCACAAACATAGAAGAACCAGGAAAAAAAATCCATGGGCTATAAAGAAGAAGAGCATTTCAAGGAAAGCCTGATCAACAGCATGAAATGTCAAGCATGCCAAGGTCACATAATCTCCTTTGGATTTAGCAATTATAGAGTCACTGAGTAACTAGGAGGAGTGAGAGGGAGGTAGGGGATGGCTTAAGGAAGAATGACAGAAAAGGTCATGCAGGCAGTGAATACTTTGTGAAGGAAAAGAGTAAAAGATGAGAGATAGGAAGGGATGTAGGGTCAAGGATGTGATTTCTTTTGGAAGAGAGCAACTTGAGGGGAAAGTGTAATTCAAGAGCAATTTATCGTATATTAACCTCTGAGTCACTCATTGTTTTCATTGAATTTCTATCTCATTACTTCCATTTACAAATATTTTTCCTCCAAGATCTGTCCTGTCTTCTTAAACAGCAGGAAACTTTTTGCTTTTTATAGCTGCAAAGTATTATATCCAAACTTCTGAAAGTACTGAGTGTCAACTATCTTTTATTCTTTAGCTCACATGTCAGACCTGCCATTGAGCTGTACCACTTAAGTGAACCAGGCTCCTGAATGCTCACAGCTCCTGAAGGTTCTGTACTTAATTATTTAAGTTCACGACTGTGGTTCCTCTCCCTCTGCTCCTGTTTTCTTTTTAAAGATATGCTTTTTGGTGAGGAAGATTGGCCCTGAGCTGACATCTGTTGCCAATCTTACTCTTCTTTTCTTTTTCTCCCCAAAGCCCCAGTACATAGTTGTATATCCTAGTTGTAGGTCATTCTAGTTCCTCTATGTGGGACAACACCTTAGCATGGCTTGATGAGTGGTGCTAGGTCCACACCCAGGATCCAAACTGGCGAATCCTGGGCCGCCTAAGCAGAGTGTGAAAACTTAATCACTCAGCCACAGGGCCGGCCCCTGTTCCTGGTTTTGACATTTTCCTTCATTGCGTTGTAGGAAGACACACAATTAAAACACTTTTTTTTAGGGAAATGAAACAGAGATGTAGCTGTGGCATTTGGAAAAAGTGTCAAGTACGGCTGGCCAAAGAAGGTTACTCTCTGCTTGGCCATGAGTGGATCCCAGGTGTTCATTTAGGCTCTCGAAATCCGTTTCTCATCTATATAATAATGGTACCCATCTTATAAGCTTGTTGTAAGGATTAAATGCCACACCTGTTGTAAGCATTCAATGATGTTTAGTTTTATTATAATTATTAGGTTTATTATTAAAAAGATGTGACAAATGGATCAAGCAAATTCTATTTGATTGACTATAGGTTGTAAGACGGTTCTTAGGTAAATAATTGCTCATTGAGGCTATAGTAAGAAAAAACCAAACTGATCTCATTTACTTAAATAATTAGGAAGTCTTTTTCAATACTGAATCATACCTTAACACCACAGTGAAGATTCTTAAAAAGGAAGACATCAACCAATCCCTCCAAATGCCCGAACGATTGTATAAGCCATTTAGAATTCCTAAATATTATGTAGATATTAGGATACTAGCATAGTTATTCACTTTTTTTAAAAAAAATTCAATTTATTTAAACCAAACCGCCCCCCCCCAAAAATTCACCCATTCCTCCTATTCTGCACCCCCACCCCGCCCCTGCCGGCAACCACCAACCTGTTCATTGTATCTATGAGTTTGGTTGTTTTTTTAGATTTCACATGTAAGAAAGATCATACAGTATGTGCCTTTCCCTGTCAGACTTATTTCACTCAGCATAATGCCCTCGAGATTCATCCATGTTGTCACAAATGGCAGGATTTCATTCTTTTTTTTCTCCCCAAATCCCCCCAGCATATCGTTGTGTATTTTAGTTGTGGGTCCTTCTAGTTGTGGCATGTGGGACGCCGCCCCAACATGGCCTGATGAGCAGTGCCATGTCCGAGCCCGGGATCTGAACCAATGAAACCTGGGGCTGCCAAAGTACGCAAACTTAACCACTTGGCCACCGGGCTGGCCCCTTCACTCTTTTTTACGGCTAACTACTATATAGAGAGAGATAGGTAGGTAGCTAAACACACACACACCATAATTTCTTTATACATTCATCCATCAATGAGCACTTAGGTTGTTCCCATTTTGGCTATTATAAACAATGCTGCAATGAGCAGGAGGGTGCACCTATCTTTTTGGTTTTTGTTGTTGTTTTTGAGGAAGATGAGCCCTGAGCTAACTACTGCCAATCCTCCTATTTTTGCTGAGGAAGACTGAGCCCTGAGCTAACATCCATGCCCATCTTCCTCTACTTTATACTGGGACGCCTACCACAGCATGGCTTTTTGCCAAGCTGTGCCATGTCCGCACCCGGGATCTGAACCAGCAAACCCCGGGCCGCTGAAAAGCGGAAGGTTTGCACTTAATCACTGCCCCACCTGGCCGGCCCCTGTATTTCCATGATGATTAACGACCTAGAGCATCTTTTCAGGTACTTGTTGGGCATCTGTATGCCTTTTTTGGAAAAACGTCTATTCAGATCTTCTGCCCATTTTTAAATCGGATTGTTTGGTTTTTGGTATTGAGTTGTATGAGTTCTTTAAATATTTTAGATATTAACCTCTTATCAGATATATGATTTACAAATATTTTTTCCCATTCAGTGGGTTGGCTTTTCATTCTGTTGATGGTCTCCTTTGCTGTGCAGAAGCTTTTTCATTTGGTGTCGTCCCACTTATTTTTGCTTCTGCTGCTTTTGCTTTTGGTGTCAGATTCACGATATCATTGTCAAGACTTATGTCAAGGAGCTTACCACCTATGTTTTCTTCTAGGAGTTTTATAGTTTCAGGTCTTATATTTAAGTGTGTAATCCACTTTGAATTAATTTTTGTGTACGGGTAAGACGGTGGTCCAGTTTCATTCTTTTGCACGTGGCTGTCCAATTTTTCCACCACCATTTATTGAAGAGACTGTCCTTTTCCTATAGTGTATTTTTGGTTCCTCTGTCATAAACTAATTCGCCATACATACATGGGCTTATTTCTGGGCTCTGTATTCTGTTCCATTGATCTATGTGTCTGTCTTAATGCCAATACCATGCTGTTTTAGTTACTATAGCTTTGTAACATAGTTTGAAATCAGAGAGTGTGAAGCCTCCAGTTTTTTTGCTCTTTCTCCTGATTGCTTTGGCTATTTGGGGTCTTTTATAGTTCCATACAAAGTTTAGGACTGTTTGTTCTCTTCCTGTGAAAAATGCTATTGGGATTTTGATAGGGATTGCATTGAATCTGTACAGCACTTTTTGGTCGTATGAACATTTTTTTTTCTTTTGCTGAGGAAGATTTACCTTGAGCTAACACCAGTACCAATCTTCCCATACTTTTGTATGTGGGATGCCACCACAGCATGGCTTGATGAATGCTATATATGTCCACGCCCAGGATCAGAACCCACAAACCCTGGGCTCCCGAAGTGGAGTGCACAAACTTAAGCACTCGGCCACTGGGCTGGCCCAGGCTCTCTTGTTTTCTTATGGAACTTTCATAGAGTATGTTTGTGTGTATAACACTTAGCTTTTCAATCCACATAAAAATTTTTTTAATGTATATAGTATAAGATAGGGATTCAGGAAATTTTTTCTAACAATTTTAATAGCCGACTGTTGCAATAATTATTGAATGGTTCTTCATTTCCCCACTGATTTGAAATGTCAAGTGGGCATTTGAGATGAGATTCAAACGAGTGGGAGGATTTAGATGTGGGGAGACAGACAGGAAGCTACCCAGGTGATTAGGGCTAAGTGTACAGCAAGAGCATGGGAAAGCGATGAGTGTTACTTAAGGAATGGTGAGTGTGGTGGTCCTGGACCCAGAAAGTACACAGTTTATAGTGATCCGAAGAATCATTTGGAGAAAAATAGCAAACTAAAATTTTAATACAGGCATACCTCATTTTATGGCACTTTGCTTTATTGAGCTTCACAGATATTGCATGGCAGCCAAGACCCTCCACCAGGAAAAGGATTATAACTCGCTGAAGGCTCAGGTGATGGTTAGCATTTTTAGCAATAAAGTATTTTTTAATTAAGGTATGCACATTGTCTTTTTAGGCATAATGCTATGGCACACTTAAGAGACTACAATATAGAATAAACATAACTTTTACACGAACTGGGAAACCAAAAAGTCATGTGACTTGCTTTATTGTGATATTTACTTTATTGTGGTGGTCTGGAACCAATTCTGCAATATCTTCGAGGTATGCCTGTATACAGCTAAAAGATATATACTTTTTGTTTTTTTTAAATAAAATTCACTATGCATTCAAAGTAAAATCTTTCAGCAAACTTGAAATAAAGGAAACATCTTTGATTTGAAAAAACGTACAGCAAACATTGCACTTAATGGTGAAATATTGAAAGCCTTCCCCATAAGCCCAGGAAGAAAATAAGAATACCTGGTGTCATCATTTCTCTTCAACATTTTAGTGGAAGTCTTAGCCAATGCAGTAAGGCAAGGATAAAGATATAAGGATTAGAAAGGAATAAATATGTCACTATTCACAGATGACATGAATGTGTCAGAACCTCTAAAAGAAGTACAAACGATTAGAATTAGTGACTTAGCAAGATCACTAGATAGAAGGAAATTTACTAGAAGCAAAACACAATTGTGTTTTTATTACTAGTTACAAATAGAAAATACAATTTTAAGACGCAATATAACTTACAACAGAGTAAAAAAGTTAAACACCCAGAAATCCAACAAAAATATATATAAGATTTCTACACTATCAGAAATCATTGAGCAAAATTAAAGAATACTTAAAAAATTCTAAAAGGGAGGATATACACTATTTGTGGATTGGATTGTCAAGATGTCAATTCACCACGAAGGGATCTACACATTCATTGCAATCCCAATCAAAACACCAAAAGGTATTTTTGTGGAAATGTAAGCTGATGTGTAAAAATAAAAAAAAAAAAAAAGGCATGAGATGAGCAAAGAGTTACGACAATCACTTTCATGGAAAAGCTGAAGTTTGACTGGTTTGGTACTGGACGAAGACGATGCAAGATGAATAGGTAACAAACACTTCTTCAGTATTTGCTGTTGTGTACCAGGCACTCTGCTGGGTGTTGTTCAAAGAGCATTCCACAGAACCTCAGTTCCTGAGATGCTCGGAGAAAGAGGTCGGTAGTCACAAGCCCATAGAAGCTTCACGCTGCAGTCTCCTCCTGGAGATTCAGAAGCACAGTAGGATTTTAGAGGCTCTGAGAAATTTCAGAGAAGAGAAGTAAATAGAATTATGTTTAACCCAGGATTTTCCAGTCTTATCTGATCATGAAGCCTCTCTTTGAGAAACCCTGGCCTGGAGTGCTGTTTACATATATCTGGTTCTCACCATATCCGTGAAGTAGCCAAGGGCTGAATTGTTCATTTTACAGATGAAGAAATGGAACTTCAGGCGGGTGAAGACTGACACCAGGTCATACAGTTACTAATACAGAATCTTTGATGCAAACTCAATTTTTCTTAAAAAAAAAAAATCCAGTGCTTTTTCCAGGTAAAACACTACTTTCATATGAAATAACATTTTAGAGATGGAATAAACCTTAGTGATCTCTTGGACTAGTAACCTTATTATGCTGATGAGGCGACTGGGGCCCAGACAAATTAAGTGCCTTGCCCTAGGTCAAGAGCTTGCAGACTAGCAGGAGGAACAAAAGGACCCATGACTCAGTGACTCCCAAGTAAGTGCTCTACTGCCCCGTATAATTAGGAGGCAAATCTGTGTCAGTGGAGGGTGAGACCAAATTAACTGCCCAGATTGAGTAGGCGCTCACAGGTGCTGAAGAGAACGATTTACCTGGGAAAAGATGATACCGGAGCTATGTCAAGTTGTCCTGTAACTTTGAAAGAGGATCTAGGAGCCACTTGTGGACTAGGTTATAATATGATAAAGCACTAAATACTGTAATTTTTAAGAGTTTAATCACCTCATTTGTATTATTTTCTCTCTCTCTTCCAAAAAGTGCCACATACCACTTTAAGAAATTTTAATAGGAATTTGAATTTCTGATGAAGAGTGATTTCACAACACTAATGGGGCACATCCTGGAGTGTCACAGGTTGGGCATCATTTCTCTGAAGTGTGTCAGATACGAGGACTAGAAGAAGAAGGTGGTAAGCATCCACCTGGCTGAACCTGTAGGGCAGGGAAGGGTATGTTTACTGCAGGTGCTGCTGTCAGAGCAGGCGGAGAAACCAAACACTCCCTGATGAGGGCCTTGAGCAGGGTTGGGCTGAAGGCTCGAAGATGTAGTGAAAAAGGGAAAAGCCTATCTTATAAGGGCAGAGGGAAAAACAAGGGACCCTGGGAGACAGATAAAGAGACAGCTGAAAAAGAGGAGGGTAAGTCAAGACGTAAACGACAGGGAAGAGGAAAATAAATGAACACAAGTATTCCATTTGGACTTTAAAGGAACAGCAGCAGTCCTTTCTGGGGGAAACATTTTGCTTGTGGCTGATGGCCACTGGGCAGAATGGGCAACATAGCTTTGAAGTCTGCAGAAACGTTCAATACCATCAGCAGGAAAGGTTCCCTTGGGGACAAGGAAAGAGCATCCAGAAGCAAAAGGGGAAAGTATGTCTGCTGTCCTCTGCTTTATCTTTTCCATGTATATGACTCTTGGGGACCTTACATGGGCAGGGCTAGAGTAGAGCATGATTTAGGGGTTCCTGGGTCCCCTGGGAAAATACCATCATCATATCAAGTTGACGGCACCCCATCCAGCTCCCCAAATGTGCAATCTGGTGCCTACTTAATATGATTTCAATTTTCTTGAGAATTCTGTTCTTTAAGCTTTACTAGGGGGCAAATAAACCTATTCAGTGGATCCCCTTCGCCTCATTTCACTCTCCATATCTCTCTTTTAGCTCATCAGTACTATCTCATGCCCAAGAAGGCAAAAGAGGACATTTAGTTTCTCAAAAGTAATTATTATCTACATTAAAAACAACAAAAAAAGCAAAAACGTAAGGGGTTTCTAGACTCCTAAAATCTCCTTAAAATTTCATAAGTAATCATTAACCCACATGCACCCTCTCTAAATCTGTTGAATTAGAATTGTTCTCCCCCCACACGACAAAATCAGTAGAATCTTCGGTGGCATGGGTACTAATGCTGCCCATGATCTAATGTGAGAGGTGGCTCAAAGGTGGCGCTGAAGAAACAGGCAGATGCTGAGGCACAGAGCAAGCTGATGTGTCAAGAGGAAGGGCTATCCACTTACATTTTCATTTTAAATCTTTGTTGCTTTTCTCTGATTATAAAAATAAATGCTCATTGTAGAAAAATTCAGACCTTTCAGAAATATGTAATTCAGAAAGTGAAAGTAATTCATAACTCCAGCCGTAAGAGCAAATCATTCCAGCTTTTGCCTCTAACATTTATTTAAAAGTCACTAACATTTACTTAAAACAAAATAAAACCCTTGTGGTGGTGGTTTTTTAAAATGGGATCATACTACGTTTAACCCAGCAACTTGCTTTTCTTGCCTAAGTTTTAATTTGGTCTACTGAATAAATAAGAGATCCATCACATTGTTTTTAAAAGGTTGCATAGTATTCTATGGTATGAATGATTCACAGTTTAAGGAAATTTCCACTAATGGAAAGATGTTTTTACAATTATTTTACTTTGGTGAACATTCTTGCTCACATATCTTAGTACACATGTGAAAGCAGTTTTTGGATATAAAATTCTAGGAATGGGTTTGCTGGGTCAAAAGGTGAACGTATTAACGTTTTTATTAGACTATACTTCAATTCTAATTCTTTTTTTTGGTGAGGAAGATTGTCCCTGAGCTAACATCTGTGTCAATCTTCCTCTATTTTGTATGTGGGATGCTGCCACAGCATGGCTTGGTGAGCGGTGTGTAGGTCTGCACCAGGAATCTGAACCTGTGAACCCTGGGCCGCCTAAGCAGAGCATGTGAACTTAACCACTACACCCCGGGGCCGGTCTCCAAATTTTAATTCTTTAAAATTGGTCTGTAGTTTGAAATGGCATCGGCACAATTCTTTGTTGCAAAGTCTTTCAAAGAACGGCCACCAAGTCTAGTTTTTTCTAATTCCTTTTTCAGAATCACTGAGATGAGTTTCCCATCACAGCTGGCAGGTGACCTTTTTCAGTGTTTTCAGTTTGTCAGAGCTACATGACTCGAAAGCATGTCAAAAATACTTGCCATTTTGGGGAGTAAGTTTTTGGATTTTTTTTTTTCAGGTGACGTTAACTTCAGGTATCTTTTAGGAGTTTTGAGGATTAAGATAGACAAAATAAGACTAATCTATTACCCAACTCTTCCTTCTTTCATCTCCTGGAGTGACTACAACATGTCAGTACTCCTGGGACAACCACCTGTGTTATTAGCTGCAAGAGGCCATATCTGCCAATTCTCATCTACTTAGCATACGGTTACTGTTTCTAGCAGTTTTCTAGTATTTGTGACATTAAACCTAAGTATTTAGTTCTGACTACTTTAAGCAACACGTCTATGAAATAGATAAAAGGACAAAGAAGAGAGAATTTCAAGTGCAAAATACTGATAATAGTACCTTCCTGCACCTCTTAGTCTAAAGTGGTTTTTGCTTCCTCTGGATTCAGATTTTAAAGTGTCTGTGCTATTCATTAAGTTGGCAATGAACTTCCTTTGGACTTAAAAAAAAGATACAAAAGTTAAACCATCTAAATGTTTATATAAATCAGATCACTATGTTCCTCCTACTAGAATCTATGCTGCATGAGACAAGGGACTTTGGTTCACTTATGTTTCTCCAGCATCTACAATAGCAGCCTGCATATATACGGCATTTCATACATATTTGCTGAATGATAAATTCTTTGAAGTCAAGCATCTTCTTACAGTTTTGCATCCCTATGGTAAATGCCAACTTGCTGATTAAAATTAAGGAAAGGATCTTCATTCAGGAACACAACTTAAGACTTCCCTAGAAGCTAAATGTGAAATATCACTGGCCTAAATAATACTCAAGATTCTTTCCCATATATACAATGGAATACTACTCAGCTGCAAAACAGAACAAAATCATTCCATTTGCAATAATATGGATGGACCTTGAGGGAATTATGTTAAGTGAAATAAGCCAGCTGGAGAAGGATAATCTGTGTATGACTCCACTCATATGAGGAATTTAAAAATGTGGACTAAGAACAGTCTAGCGGATACCAGGGGAAAGGTGGGGTGGGGGGTGGGCACAAAGGGTGAAGTGGTGCACCTACAACACGAATGACAAACATTAATGTACAACTGAAATTTCACAAGATTGTAACCTATCATTAACTCAGTAAAAAATAAAGATTCTTTCCAACCCTAATGTACTATAAATCTACTAGTTTTCAAAGAATTAGAATCTAATATAATATATATACTACTAAAACTAGAGTGAGACTATTGGGTAAATGTTTGATTTAGAAGGCAGTGCACTGATTTTTCTAAGCCTTCCGATCGTCATTATAAAGATCAGATTTCAGAATTAAACTTCATTGACTCCAAGCTATATTCCATAAGTCCCTTTTTTGAAGGAAAAAAAAAAAATCAGGGCATCAAGTTGTTAAGTGGAAATGCCTCCATAATCATGAAAATATATTTTTAATGTTGCTGTATAAGCAAGAAGGCAAAGAAGCTTTTATATTTATATTTATATTCTGGACTAGGCCAATGGTGGTATGACATTAATGAGAGATATCTGCCTTCAAATCCATGTCAAATGTGCAGTTATTTGGACTTAAAGCCAATAAAAATAAAAGCAGTGAAAAAGAATTAAAAAAGGAATCAGAGTGAAAAAAGGATCCATCTAAGTCTGGGGCATATTTTGGATAATATACAACATTTTGGGGAATAGAGGCAGAAAGAAAGATTTAAAAATGTACAAGAATCAATTTTAGAAAGTCACTCCAGAAAAAAGTCCATCTTATAAAACACAATTTAATTCTAGTCTTTTAGTACTTATTTATGTCAGACCACCTCTTACTGGATGTTTGGTTTCCTGTGCTGAGACTTAGAAAAATTATCTTGTGGTTAGAAAATAGCATATTCTCAAGACAGTTGACAGAAAAGACTGGTTTTTTTGGCTTACTATTTTTTACAACAAATTTTACTTTAAAAAGAGAGTGAATTAATCAGATTTGAAATTAACTCGCGCTGGTAGAACTGTAGTGGATATATTCAGTCTGCTTAAAAAAGAAAATAGATCATATCTTGAAGAGGATTTTATATATAAGCAGATGACAGAAAGAATAGGGCCTGAAATAAAGGAGAGTTTCGGGGTGTTTTTTTTTTAAAAAAAAGGAAAGAAAGAAAAAAGAAAGAATTAAGAATACTTGACGGGGAGTGTGGGGGGGTACTTCATAAAACAGAGGAGCTGGAGGAAGGCAGGTGCCCGAGTTAGACTAGAGAGCAAAGTCTGAAGAACCTCAACAGAAGCATTCTTGGGGAAAATGAACGCCAGGAGCCCTCCTATGGTTAATTTACTAAAACAAAAAGGTAAACAAGTATTCAACTTGTTGAGGCTTACAACATCAGAACATAGTACACTTGTAATACCAGACCCTCAAGAAAAAGAAATGCTGAAAAAAAATTTTTAAAGACAAATTATGGAAAAGGTTGTAAAGTAAAAATTAGAACATTCTAACTTACTTGAGGTAGATGAGAACAGAAAATGAAGTACGGATATGGTAAGATATTATTGCTTTCAATTATGCACGTTAGAAACGGAAGAACTGTTAGGATCATACATCGGAAAGCAAATGGAAAATAGTCAATCCTAAAAACGCACAAAAAAGTCAATTTCAGCATTTAAGAAATTCCAAGTAACTGTGTAAAAATTCCTAAAACAAGTGTTTAATAAGAATTTGACAGTCTACCATGCTTGTAATATTGATATTACATTTGTAATATTTATAAATTTTAAATTTAAAAAATAAATCTATTTTAAAAGTTGCTTTTGAGGCTATAAAAAAATTATTCTCTGCCTATTTAAGGGCTCATGGAAAAACTGATGCAATGTTCAATATCTACACCAAAACAAATATATATGAAGTTCTATATTTGATTTTATAGGAATGCCATCTATTAAGGTACAAGGTGCATGAATGTCTCAATGACAGGCGTACGCTCGGCCAGGAATCGTGTTCCGAAACGTGTTCCGAGTGGAGGCGGCCCAGTCCAACTTGATCATTTCCAGGGCTCAATAAATCATCCAAAAGTCCACCTTCCATAGCTAAAGTAGTCATAAAAATAGGCCGATGGTTACTTTAGTCCAGCGATAGCATAATCCTCGGTCTTATTGTTGTGGAGCAGATGTCATGATGGGTGGGGCTGACGGGCCGAGCAGCTGAAAACATTTTTGGACCACCCCCCGCACACTTTCAATGGGATAGAAGGGACTCCGAAAAGGTAAGGGAAAAGCTCTCCACGATGAGTCCCTACCAGAAATAAGGAAGTTTTGGTGTGGTCGTGGTACACGGAAAGACCACAATGAGATTTTTCAAATCTCCCATGATTAAGTCCTACCCTGGAAAAGAGATCGTCCCTTTCTTCCCTCCCCTGCCGGCTTCTCCTTGGGACACTTGGCTGAGTCTGTCTTTCCCTCCTTCCCACGCTGAGGTGAGGCTGCACGCAAACCAGGGACGCCTGTTTTTCTCTTCGCGCGGAGGGAACTCTGCGGGTAGGAAGCTCGGGTGGCAGAATGGGAGCGGGCGGCGCCGTGGGGAGGCCAAGGAGGCTCGCCGGAGACGGGCCGGGCTGGGGTTGAGAAGGGACATGCGGGCCGCCGGGCCGGCCGAGGAGGCCGAGGTGACGAGGGACATCTCCCGGCTCACAGGGCGCTTCCGGCGGGCCCCGGCCGCTCTCAGCCTAGCGCGGCTCGCGTTCCAGGCTCCACCGGCGCGGGCAGGGAGTTAGTAAAGAGGGTAAACCGCAGCTCGCACTTGCCTGTGACCGGGTGACCAATAACTGGTAATAGTCTTTGCTCGGCGCTGGGCCTTGTCCTAAAATTTCGAACAGAGTCTCCGGCAGCCACGACGCCATCTTGGGACGCCACCGCCGTCGCTAAGACAACCAGGAAGAGGCGGGGCTTGACTGGGGTCATGGGGCCAAAGACCTGGTTTAAACTGAACCCTGCTTTTGAGCTGGCAGGGGGTTTCTAATGTGGGGTGATCATCCCATCTTCCAAGGGTCACAGAGAACCCTGATCCGTGAAATTTCCACCTTCAGGTCCCTGGTGACCTGAAGGGGAATTAGTTCCTGCTGCTACGGAGGGGAGGGGGTGACCCCGGCGGAGGGATACCAAGCGAAGCTCATATTCCCCTTCCTGGTCCCTCGAAGGGATCGGGAGGAGATCGCAGGCCGCTGGGGGAGTCGAGCCGGGCCGTGGGGGACGGAAGGGCGATGTGATGGGCCGCGAATAGGCAGCGGGGCCTGTCCCGCGGACGAGCCCGTCAGCCGGAACCGCAGGGCAAAGTAGTTCCCGGAGGGTGTTGGAACGGGCAGGGAGGGAGGCGGCGCGGGCGGAGGCGCACGCCGGGCGGGGTGCTGCGGCTCAGCTGATAATTGAAGGGACCGAGGAGCCGCCGCCGCCGCCGCCGCCGCCGGGGGGGGTGGGGGGAGCGAGTGGAAGTTACTGCCGCGCCACCGAGTCCGGACCGGAGACTTTGGGGCCCAACTAGGTAATTGGGGCGCAGCTCCGAGCGGTGGGGCCAGGCCTCGGAGGAGGGGGCTGTGCTGAGGAGTTGGGGGGGCAGCGGGGGGAGGGGGAGGAGCTGGAACAGAAAGTCCCAGGAAGCCCGGTTGTGTCATCGCCGCGATTCAGCCCCCGCTCGGCCTGCTCCCGGCGGCGGCGGCGGCGGCGGCGGCGGCGGCGGCGGGGCCGCGGAAGGAGCGGGCCGGGGGTTGACGGACGAGGCGCTCGAGGGAGACCGCAGCCGGAGGGGCCGGGGCCGGACGGGAGCGGGGGGTCGCTGGGTTCCCCCCTCTGGCCCCCCGCAATGAGGAGGGCCCTTCACGGAACCGGGGTAAGGCGTGTGGGTCTTGGGGAGCCCGGCGGGGGTCGGGGGGGCCGGAAGTGGGCTTTGGAGCTTGGAGGGCGTCTAGGAAGAGAGAAAGTGGGGGGCCGGAAGTGCAGGTGGGGGGTGTGAAGACGGCAAGGGTTCCCCGGAAATGGGATGGGGGGCCCGGAAACCGGGAGAGGGGAGGCTCCTGGGCCAGGGACGGCCCGGAAATGGAAACTAGGGAGCAGCTCGAGTGACAACAGTTGTGGGAAGCGAGGGTCAGAGGAGGGAGAGGCCGGAGTGACTTTAGACCGCAGTAAGGGGTTTCCTGCCAAGGGGGACGGTTGAGGGCGGGCGAGGCCGGAGCCGGGGTCTGCGCCGGGCAGTTTTTCTAGCCGTGGGAAGTTGAGGCTTAGGGAGGATGACAACGAGACGGGCGTGCAGGGGGGGTCATGGAAGAGGCCGAGAAACTTGGCCGAGAGGAGAGCAGAGCATCCTTCTAAATTGATTTGAATGGAAATTGAGGGGGAGGGGGTCCAGGACTTGGAGGAGGGAGGTGGACCAATTGTCACTCCAATCGTATTAGCATTCAAAGCGAGTCAGGCGATTAATTTATTTATATGTGGATTACATAAAACCTATTATAACGTGTGTCCATTCAGTTCACCCTCACTCCTCCATCCTTCTCGAGAGTGAGTGGGTTTCTGGTTCAGAAACAAGTTGGGGGGAGTTCTAATAACGAAGTAAAATCCCACATCCTGTCTTCCCCCATGTCGTTCCCTTCCTCAGAGTAAGAGAAATCCTTAATTTGCTGGAGGGAAAAAATTAATAAACATTAAAAAACACATGCACATCGTGGGGAACTAACTTACCCGTTTGAATTCCTGCTGGGGTAAGGGAGGGAATTGATTCCCCTTGTGTGGGGAGGATAGAACGGAAGGGGCTGCTCCCAAACCCTTAAGACAGATTTGTTTGTTTTTGATAATGCCGTTTTACTTTGGGGGAGGGTTAGCTTAAGCTTCGGGTCTGGTAGGGGGTATAGTTTAGTTGCTTCGTTAGTGAATTGGGGGAGGGAATGTGTCAGTGTGTAAACGTTCGTGTGGGGTGGGGGTGGGGGTACGTTTAATAGCGCAGTGAATCTGTTCCGAGGGGACGTGTAACTGCCCCCCTACTGTCTCTCTCCCTAGTCGGCCTTCTCCGATCTTGCCTGGGCTGCTAAATCACCCGATCCCCGGGCTTTCCTCCGTTTTGTAGGCCGTTTCGTTGTGTGGTTAACTTTCTATTCCTCTCCAGTCTCTTTAGACATTTTTGGCATTTCATTTTTTAAAGACCTGGAAAGTTGAGGCTCAGAATCTGCTCTCTAAAAACAAAACAAAACAAATACGGGGTAGAAAGTTGAAAGAGCTATTGAGTGGGGTAAAAAACCGACGCTCGGAACAAAGGTCCTAGTTGTTGGAGAAAGAGGCAAGAGGCCTATATATGAGGCCTGTGTGTGTCGCATTTACACCCGGGGTGGGGGTGGGGGTGGGGGGGTGGGGGGGAAGCAGTTAGAGTTAAGGAGTTGAATTATCAGAGGTTTAGAGACAATAGATTGCAGAGGGTTTTATTGAGGCTTATTTTCATATTTATAGCATGCAAAGAGATGGATATTAAGTGGGAATTTGAGAGTAAACACAATTTCTAACTCTTTCTTTTGAAACTCCTTCCTCCATGTTCAGTCTCAGAAATATTGAGTTAGTGTGGCTTTTATATCATCTCTGTGAGATTGGGGAGTTTTTATTTCATTTCTTTTAAGCTGAAGAGAGCACATTAACATGGTTGGGGTTTGTGGCCTTTGTCCACATCTGCCTTTCTATGAATGTGCCAATATCCATAAGAATTGAAGAACTGTAATTAAGATTATCATTGTTTCCATTCACTCCCCAGTTTTTCAGGAGTTTGAGTGGTTTTTAAGTCCCTTCAGCTGACATTTACAATTTAGTTTGTATCCATGAACAGGCTTTCTGTTTCAGTTTTTCATTTACTTTCTCAAAGTTTTAGAACACTTTTTGCAGTAAGAGTTTCAGAAGGTGCTAAACTAAAATAATTATGTTTAACAAATGAAGGGGCTGCTAGGCCAGCGTAAAATCCGTCCTTTCCCCCAGCAAAGTAAATTCGAAGTAATGTTTACTTTTCCTTTCTAACTTTTAAGATTGCTGGATTTATGTTATCTAGATAAGGTTTTATGATCCTATTTTAAGGACAGCATCCCAGCAAAGAGACACAGACTGGCCTGGGAATTCACATGCTGCCAGTTAGTAGCTGTGTGACCTTGAGCTATTCACCTACCCTATCTGGTCTATAGTTACTTAATCTGTAAAATGGGCTTGAGTACTTCCTGTTTTACCTCACTGGCTGGGTGTGAGACCCAGTGGATATAATGACTGTGAAAAACTACTAAATAAGGGTAAGATATTATCATTAGTTTTAGAAAATTATGTTATCTATTTTGAAGTCATTAAAAAAAGATACGGCTTCTCACCAGTGGTGGTGATGGGGGAGGCGTTGATGTAAGGTGGGTTGAAGATACGAAGTTATAGCGATTTATAATTTGAAATGGCTGCTAAATTGGTGGTGGAACTTGGGCCCAATTTTTATCTGTTAAAATATATATTTTTTTTGCATCAGCATGATAGATACTTTTTCAGTATACATCCTACTGAATAAATTTGTTAATTCTGTTTAAAGTAACTTCAGACAAATTTCTTTGCGCTTTTATTATTGCAAAAATTTGTGCCTGTTCTGGTGTGAAATTGATTTTCTAGTATCAGAGACTAGGAAAAACAATTCTGAATCTTGATCTGTTTATAGAATCTAGGGAGCTTTTTGTTTTTAATTCTTTTAAGTAGATGGGTGGGGATCTTTTTGAGCAAATGTGATACAAATTGCACCTTTATTTTTCCCTGTTTGGAGAAGTAATTTGAGGGACTCCCGTCGGAAAAGCGTCCTGCTTGTTACTTTTCCTCTTCACTTAAGTTCTCGTTCCTGCCAGCGTGATGTGGACTTTTCCATTTAAGTCATTTTAGGTTCGCTTCAACTCACCCCTTCAAGTCATTTCCTCAAAAACTTCTATCCCGTGATCTTTTCCTTTTATTTCTTGATTAACTTTATATCCTTCATTTTTGGATTATAGTACTCAATTTGTTGACATGTGTTGCTTTTGTTTCCTCATCTGGATTATAGGCTTCCTGAGGGCAAGGGTTATCTCATATCTAATGAAGGTACACTCACAAACCTCATTGGAAATAATACCCATTTTCCTTCCCACTCCAAACCAGTAATGTCAGCCTGGTCTTGCTCAGTATGGAACCAGTCTTCCTGCTCGCAAAGGTTCTTGGTGCCAGCGGATTCCTCAGGATGCTGTTTGGTTTAGTGATGACTGCCTCTTCACAGCTTCCTGGCTAATGTGCCATCAGAGTTCCTGCATAGGGTGCAGGGTGCAAGAGTGAGAATTCGGTGGATATTACGCTGTAATTTGTAGATTATGTAATCTTGATGCTGGTAGTTCTTAACATGTAATGTTAGCTTTATATTTGTGTATTTTCTTTTAGTGCCTGAGTATAGTTCCAACGGCTATGTTACAGATTTCTTGAAGACAGAAACCCTAGCCCTTGTCCTTTACGTCTTCTAGCTTGTTGGCTAGGTTACTCTGTATGTAGTAGGTGCTTGCTGTTATTTGTGGTAAGTAGATAAATATATTGATGCTGTCGTCTCTTGATTTTTAAAGAAAATTTAATTTGGCTAATGTCCTGGATTTTTTAAAATGCAGTTCTCTAGTTAAGTCTAATATCCTAACTTTTGATACTTTAGGTTATTGGCAAAAGAAGCTGTTTCCTAGACTGAAATAAGTTTGTTGAATAGTTTTTCTTTGAGGCCTTTTAGATTTTCTTTGTGATTCTCGTAGTTTCATTATCCTGGATTGGCCAGAAGAAAAAGGAACTTGTCCACTATTCAGACTTACCTGTTTTGTCTTCAGCATGCAGAAGCTGTTGGTACTAGTTTTGTGGTTGGGCTTGATTTAAGAAGTCATTCTAGCAGCCTAGAATTAAAACTGCCTGCTACTCTGTGCTCTTTCATAAGTGAACAGTGCTGTTCAAGTGAGTATCTGATTTGAAGGTGGTAAAAGACTTGAGTTCCAGACCTAATTCCCTTTTCTGTCTTTCCACTGTCTTTTCTCTCTATCCTGTCCTGATGCCTTTTCTGTCTTTGTGACCTTGGGTGAATAATTTAACCTTTGTGAGTTTCAGGTGCCTAATCTGAAAAAGTGGTTATTGCCACCTAACCTAGACTTAATTGTCCTTTCTGTGCGAGACACTGTATTTAGGAGAATAGGCTGCAGAGATGGATTGGAGCACAGGGCCCTTCCTCCACTGCTTCCTGGCAGCCTTGACCATTGCCTCATTTGTTGACACCTTCCTGCCTAGAACATACTTCTAATGTATGTGTAGGTATCCTCCTTGGAAATATTTGAGTATACTATAGTATTCCTTAGTCAGTTATGAATTCCTTGATGTCGGTCTTCCCCTCTCTTATCGCTAGTATCTAACACAGTGCCTGCCCCATAATAGGGATTCTTTACATGTTTATTGAAGGAATAGGTCTTCTAAAATGAAACTGTAAGTGAAAATATTTTGTAATGGTGTTTAATGTCCTATTTTATTTGTTTTAGTAAACATTTTGGGTCATTGTTAATGCTAAAATGATTTGAGGAGTTTTCTTTTTAATCTGTCAGTATATATTTGAGAGACTGCAAGTATATATTTGAGAGACTGCAAGTTATTTTAAATCGTGCATATTAAAGAAAAAATTAGGGCAAGCCATTTCATATTCTTTTTTTTTTTTTGAGGAAGATTAGCCCTGAGTTAACTGCTGCCAATCCTCCTCTTTTGGCTGAGGAAGACTGGCCCTGAGCTAACATCCGTGCCCATCTTCTCTACTTTGTATGTGGGACACCTGCCACAGCATGGCTTTTGCCAAGCAGTGCCATGTCTGCACCCGGGATCTGAACCAGCCAACCCCGGCCTGCTGCAGTGGAACGTGCGCGCTTAACTGCTGTGCCACCGGGCCGGCCCATTTCATATTCTTTAATTGATCATTATTAGCTTACAATAGTTCATCATTTAAATGATACATTGAGGAGCTGAATATGTTTTGATAAAGTATGTATGTTTGTTGAGTACAAAATTGAGTTTTATATGTCATTTTAGTTTTTTCTCTGTTTCTTAGACAGAATCTGTTTGTTTCTATAAATATGATGTTACCCATACATAGATTTTGAAGGCTGTTTATAAGCTGAAGTATCTATCAGCAAGCCTTCAAGACTTGAAGTTAGAGCATTTCAGTGTATATTTTAATCAGCTTCTTGGCTGTCATAACCAATGAGTTCTATCCTGACTCCTACTCGTTCCACCTGTGGGAGTGTTCTGAATACATAAACGTAGCTTGCACTGTCTTCTTGAGGTCAGATGAATTCAATTTGAAGTCCTTATACTGGTAAACATGTGTGATGCCCTGGAAATCCACAGTGAGTTTTTACAGATAGCCCATCTGAAATTCATTGTTGAGTTGTAATTGAAGCTGCTTTGTGTCCTTAGAGAGCAGGTTTGTGGAGATCGTGTGGAGGACCTCCCTTCCCTTTTTTTTTAAATTCTCCAAAACTAAATGCTTGTAGTTGCTCTCTAAATAGTAAATCTATGAAAACTCTCCGACTTCTGCTCTGGCCCCAGTATTTTGTAATCCTGTTTTGCACCCTTGGTTGCATGCAGTTAGATCGAGCTGCTTGTTCCTCTCTGAACACACCCAGGAGCTTCAGCATTCTTGTCTGGCTTTCATTGTTTTGTCTCCCTGGGTTGGAGCCCCTCCTTCATCTTAGAACTCTTGTAGCTACACACACACAGTTAACTTTTCCAGTGGCTCCTGTGACATTTTAACTCTGCATTCTCTTCTCCCCTTCTACAACATTTTGTTTGAGTTATAGCTTTTACAGTCTGTCTTATATAATTAGTTGTTTAGATCTTCTTTACTAGATCTTTGGCCTCTTGAGGTAGAGGTCTCATTCTTCTCTCCCCACAGTGGCTGGCACGAGGCTCTAACATAATGCATTGTACATGGTAGCTGACTGGTAGAGTTCCTTTTGGTGACACCTTAAGAAACTATATTGTGAAATAATTTTAGCATCATTTGTCATAGTTTACTGCATCATTTGCCATAGTTTACTGTCAACTTGCTTATTTTAGTTTTTCAGGGTTTGGTAGCTGAGTGTAGGATCCAGAATATAAATTTTTCAGAATTAGGCTCATTAAAATCAGCTATTTAAGGGATTGTGAAGGCGCTAGACTATTTTAGTAACTTAGTTACTCCAGGTTTAGCATCTGGGGATTATGTTTATTAGTAGATAAAAGTTTATGTATCAATAGGTACTTATCAAGTGCTTACTGTGCAGCAGGGTTGTGCTGGGAGAAATGCAAAAGGAATTTAAGACATAGTTCTTGTCCTCTGAGTACTGTTACGTTTCATTTAGTTGATAATCACTTATCTGGTCAAACTTACTTGGTAACTATATATAGGATAGTATTTAGCATAGACAAGTATTTTGTAGATATTCTAAATGCAAGTTTTCTGCATTTAGAAAACCTGATATGAGAATCTAAATTAAGAAACAGATAAATTAGGGCATGATTTTTGGCTTTACTGAATAAATTGTTGGAAGCACCTTCATTATACAAATATTTCATCAGCAACTAATCTCTGTGCATTTCTGGTTCCATACAAGGTCTTCCCTCTTGGAGAACGCTGAGGAGAAAGAAGAGATTTCTGAGATCTCTTATCTTGAAGTGTACTTCATTGCAGATGAGTTCAAACTGTGACAGTGGAACACAACATAGAACATTGTGCATATTTGTTAGTAAGCCTGAAGTTGTGTTTTATACAGCGAGTACTCAGAAGTTGAGAGAGAGATTCAGTCCTGGGTTGAAGTTACTGAGGAAGGCTTCATGGAGAGAGGACGGACTTGAACTGGCCCTGATTGTTTGGATATGTACGGAAGAATGGGGAGCTTGCAGGTGTAATAGTGGTGTGGTAAACTGGCCCTCTGGAGCAGAGGGTCCTCATTTATGAAATAACAGGAAATTTGGGCTGAGATTATTGAGGTTCTTAAATGGGAGATTAAGACATTAGATTTAAGAAATAGACATATTGAATTTGTTACTGATCCCTGAATAGGCATGGAAAAAGTGGAGAAAAATATTTAATTTGTGAATGAGCTGAAAAGAAACAGAAAAATGCTTTTAGATCTTATTTATCTTTTTATGAAATTGCTTCCCTTTCTAGGACTGCATATAAGGGTTTTTGTGCTAAGTTTTGGGGCTCTAGAAGCAGTGAGGTAAAACTTCTTGTTCACTTTCCCCACCGAAGAGTTAAAAAGTTTTGTTCAGTAAACAGGAGCTGGTTAAGTGTCTAAATGACTCCCACTGCCCCTCTCCTCTGTTCAGTCACAGAATTCTTCCTTCCGTTAGTGGACGCTGGCCGTCATTTTGTCTTAACACATTCAACTATTGTTTATTCGGAGATTTTTTTTTTTTAAATTCAGAGTACTGTTTGAGAATTAGTATGTGGTTTTTTGTGAGTTACTCACTCAGTAATTTGTCAGTCTTATTTAGAGGAGAAACTTCTGCCTAGCGTCTAAAACAGTCAAAAAACGTTGAAAACAAAAGCAAATTGTGGCTTAAGTATTTACATACTTTTAAAAAGTGCAGATTAATTTTACCCAGTTTGATCAAGTTAAATATTTTAATAAAATATTTGCCTAGCACTCTGCGTCATGTCATAGTAGACTGTTTATTATCCCTTTTACTCTCATAAAAATACATACAACAAGATGGCGAAAATGGGAAATGAGGTTAGGTGGTGGCTGAAGGGAAAATAAAGATGAAGAGAATAGTATTTTATTCAGGGGTCGGGTAGCAGTAATATTTAGCTTTCTTTAGCTGCTTTTGTTTCCAGCATATTCTTGTAGATTGCTAACTGCAGTTTGAATTAATTTGATTCTTCCTTATGTGGAGACAGCAGTTCTGCTAGCTGTTAGTGCAAGTTTATGACTTAAAATAGTACCTGTTAAGGCTGTATTGTTCAAAATTTCTGGGGTTTTGTATACTTTAGACTAAAAACATTTGTGAAGTCTGTATTTTACTGCTGCAGCAGGCAAGAGTGCTTATTTTTCTGCAAGACGGTCATGCATCTTCCTATTTTTTCCTTCTATGAAGCGTATATTTCCATCTCTTCTGCTCCCCTAGGGAAAGCAGCTTAGTCTCAAGAGGAAATTAAACCCCATCTCTACCCCTCCACCCCAGATTTAAAAGCGTTTGTACCCTTTTCCCAGTAGATGGCAACAATTGGGCTGATTTTTGAGAAGATTCAGTAGTTAACTTTGTGATCAGACCTGTTGGCTAATTATTTCTCAATTGTCGTTAGGAACTTTAGTGTTGATTTTCATATTGTGCCTTCAAAATACTTTTCTCAGAAAGCTAGACTGTTAATGGCAGAGTTCATCTCCTTTTTTACTCTGCTCTTTGCCCTGCCTTTTGAAAAGTTTTGCCCTCCCAGTTGCTGCTGTGAGGTAAGACCTGGGGAATTTCAGCCTTTGGGGTGGCACTGTAAGACAATCTGCTCCTGCCTCTTCTAGCCATCTAGGATTACTTTTCAGCTGCCTGTATGTTAGGCCATGCCATTTTTTTCCAGGTATCTTCCCATTACACAAACCAAGTGCTACTGAGAGGAATTACTGAAGAGATAATAGACCCATCATTTGGGATCTTCCTTGTAGCATCAGTTTTAAATGATAGTCAATTTCTCTTCCTTGAGTAGGCTAGGAAACAGTAAACTTAACCTTTGCTGAATAGTGACATTTCTTTTCTGTGGGATGGGCCTTCTACTTTACTCATATGTTTACTTATCTTCAGCATATTAATGCTTTGTTTCTTGTTAGGAAAAAATTTATGATGATTCATAATTGCACAATTAGCCTTTGAAAGTTTACTATAGTTAGAAAAACTTAGAACTTTTTCAGGATGCCTGCTGAGGTTGTTTATATTTTTAATGTGATAGTAAAGGATTTGGGAAGTTTCCATATTACATAAGAGAGTTTTAAAGTTAGGAACAGCATAATCTATAGTTCTTTTAAGGAATGTAAAGTCAAGGACTTAACAGAAGAATGGTTCTAAAAATTTTTGCACTTCTTTTTTTTTTGAGGAAGATTAGCCCTCAGCTAACATCTGCCACCAATCCTCCTCCTTTTGCTGAGGAAGCTAACATCCGTGCCCCTCTTCCTCTACTTTATATGTGGGACACCTACCACAGCATGGCTTCCCAAGCTGTGCCATGTCCGCGCCCAGGATCCGAACCCGCGAACCCTGGGCTGCTGAAGCAGAACGTGTGCATTTAACCGCTGTGCCACTGGGCTGACCCCTGCACTTCTGTTTTAAGGGCTAGTATTAGAATCATGGTACAAGGGAAGAAATTATCTTGGTTTCAACAACTGCTGCATTTCTCTCTTAAAAGTCTTGCTTGATTTATGTTAGCTATACTCTCAAACCTAGAAAAATAATCATCTAAGACATCTCTGCGCTCACTCAAGTTAGTCTGAAGTTAACAGTGGAGATGGAATTATAATGTATACGAATAATAAGCAAAGTATGTATTATTATAAATGTTTTTGAACTCTTCTTATTTCAAGTCCTAGGTCAAGATTAGGGCTTATGAAGATATATAAGATGTGGTTCTTGGCCTAGAGTTTATATTCTCCTAGGGGGTGGTAAACTTGGGGACAAAATTAACCATAAAAAAACCTCTCAAACTGGATTCTTACACATTACTCAGATGCCTCATCAGGTGACTAGCTGTTTAGAATTAGCGAAAATGGTAAAAAATTAACTAAGATGTTTCTCGAAATAGTTGTATTATCTGCATCCGTGAATACTTGCCCACACGGAATTCCAAATTCAATGCCTTGTTACCTTTCTGATGTGGCTTTCACTGTGAATGTGTATAATACAGTCCAGTAGCGATCTAGATCAGCCCAGTGGTGTGGGAGATGAATGGGATAGGAATAACCAGAAAAGGCTTCCTGAGTAATAGTAATAGCAACACCAGCTAACTTACTGACTCCTTCCCTTGGCTCAGTGCTACTTCATGGAGGTTAGCTGAATCTTGGGGGCTGGGGTGAGGTGGAGATGGATAGGGGAGTGGGTAACTGAAGAGAGTTGGACATTCTAGACAAGGAGTGTGATGAGGGTGGATGAGAGTCTGTGTCAGAAGAGGATATAATTTTTCAGTAGCAGAGGAGGCTTAACTGAGTAAATACAGTCTACATTCTGTGTTTATTTCCTTGCCTGTTTTTATTTTAATGAGTTCTTTGTCCTATATTTATATAAGGAAGATATACCGTATTCTTCCATATGCTTCCTTTGCTGCTTATGAGTATCCCTGGGTTATTCAGAACCCCAATTGGAATAATAGGGAAAATATAAATATAGTAGAAAATAAGATGAAAGTGTGGCCCAATTAATATGTGTGCATACATTTAAAGATTTTATTTTTTTGTATTTTTCCTTCTTTCCCACAGCCCCCCCAGTACGTGGTTGTATATTTTAGTTGTGGGTCCTTCTAGTTGTGGCATATGGGACGCCACCTCAGCATGGCTTGATGAGTGGTGCAAGGTCCATGCCCAGGATCCAAACCGGCAAAACCCTGGGCTGCTGAAGTGGAGCACGAACTTAACCACTTGGCCATGGGGCTGGCCCCTTTGCGTACATCTATATGAACATTTTATTTTCCCTTAAAGTTGGCATTTTTATCATGTAACTTTAGTCATTTTTCATAGAAAGCTTTATTTATTTATTTTTTTAAGATTTTATTTTTCCTTTTTCTCCCCAAAGCCCCCGGGTACGTAGTTGTGTATCTTTAGTTGTGGGTCCTTGTAATTGTGGCATGTGGAATGCTGCCTCAGCATAGCTTGATGAGTGGTGCCATGTCCGTGCCCAGGATCTGAACCGGCAAAACCCTGGGCTGCCGAAGTGAAGCACGAGAACTTAACCACTTGGCAACGGTGCTGGCCCCAAAAGCTTTGCTATTCTATGGCTATACACATTTATATATTTTGAAGGCAGTGTCATCTAGAAAGAATATGATCTATGAAGCTAGACACTCTGTTTAGACAATATCTCCCATGTTCCAGCTGTGTGATCTTGGGCAAGTCATTTAAACTCTGTGAGGCTTAGTTTACTTGGGTATAAAATGAGTTACTGTTAGGATCATGCATAAATAGTATATATTGTTAATTGATATTTGCTATTTTTATTTATAGTGATACAGAAAAATGTATATTAATTTGAATAGTTCTGAGAAGAGTTCACACAGTATCATCTTTCAGAACAGAGGTCATTAAACTCTTTTTGCAAGGTGCCAGGTAGTAAATATTTTTGACTTTGCACATCGTGCAACTTCTGTTGTAATTATTCTTTTATTGTGCAGCAAAATCAGCTGTCGACTGTGTTCTAATAAAACTTTATTTACAAAACAAAATGGTGGGCCAGATTTTGCACGTTGGTAGTAGTTCGCCAGTCTCTTCTCTAGAATATTACTGGCTGCCTTTATTTTGTTCGAAGGATTTGAAATGCTGTCTAAATGTTTTAAAGATAATGTGATAATGTCTAAGTGATAAAGGCGCTTGGTGTAAGTGGCTAAGAGCAAAGACTAGAATTCAACTTAAATCTTGGCTTTAACACTGTTAGCTGTGTGACCTTGGGTAAAGTCACTTTATTTTGACTTCAGTTTCCCCATCTGTAAAATGGGAATAGTAATAGTACTTATGTGCTACGTTTGTTGTGGGGATTAAATTAGTTAATATGTAAAACTTTTAGAACAGTTCCTGGTATGGGATAAGTGCTCAATATGTTAGCTATTATTATTGGTAACCATTCTTTTTGAGAGGAAGCATTTTTATTTTCCTTTCTTGTACTAACAGCCTATGTAAAAAGACAGATTTGAGAAGATGGATTTCTCTGATACCAGCCTGGTATTATCTGAGTGGTGTAGTACACGGATGGAGAGGAGATTATTTATTTGAGGGTATTGGTGGACTCTGCAGCAAGATGGACTTGGGTGCTAGTTTCTAACGTGTAAATTATAGAAAATATATACTGCACAGTATTCCTTTGAATTCTTGATGAGAGAGTGGAGTCTGAGCACAGTGCCTGGTTTGCAGTTAAGTGATCAAATAGTAGTTGCTGTATTAGTTTTTTTGATCAGAATATTGGCTCCTAGAAGAAGTTTAATAGTAGCTTTTATTCTACTAGTTCTTTTAAATGATGACTTATTTTTACAGTTGCTATAAGTGTATAAAATTACAGTTGACAGTGTGTGAATTTATTATTTTTAAGGTGTTAGAATTAGGTGTTGAGTAAATTTAATGGACAGTGAAAATGAAACTTTAAAGATTGAAAGGAAAAATATTCCTGACCTGGACTAACATTAAGTGTTCTGAAAAGTTTTTTGGGGGGCAGTTTCTACATTTGATTCAGGTTCAAAGGTTTTATCATTGTTAATTATAGTCTCCTTGACTACTACTAATAGTTTTAAATAAATAAGGTCAGTGTTAGATGTGTGATATGGCTTAAGTTTTTTTGATGTCCTTTTCTTTTTAAAGGAGCTTTCCTCATAACCCACATAATGACTTCTGCTTGCATCATATTGGCTAGACCTCTAACTGCAATCAAGACTGGGAAACAGAGGTTTTTTTTTTAAGATTTTATTTTTCCTTTTTCTCCCCAAAGCCCCCTGGTATATAGTTGTGTAGTTTTAGTTGTGAGTCCTTCCAGTTGTGGTGTGTGGGACGCCACCTCAGCATGGCCTGATGAGCGGTGCCATGTCTGCGCCCGGGATTCGAACCAGCAAAACCCCGAGCCGCCGAAGTGGAGCGTGAGAACTTAATCACTTGGCCACGGGGCCAGCCCCCTTGATGTCTTTTTGATGTAATTTCAGACTTATAAAAATGTAAAAGTCATATAAGGAATATCGCATATTCCCTTTACCCAGTTTCAAGGCCAAGTTTGTTTTTATTGTTAGAGGATAAATTTATTATGTTTTTTAAAACTTTTTTAATCAATGAAAACCCTTTTTTTTTTGCTGAGGACTATTCGCCCTGAGCTGACATCTGTTACCAGTCATCGTCTTTTTGTATGTGAGCTGCTGCCACAGCATGGCCACTGGCAGACGAGTGGTGCAACTCCGTGCTGCGGACTGAACCCAGGCTGCCACAGTGTCGTGTGCCAAACTTAACCACTAGGCCACTGGTGCTGGCCTGAAACTTTTTTTTTTTTTTAAAGAAATAGATGTGGTAAAGTCTACTGAGAAAAGTTAAATACAGTGAACGTGCTTTTTTTCATGTGGCTCTTTACGTCATTATATACTTGCTGACTTTTCAGTGTTGTGAATGCACTGTAATATTTTGTTCCTGACTCTTGGCCATCATTAGTGAAATTATGACACTGAGCCTTGAGGCCCTCATTGGCAGCTGGACACTCCTAAGTGGCCTGCTTTTTAACGAACTTATTTGCTTTGTACAGTGAGTGCCCCCAACCCCTAGTTGATGGGCTTGGGTCTGTTTAGGCGCCATGTGTGCCACACCGTACTCCCTTCAGTTTTTAATGTGTAGAGTTGCAAAACTACTTGTTAGAATTGTGTGTTAAGTAGGTAAGTTCCGAGTGAAGGCTCTCGTCACATGGCTTTGAGTGATAATTCTGGTAGCTCAAAGGTATTTTAAAAGGTGTGTTAGTTCTCAGCACTTTTCTCCTTAGTTGAGGGGATCAATAACGCCTTTTTAAGCCTGTACTTTAAACCTCTTGTTTCTGAAAATAGTAAAACAAGTGAGGGCCTGTTATGTACTAGGCAGACATATTGTGCAAACCTTTTGCCCTTAACTTTCAGCATATGGTATCTTCTCTCTTCCTGAATGCCCTTTTCCCCTTTGCTTGCTATTCATTAGTAATAACTCCTGCTCTCTGTCCTTGCCCGCTTGAAGTCTTAAGAGGACTTAAACATTTTTTAGATAAACTTGGTTTATTTTAGAATAGATTTACAGAAAGGTTGCAAAGAGAGTTACCCACACAATTTCCCTTTTGTTAAGATCTTACAGTAGTATGATATATTTGACTCAACTAATGACCCAATACTGATACATTATTACTGCCTATGCTTTTTTTGGATTTCCTTAGTTTTTACCTAGTGGCTTTCTGTTCCAGGATCCCAGCCAGGGCGCCACATTACATTTAGTGAGCAACTTTTAAAAACTTGTAATTTTTGAGGAATGTATTTCTGATTATAAAGTGTAGAGTGACATTAAATTTGAATAAAGATAATAAGTAAAAGAGAAAATTAAGAGCCATCTATAATCTCACCACCTGATAGAACCACTATGCACATTTTTGTATTTTCTTCTAGCTTTTGTTTTAATAAAAATGGATCCATATTATCTGGTTTGTTTTTTTGTGTGGTTTTTTTTTGGTGAGGAAGATTGGCCCTGAGCTAACGTATGTTGCCAATCTTCCTCTTTTTTTTCTTTCTCCCCAAAGCCCCAGTACATAGTTGTATATCCTAGATGTAGATCGTTCTAGTTCTTCTATGTGGGATACCACGACAGGATGGCTTGATGAGTGGTGCGTTAGGTCCGTGCCCAGGATCTGAACCTGTGAACCCCAGGCCACCAAAGTGGAGCATGCAAACTTAACCACTCGGCCATGGGGCCAGCCCCCATATTATACGTTTTTCCTCATGCTGTTTTATGGTGAACACTTTCCTGTTTCATTATTATTTCTTTATTAATGTTTGCTTTATGTTAACCATAATTTAATCTTCTAATCCTTTGTTAGATTTTTCAAAAATTGTTATTTATAATGCTTCAAGGAGCAGCTTTGTACCTAAAGCCAAGTTTTTAAATGTGGTGTCTCCCTCCCTTATCTTTTGTATTGACTTGGGAAATGTTCTTGTATGTGTGTGAGGGGTGTGTGCACACTTATGGTAGTCCATGGGAAGAGTCAGATGGCTCCTTAAGACTTGTGAGGCCCTACATGGTCTGGCTCTTGCCCACTTCTTTGATGTCATCTCCTACTTCTTCTTCCTTTTATTGACTCTTCTTGCTGACTGGAGTGCTCTTCTTCTAGATCTTACATGGCTGTCTCCTTATGCATGAGGTCTTGGCGCAAATGTTAGCCCTCGAAGAGGCCTTCCTTGGTCACCCTATCTGTAATAATTCCTTTATCTGATAGGAACGTTTCACCTGCAAGTAATAGAAAACGTGACTAATGGCCTTAAACAGATCGGGGTTTATTTTTCCTCACACAGCGTGGTTCAGGCACACAATGGTTCCAGCGAGGACCAGGCTCTGTGTGTGTTTCTGCTCTCCCATTCTTAGCAAGTGGTTCTCTTAGACACCAGATAACTGTCATGGCTTGAAGTCATTGTGTCCATCACATTTGAGGCAGGAAGGAGGAGAAGATGGGGTCTTTTTAATCCAGAAAGCAAAAGTATTCCTAAAGGATGCACAGCACACTTTACCATACGTCTTATTGGGGAAAACTAGGTCGTACCTCTGGCAAAAATAAACTAGTAATGGTATTTTGTACAAAGATGGTTTTAGACCACTGGCTTTTAAATTTTAAATTCTTTTGATCTGCAATTCATGATAAGAAATGCCCTACTTTGCATCCCCAGTATATGTGTAGATAGATGTATGTAATTGAAATAAATTTCACAAACAATATCTAATCATTTTGCATGCTGCTATTTTCTATTCTCTATTTCATTTAGAACTTCTAGTTATGACCTTTTAAACCCAGGGATTCTTCACTTTTTTTGTCGTGTGGACCTTTTAGCAGTCTGAAGCTCCTCAAAATAATATTTTTAAACTCATAGACAAAAACCCAAATATATCAGAATATTGAAATTTCTCTCTCAAACTGTTAAACTAGTTTGTGATAATATAGTAATATGTTTCTTTATTAGCACTTATAGCAGCTGTTCAAAGTAGTGACGAGTGTAAATGATATTTTGAGGTATCTGCAACAATTGTAATGTGATATGATAATATCTGTGAATTCTCCTGGTGCAAAGTCACAAGTACAGCCAAAAATGTTGTGGTTTGTTGCCTAACTCATGGTAGAAGGAAACGTTAAGTTTCCATTAGAGGTTAGTGAAATTATTCTTTTCAATCCAAGTTCACGAACTCCTGGTTATGAACCCCTGATTTAAACTGATTTCAAGTCTCTAATCTTGCAGTTTCAGAAAAAACTGGCTTTAGCCCAATAATGACTCATCCCCTGGCGCCAGGGGAGACTCCTCCTTCCTGGGAGGTGACAAGATTTGTACCCCCTAAAAGGCAGGATTCTTCCAGCAGAGAAGAGAGGTGGGGTAGATGGAATTTGGGTGGGAACATTATCTTCTGCCCTCTCCTGGCTGTGATCTCCCCCTCCTTTATTCTCTCTCTCTATTGTTTGAGTTTCATCACAGTACTATCTCTTATTTGCTGTTTGTCTGCCTCTGCGGTAGAGTGGAAGTTCTGCAAGGGGAGAGAAAATCTTATTTATCCCTTTCTCCCAGTGCCTAAAACCTGTGAAGCAGGATAATCCATAAATAGCTGTGAAGTAAATGGGTAGCTGAATAAGACCTGGCACTCTCATATCCCAGCTAATAAGACTGGACCTGGGTGTCCCCTCAATCCCCCACCCCTTCAAAATAGATACAGCTGAGGTAAAGGCCTAAAAGTGGGAACATTCATGTAAAGTCACTGCTCTGAAGTGCTATGCAAATGAGATGTTCTTTCCTTAGTGGATGCATGTAAAATGACTTGTGTTCATGTGGTTCCCCCACTTGCGTTTTTAGAAGTGTGGATATATCTCAGATAGTTTGTAAACCAGGAGCAGAGATACTTTAAAAAATTTGTGTAGGAGGAATAGAAAGAAAATTACTCTAAGTAAGGAACTAAGGACATTAAATCTACTTGGAGCCAACATTTGGCCTCCCCTGCCCGTTCCCTACCCCAACTCCCCTAACCGTCTCGTTTTCCCCACC
Organism: Equus caballus; assembly: GCF_041296265.1. NCBI lineage: Eukaryota > Metazoa > Chordata > Mammalia > Perissodactyla > Equidae > Equus > Equus caballus. The sequence goes on along the minus strand of NC_091689.1, from coordinate 17,561,033 downwards.
TTGTGCTTTATCCACCCCTATCTGCTTTCCCTTCAACAGACATTCTTTGTCTCCCCCCCCCACCTTTTTTTTTGGTGAGGAAGATTGGCCCTGAGCTGACATCTGTTGCCAATCTTCGTCTTTTTTTTTTTTCTCCCCAAAGCCCCAGTACATAGTTGTGTATCCTAGTTGTAAGTCATTCTAGTTCTTCTATGTGGGATGCTGCCACAGCGTGGCTTGATGAGTGGTGTGTAGGTCTGTGCCCAGGATCCAAACTGGCAAACACCGGGCCACTGAAGCAGAGCATGCAAACTTAACCACTCTGCCACGTGGCCAGCCCATTTTCCTTTTTAAAGTAGGTTTACTTAAAATGCAGCAAACTTGATTAATGAAAATGCTGAAAGAATTGGTTGCTATCATTAATTTGATTTTTTGTTTTAACTTCGTGGTTAACCACATTTCATTTTAAAGTTTTCTTAAAGCAGTATTTCTGACTTACAAGACACATCAGTGCCTTTTGCACAGTTGGCACACAAACATCTGTTGATAGACTACCTTTTATCTGGTCCACATGGCTATCTTGAATATCTACGCCTCAGTCTTCAGGTTTCTTGAAAGGTAAACTAGTACTTCCTTTTGGATCACTGGGCTTTGTGAGTGCTAGAAGAACTTCTTTTGGAACAGATAAGTTATAATTATCCATGTTGGATTTAATTATTATTGTTTTGTTTGCTTTAGAAAAGTTAAAATGCTTGCATTCATCCAACACTAGGTGTTATGGAATATAACAGTACAGTGTTTGTTAGTTTCTATGTAAATACTTTTGGTTTTCATTTTATTTTTATATTTAATGGCAGTGTTGGGAATCAAGAAAAAACTTGATTTTCTAACCAGTGTAATGACTGTGAAGTGGAGACGCTGTCATTGCTTTAGAATGGAGACTAGGACGAAGTGGTATAAGGAGTAAGGAAATTAGCTTATCGGGTTTTAGTAACTGCCTTAGAAAATGCACTCCATTATGTTTAGGAGTCTTTTCATTCTTAACAGATGATGATTGTCTTCCAAATGTCGGTTGGTTTACCTTACCTCCCAGCACCTATTGGGGAAGAGTTTGGCGTATTGTACACTTTATTTGTTGGCATATTTGAAGGTTTAAAAGCAACAGATTCAAGGTTTTCCTTTTTTACAGTACTTTGGAAGGCAGGAAACATTTTCAGAGCGAAGTAAAATTTTTTTAACAGCTCTATTGAGATATAATTCATATGCCTACAGTTCACCCATTTAAAGTATACAGTGTGTGTAGTATATTTACAGAGTTGTGCAGCCATCACCACTATGTAATTTCAGAACATTTTCATGACTCCAAAAAGAAACCCTGTGCACGTTGGAGTCTACAGACTTTTAGGTTAAGTTTTAGAATTGGCACTTACTGTTGTGATGTGCTGTCTTCCTGTTAGTCAGTCTTAGCAATCTGAAAAAAAAATTCTTGCCCGTTGTGTAGTATGGGGCTGCAGACCGAAACTGCGTACCTGGTAATTGGATTTCTCCTCCTAGGGGGCTCTTCCCTTTTGGCACTTTTGACTTTTTCTACTTAAATTATTATTTGGATTTAAACATCCTGTTTACTAGAAAAATGCTTATTTCTTGGTTGTGACAGTGTCACTTGAAGAAGGCTGGATGGGAAACTGTCCTTGGAAGCCGCCAAATGCACTTCAGAACCAGTGGTTCTACTTGTCAGGGAGCAGTTTACCAGTTCTTTTTGATTTTCCAATGTTGTACAAGTCCAGCTAACAGTAGAAATTAAATTTGTGGTTGGCTCTTACAAACTTCTATCCATTTTCTTATTTAGAAGATTATATGGAATGTTTTGTCTTAAAAGACCTATTAGCACTTTCTGCATTGTTATAGTTGGTATGCAGTTTGGTTGGAAGAGTTTGGTGTGGATTATGCATTTGGGGTGTCTTGTGATTTCACTTGTTAAGATGTTTTCAGGCTTTCAGACCCATCTCCAGGTATTTCCTGTTCAATTCTTTCATTCGTGCCCCTAGGCCTTTCTTTCTGAAGCTGTTTCTCTATGTGGAATGCCCCTTTTGCATCGGATTTCCAACCAGCTCCCTTCTCTCCTGGGCACATACCTTTTTTCCATCAGGGTGGTCATATTTCACCCTTGGGAGGTGTGTTGCCTCCCTCAGGGCTTGGGATGCTCCTGTGTGTTAGGACTTAAAGTAGTTGTCTCACCTTTTACTTTAGTGATTTGTTTGTGGTTTGGTCTTCTGTTGGTGTGAGCCTCACATAGTTCCTTTAAATCTTGTATGCATCCTAGGGAGATTCTAACAGCACCAGTATCTGCTCACCTCTCAGTTGTCTTTAAAAGAGGACCAGGCAAGTGGTTAAGTTCGCATGCTCCGCTTAGGTGATCCAGGGCTTTGCCGGTTCGGATCCTTGGTGTGGACATGGCACCACTCATCAAGCCATGCTGAGGCGGCATCCCACATAGCACAACCAGAAGGACTCACAACTAGAATATGCAACTATGTACTGGGGGGCGTTGGGGAGAAGAAAGAGGAAAAAAAAGAAGATTGGCAACAGACGTTAGCTCAGGTGACAATCTTTAAAAAAACAAAATAAAAAAATAAAAGAGGGCCAGAGCTGGCTGATGTCTCTGCACAGTACATCATGGGTTCTTCTTAACCCCTTTTCCCTTCTAGTTTATTCTTGCTGTTTTTTGTGATTCTTCTTTTTTCCAGGAAAAACTTAACTGTCTATTTTACATTTTGGAGGTGTAGCAGTACCTTCTCTTTCTGCCTCTCCCTGTAGTTTGTTTTGGTTATTTGTTCTTACCTCTAGGAGAGAAATGATTGAGCGTAAAGATTTGGTGGCTCTGGTTTGGTTCCGTGCTCTTTCTCATGCATTACTGCTACAGGTGGTATTCATGTTAGATGTGTTTCATGTCATATTTTTCTCCTTCAAATTTCAGTAAAGGATGGGAAAAGATACTAAATTTTATGATTTCCTGATACTGATTTTAGTGTATTCAACAATGCTGTTTACAGTTTTTGGATGGAATCTTATTTTAGTGATACTGGATATGTTATCACTTAAAAATGTTAATTTTTAAAAATTCATGGTTATATATAGTATGCTACAAATGGACATTTGTAAACTGGGTTTGATAAGTATGAATTTATCCTTTTAAAGAGCAGTGTATTAGAAAATTGGTGTGAGTCAGGAGACTGCTAATCTGATTTTAAACTTAGGTACTTGAGCATAGATGAAGTTCTTTTGAGCATCTCTTCTGTTACATATGAGTAACTGTGTTCTTGCTATAATTCTGGGGTTGTAGGATTAAAGAGGGAGACACATGTCAGAAGAATACAGAGTGTTTTTATAGAACACCAATATACAAAGACTTAATAGTTTTGTCTTTGTTATTGGAGGAAATACAGAATCTCCATGAATGTGTCAGGTTTAAAAGAGCATCCGTCTCACTTTGGAGGCATAAAACGTAAAGTAGGCATAAAAAAATTTCAGACATTAATTGGACACACTTGAGATTGACTACCCGTGTGTGTCTAATGAAATCTTAAAGGATAAATCAGGCAGCTGGGCCTTAGGAACACTGAACTGAAACCAGCAATTCAGATACTCTTACCTGTTGTCTCTACTCTGTGTGTGTCTGCTTTATTTCTCTCTCTTAAGACTGCTTCCTAATGTGGCTGTGTTAAACATAGCTGTTATAATGCCAAACTTTACACTTAACCATCTAGGTACTGGAAAAGTCTTGGGGGAAGGACTCTTATTGGTCTGTCATAGGTCATTTGCAGAGTTCTGAACCCTAGTTAACTTGTGGTGGGTGTTGTGGGATATAAGAGGTTGTCATGTAGTGTGTGACAGCTTCCATAGGATCTGTGGGAATACAGTGGATAGAAAGCGACAGATGGTTATATATAGCATTTTATAAATGATTGTTGAATACAAGTAGTTTTTTTCTTTTCACGCTAAATTTTTTTGTTTTTAAAGATTGGCACCTGAGCTAACAACTGTTGCCAATCCTTTTTTTTTTTTTTGCCGCTGAAGCGGAGTGCATGAACTTAAGCACTCGGCCATGGGGCCGGCCCCCTCATGCTAAACTTTTATTTCGGTGTTATGCAACTACATAAATATAAATACTTGTTCAAAGAGTTATGACATCCATAGGGAATTTCTTAGAGAAAATGAGACTGCAAACACTTTATTGCACTTGTAGTAGCATATTACACCTGTAGGAGCGTTCTAATGAAAGAGCTAATTTTGCAAAATGCGTTTGAGCTCTTCAGAGTTGTGATATGCAGAAATATTGAGAAATATAAAGCAAGAAGATTTTGTAAAACTTGAATAGAGAAAACAAGATTTCAGGTGAACTTAGTTGGGGCAAGTGCAAGGTAATGAATTAGGGGAAAATGGATAGTGAACGCTGAGTTAATTGCTGTTTGGCTGGTAAAGGTAGGTAGTACTCTAGAAGTGTGCTTGCTTTCCAGCTTTCTGGTTATCTTTTTGCTATTGATTTCTATTCATTGTAGACAAAGAATATGCTCTGTATGATTTACTTTATGAGACCCAGTGTATGAATAATTTTTGTCCATATTCTGTGTGCGCTTGAAGAGAATATGTATTTGCAGTTGTCCTTTAAGTCTGTTGATAACAGTATTATTCAGATTATCTCTACTCTTACTAATTTATTTTTTGGTTGTCATTACTGTCCATTACTGAGAGAGGTGTTTTAAAATTCACTCTGTGGATTAGTATTTTTTGTGTGTGTGTGAGGAAGATTGGCCCTGAGCTAACATCTGTGCCAGTCTTCCTCTGTTTTTTTTTTTTTTTTCTATTATTTAGGTTTTTTTTTTTTTTTGTTTTTAAGATTTTATTTTTTCCTTTTTCTCCCCAAAGCCCCCCCCGGTACATAGTTGTGTATTCTTCGTTGTGGGTTCTTCTAGTTGTGGCATGTGGGACGCTGCCCCAGCGTGGTCCGATGAGCAGTGCCATGTCCGCGCCCAGGATTCGAACCGACGAAACACCGTGCCGCCTGCAGCGGAGCGCGCGAACTTAACCGCTAGGCCACGGGGCCAGCCCCGTCTTCCTCTGTTTTGTGTGGGATGCCACCATAGCATGGCTTGGTGAGCGGTGCTAGGTTCGCGCCTGGGATCCGAACCTGCAAACCCTGGGCTGCCGAAGCAGAGCATGAGAACTTAACCACTTCACAACTGGGCTGGCCCTGAGTTTATTATTTTTGATAGAGGTATGATTCTAGTCTTTGAGTGGTTATTTCAGAAACTAAAACAGGATATCTAACAATGTCTATGCTTAACTGGTACCTTTACTTCTTGTGGAAAGTACAAAGACCTTAGAATAGTAACTCAGTTTACCAAGCTTCTCTTGACTTTAAGATATTGTTGTTATTTTACTTTAATCACTTTTTAAATCCTTAGTAGATAGTATAATTTTATAGTTAATGTTCATTTATGTCACCTTTATTTCTTCTTGCTTCTCTATACTATATCTGGGGTCACTTTCCTTTTATTACTGGTGGAAAAACATTGGTTTTTGTCTGATAAAAACGTCATCCTTTTTTTTTTTCTTTTGAGGAAGACTGGCCCTGAGCTGACCTCTGTTGCCAGTCTTCCTCTTTTTTGCTTCAGGAGATTGGCTCTGAGCTAACAGCTGTTCCAGTCTTTCTCTATTTGTATATGGGATGTCGCTACAGCATGGCTTGATGAGTGGTGTGTTGGTCTGTGCCCAGGATCCAAACCTAGAAGCCCTGGTCTACCAAAGCAGAGCACATGAACTTAACCACTCACCACCGGGCTAGCCCCAAAAACTTCATTCTTAAAAGATACTTTCATTTGGTTTATTTCTCAGTTGACACCTGTCTTTAGTGTGCTGAAGAAAATATAATTCCACTGTTTTCTGGCTTCCATCATTGCTGTTGAGAGGTCCACTGATAGTCTCAACAAATGATGACCTTCTTCCGCTTATGCTTTAAGATTTTCTGTATCTTTGGTACTTTGTAGTTTCACTATGACATATCTAGGAGTAAATTTCATTTGTCCTGTTTAGGATCATTTGGACCCCTTGAATTTATGGATTGGTATCTTTTACCAGTTCTAGAAAATTCCCAGGCATTAAATGCTTAGATATGCCTCTGCCATGTCTTCACTCTTGTACTTCTGAAATTCTGATTAAACATATGGTTGATCTCTCACTTTATCCTCTGTATATTTTCTTTATTTTTAACTTTTTGGCCTTTCTGTTCCGCATTCTGCGTAATTTCTTCTGCTCTGTTTTATGTTTCACTAACTTTCTTCTTTGACTAATATGCTGCCAGATCTGTCCATTAAAGTTTATTTTTCATATTTTATTTTTCAAGTTTGGTTCCTTTTCAAATCTGTCACTTTTATAGTTCTTTTGTTTCCTTTAGCTTTTTCAAGGTTGTCCCTTGTATCTTTAAACATAGTATGCATTTTGTTTTAAGACGTCTGATCCATTCTAGTATCTGAAATCTGTGTGACTGTTTCTATTTGCTTTTGCAAGTTCTTATTCATGGTGCCTTGTTTACTTATGTGTTCTGTGTGTGCTGTTCGCTGTCCTTAGTTTATTTGTAGAGTTTTCCTGAGGCCTGGAATAAAGGTGCCTTTATCCAGAGAAGATGTACTTTGCTTGTCAGGTATTTAGGTGCTACCCGAAGTGGAGTCCTTGGACCAGCCAGGAGCTTGTTAAAAATGCAGCCCCTCAGGTCCAATACCTGTGTTTTAATAAGACTCTGCATTTTAACAAGATACCCATGTGGTTCTTAGGCATACTAAATATGGAGCAGCTGTGCAGTAAGAGATTAGTAAGATTTGAAATACTCTGGTTTGAAGTTTCTTGGATCATCCAGATTATTCAAAATATGGCTACAAATCTTGGCCAGGCATGTACAGATTTTTAGGTGAAGGTTTTCTTTCCTCTCTTTTCTCTTCTAGTGTCTCCCTCGCTCTTAAGCGACAAAGCAGCTCTCTTAGCAGTAGGGTGATGTGGGGATACGTTTATACTTGGTCATCTTAATCCTGAAGGTGTACCTCATGGTGGTGGTGGTTTTTTTTTTAAACTTCATGAGTTGATAAAGACTGAAAACAGGTTGAATAATAAAATTAGGTTCTTGAGTATTTGGGTTTGGAGAATATACTGGGAAGAGCTTCAAACAAAAGTGATCAACATTATTTGTCATTAGGGAAATATAAGTTAGAACAATGAGATACTGCATACCCATCAGAATGGCTAAAATTTAAAAGACTGACAGCGCTATGTTTTTGCAAGGTTATGGAGCAACTGGAACTTTTATACCTAGAGTTAGGACTGTAAAATAGTGTTGCTGCTTTGGAAAAACGTCTGGTGGTTTCTTTAACAGTTAATTATAATCTTCTTCATGATCTAGTGATTCACTTAACTTAGTATTTACTCAAGACAGCTAAAGCATATGTCCACGGAAAGACTTTTAGAAGAATGCTTGTAGCCGCTTTATTCATAATGGCCGAAACCTAGAAACAGTCCATGTGTCCCTCAGCAGAAGAATGGATAAACAAAATGTGGTAGTCATACAGTGGAATCCTGCTCAGCAATAAGAAAGTATACTCGCAGCCACATGAGTGAATGAATCTCAGGATGTCATGCTAAATCAAAGAAGCTTGATATGGAAGAGTGCATACTCTATGGTTCCATTTATATGAAGTTCTAGAATCAGTAAAACTAATCTCTGGTGAGAAAAATCAGCAGTGGTTTTCGAGTTGAGAGAAGTGCAGGGATTGACTGGGAAGGAGCTCAAGGAAACTTTCTTGGGTAATAGTGTATATCTTTGTAGGGATTTAGGTTACACAGGTGTGTGCATTTGTCAAAACTCATCGAATTTTATACCTGAGATTTGTGCATTTCACTGTATGTAAATTTAACTGAAAACATAAAATTTGAACACTAGTTAATGATATACCCAAAATGTAATGACATCTACAGCTTACTTTGAAATACATTACAAAATAGGATGGACATTTGGCCAGACAGACAGACAGAGGGATGCATAGAGGAGTCGTTATGGATACATATGTGATGAAGGAAATGTAACACACTGTTACTTGTAAAAGCTAGGTGATGGAATTATGGGTGTGTATGTAACAGTTCTCCTGTTTTTTTGTATTTTGAAAATTTTCATAATAAATGTTGGGGGGAAGGTGGCGAGATGTAAAAAAGGAACTAAAATGAAAAACTCAGGAAGGAAATTGGATTTGTACTTTTACAAATTTTGTTCAATTTATATTTGTGCCATTTTAAGAACGGTAACTGTAGTTTTGTTGATTTGAAATTTTTTTTAAAAGTTTGATTATTCAGCTGAGAAAATTTTGTTTTAGGCTAGAAAGCTTGAGAACCACTGATCCTACTTTAGTGTGCCAAAGACCCTTTGTAGTTCATCATTATTGCTGTCTGTATCCACTTATGTAGACATAAGTGAAGGATCTGGTGCTCGGTTTAGGAGACAGACTTTTGTTAATATACTTTGATTTGTTTGTCCCTGGCTAGTTTGACTTTGTTTTCAGAGTAGTCCATGTTTACGTTATGTCTTAACAATACTCGATGAAATGTTTAAGGCACTGTTAGTCATTACTTAAGATTTCACAGAAGGCTTGGACTGTTAAGTGGAGATGTTTTGTCTTTTGCCAGAATGGAGTGGTATGATAGCTGTTTAGCTCTTCTGCAGAGAGTTGGGTCAAGTGTTGAATTGATTCTGCATCCCCTGAAGTTCGCTGTTAAGTGATTGCATCCCATATTATTGGAAGACTTGCTCCCAACTTCTTATAATATATGAGGAAGGAATTCTTCTATTCTCCAGAACTCTGAAAACAGAACCATGGGAAGATGTATAGGGTCACTGTGGCCACTTCTCAAAGGGATGGGGGACAGGGTTTGTTTTCTTTTGTATCTTTATCTCTGAAAGGCATAATGTTTTTTTTGACAATCTCATGCTGTGTTAGAGTTGAGAGACAAGGAATTTAAAGGCTGAATTAATGAAATGTAGGTTGACACATTTAGGTCAAGGATGATTTGCTCTATATCCAGAAGCTTAATTTTTCTCATTTCTGATAAAAGTGAAATCTCTATGGACATAGATTTTAGAAAAGCAAGTGGTGATGACTCTTCGAAAACAAATAAAAGCAATCGTCTTCTTCCCCCTCCAAAGATAATAACATATATTTGAGTGCCTCTTCTTTTTATAAAAGACTTTTATTATGGAGGATTTCAAACATATACAAAAATAGGATTATGTAACGAACCTCAGGTACCCAAGACCCAGCTCTGTCATCAAAACTCTTGGCCATTCTTTTTCACTCTCTTACCCCCACCCCAATTATGGAGCAAATTTTAGTTGTTATTTGATATGTAAATATTTCAGTCTGCTTCTCTGAAAGATGAGAACTTTTTACAGACGTAAACTAATATCATGATTGTGTAATAAAAAATACAGTTCCTTAATATCTGTAAATTTCCAGTTGGTGTTCATATTTTCCATACTTGCGTTTTGTTGATATGTCTCTTAAGACTTAATATGTTGGTTCTCTCTTCTTTTTTTCCTCTTGCAGTTAGGTTAGTATATTTCCTAACCGTTTTACTTTCAGTGAATTTTCATAACTTAAATATAGTTATCTCCATTTTATAGATGAGGAAACTAAGGCTTTGATAGGTAAGAAATTTCTCCAAGGTAACATGGTTTGTGGTGGAGCCGGGATTTGAACTGATGTAAGAAATAGGTGCTGTTTACCACTTCCCCTCTCTTCTCTACTGTTGACATTTAGGTGTGTTTTTCTGGACTTTTTTTCCTCTATCCATATACAGACAAATACATATAGTTTTTCCCGTGCGTTTCAGCTTAAAATATCTCTTAGGTATTACCTGATGAGTCATCCTAAAGTAGCTTAGTTTTCTCCTTCCCCTTTCCTGTTATTCTGTACTTCCTATTTTTCCACTATTCTGTCTTGTATGCACTTACCACAGTGTGCAGATAGCTTATTTTCTGTCTTCCCAATTGAGGGTAAGTTTCATCAAGTCGAAGATTATTCCTGTTGATGCCTGTCAAATAGGCCCTCTAATGTTTGTTGAAGGAGTTCGTGATGTTTTGCCCTTCGATTTCAGCGCAGTATATACAAATCTACCTCTTTGTTCTTAAGAATGTCCAAGCATGCCCCGGAATTGTGACTGGTGCTTGTTTAACCTTTCCCCTACTCACAACTTTTGGATCTTCTCCACTTTTTCCACTCTGACGTACTGCAGCGCGCATCCTGGTTACGTATATCGTTGCATACTTGTGCAAGTATTTCTTTAGGTTAGATTCCTAGAAGATTCCTAGAAGTGGAATTGCTGTATTCTAAGGGCATGAGTGGCAGGTTTTACTTATGGGATGTGGGAGAGTCATGGAGAGATTGCAAAGGATTAGGTGATACGTAATGAGAGCAAAAAAAGTTCTCAACTTTAGCTGATAATAGAATAATGTAAAGGGCTTTTAAAGAATAGGTTGATTTTTCCTTACTCCCATTCTGATAGCGCCGAAGAATCTGTATTAAAAAAAATCTTAGGTTTGGGAATAACAGCTTTAAAATTTTTCTTGGCTATAGGTTTGTAGATGTTCTGGCTCAGTTTAGAGGCAGTCATTAGCACCTACTTATTTTTGGTAAAAATGCTACTATTTGTGGAAATATGGGGCACTGGTCTGTAGAATATGACATTCTAAATGTAGGGTTTTTTTTTTTTTTTAAAGATTTTATTTTTTCCTTTTTCTCCCCAAAGCCCCCCGGTACATAGTTGTATATTCTTTGTTGTGGGTCCTTCTAGTTGTGGCATGTGGGACGCTGCCTCAGCTTGGTCTGATGAGCAGTGCCATGTCCGCGCCCAGGATTCGAACCGACGAAACACTGGGCCGCTTGCAGCGGAGCGCGCGAACTTAACCACTCGGCCACAGGGCCAGCCCCAGGGTTTTTTTTTTAACCTTTGAAAAATATTTTCTGAGACTGTTTCTGAATTTAGGTACAATTCCTGTGACATACATGATCTTAAAAATGTGGCACTGTGCATTGTTCATCTTGTGTTAAAGTTACAGTCGGTGTCTTTTCTCTCCAACTTTGAATAACATTTCATAGCTTACTTTCCCCGGAGCCTAACCACAAACTTAGTAATATTTGTTCCTGAACATTCTCCAGGTTCTAACACTGTTGATGACAGGCTGCATATTTGTTGTTTCAAAAAGTTTGTACAAATCCCTGATTATCACAGTATTGAAATATTTTTTATTGTTACAAGGCAGGCATAGACTTTCTAATAGCAGCTATGTTAAAGAAATTGACCCTTGACTACGGCAGGGACAAGAACACATATTGAAGAAAATATTCTGAAAGTATTGCCTTATTATGCGTGTCCTCATGCTCTCAAGATCATTTAGCAAACATAGAATTGTTTTTGTCCATGGGGAGCACCTTGGTGTAACCTATAGGGTACTTTGTATTTTATTTTCAATAACAGTGGTTCTTACCCAGCAGGCGTCTCTCTGTTCCTTGGTGGAGAGAGGCATTTAGAAATCATTCTCTCCTCCCTCCCGCAATAGCTTTTGGATAATCATTATGTCCAATAGTGGTGTTACTAGGTCTTTATAAGGAAGAATTTAAAAAGTGCTCCTTTTAAGAAAAGCTAAAGTTAATGTTAGTTTAGAGTTGTATAAAATTTCGAGCTGAATTGGATTCTAGACACTATTTCGTCCAATAACCTTTTCCTTTTGTCTCTTTATTCCTGGGTAGGTAGAAAAGAACATCTTTAAGAGGATGTACTAAAAATGCTAGTGATAAGCTGACCTTCTATCCCACTGACTGGCTAATTACCCTAGCCAACAGGATTGGGACCTGTTAAAACTGGGTCTATGAGCCATCTTTGGCGTATGGGCTAAAAGTTGCTGACTCGATAATCCTTGAGACCCTAAGAAGAAGAAAAAATATTCTATTAAATGCAGTTAGTATTCTGAAGGATTATATAAGCTGTATGAGCTAAGACAGGATTTATATGAGGGAATGAGTTGGCTGTATTTTAGAGTAGTTGTCTGGGCTGTATCTGTTCGAGATAAATTGATTGACGATCATATTATAGTATTCTACAAAATAGACTTGTGGTGCCAGTGATGGATACAAGATCTCTGGCTGATTCAATATGTCATTCTCTATAGTCTGTGTTTTAGGCAGTAAGAACTCTATTTTCTTGGGAACAGGATTTGGATTACAAAATTCCTTTTTTTAATGAACACGTATCTGGGGTATAAAAAACTTTGAAAATAATCAGTTTTTGAGGTCTTCTCCAGGCTTTAGAAATGAGACCACTTGATAAAAAAAATGAAAATGAGAAAAATCTGCTAAAAATGGCTAGTATTTTGAGGTATTTTTTCAGGTTATTTTTACCCACTAAGTGTTGTCTTCTATAGAGTTAAAATTACATCATACATAATTGTTTCAAAAACTTTTTGTGTAGGGAAATATTTAATGATTCAAAATGTGAAAGACCTCAAAGGGTCCTGCTCTAACAAGCTAGTTTAAATAGTTTTTTAAATGTATTCTCTATTGATAAAATTTAAGCTAATGATTATTTACATATATTGCAAAGTATATCATATACTGTGCCCAGCGTTCTTTTCCTCCCTTTTTTGCTTAACAAAATCTTGCCAGTAGTACCATTTTATTTTATTTTATTGTTTTTTTAAAGATTGGCACCTGAGCTAACAACTGTTGCCAATCTATTTTTTCTTCTGCTTTTTCTCCCCCAATCCCCCCCGTACATAGTTGTATGTTTTAGTTGTGGGTCCTTCTAGTTGTGGCACGTGGGACACCGCCTCAGCGTGGCCTGATGAGCGGTGCCATGTCTGCGCCCAGGATCCGAACTAGTGAAACCCCGGGCCGCCACAGCAGAGTGCGCGAACTTGGCCACAGGGCCGGCCCCCAGTAGTTCCATTTTAGTGCATAGAGTATTTTCCTTCTCATTTTGGTAGAGTTAAACAAAACTCTGAAGGTTTTCTTCCCGTTTTGTAACTTGTTTTTACAGTTGTGCAATAGTGTTATTTTTTCCTCTGTTTCTTTTATTAACCGTGTCCCCTTTTTTGTCTCCTTCAGTTGTTTCAGAACATCTTTTCACCAATTCGAATTGCTTCCTCTGCCTCATGGTTAATTCTCCATTTTGCTTATGGTTATTTTCTCCCTTTGAGCAGGACAGATCATCTTGGTGGACAGCCATTGTGGTACTTTTGGTTGTTGGGTTAGTGATTGTTTTGTCCAGCTGATCCTAATTTCGGAGTTGCTCTTTCCTTACCTGCGTCTCCCTCTGGTTCTAGGCTGTTTTTTGTCTTGGTTAATCAGGGCACTGTTAAATACAAATGGCTGGTGCCTGCGTCCTTTTTTAGGAGCTGCTCCTCCCTGGGCATTCCTCCTGTGAAACTGAGCCCTAGGAGGAGGTACTTTGATCTTTTGTTGCCCTTGCTCCACATTTCCTAGTTTTTTCAAGGAAAGAGTCATTGATAGGAACCTTTAAGATCATCTTATCTTTTTCTTTTTGAAAAACTCCATTGTCTTTACCTCTTCCCTGTTTTTGGTACAGATTTTATCGTATCTGGCAGATTTTCTTCTATGATTTAGGGTGTAGCCAGCTTTTCTCTAGTTTTATTGTAAGTTGGGGTTTTCTCCTGACTTTTTAAGCATTTATTATTCATTTTGCTTGATTTCATGGAGGGGAGCTACAGAAAAAGAGGCTTTACTATGCTGTCTCCTATTTCCAGGCTTGCAATAAGTGTTTGGGTGAAATCCAAACATCTTTTGAACAAGTGTGCTTAGATTCAAGAAATATTGGAATCTCTGTCATTGATAATTAATGTATTAATAGGGACATATGTGAATCTCAAATTCTATTGAACAAGAAAAAGGACGTTTCTGAGTTTTAAGCAGCACAAACTGTATAGTTGTAAATGCTTTGCTTAACTCTCAGAAGAATAACATGCTTTGTGAAAATAATAACGTCAAAGTTAATCTCGTTGACTCTTGCTAGATGGCATGTGAAGTAGATTCTTAAAGCATATTACAGTCATAAAATGTGCATGCTGATAACAATTTGTGCACCCAGTGTTGAATTTAGTTATTAAGTGTTCGGTGATACTTGAAAGATCACGTATTTGCGTAGGCACTTTAGTTTTTAATTTGCACTTTGTAAATGAAGGTATAGTATAGAAATTATTCAGAGTTCAGACTCTGGTGGCTCAGTTGTACTTTATTTCCACCTCTGTAAATGGATTAGCTGTCAACAGATCAATAAACAGAAAGTGGTTGGATTCATATTTTGGAGTAGAAAAGCATAATGGAAAGGGTATTTACATTGGCCTTCTGGAGAGCTGGATTCAGCTGTTAGGTGTGTCCCTGAGTGCATATATGCTCTGGAGCAGTTCACTGTGCATGAAAATTTGTCTTACATAAATAAGATAATTACATCAGGTGTGAATTGGCACTTAAGTTTATGGTTTCTACTCGCATGTAGGTGCATGTAGGCTCTTCATGCCGCTGGGCAGTCCTCCTTGCCCATAGTCAGCTCCTTTCCCTGTTCTACGTTAGGTTACTCTTTAAACTCTCCATTCTCTCTGGTTCTCCTTGCTGTTAACCACAGGTTCAGTCAAGCTAGGCATGCACATCCTTGCTGCCATTTGTCATCTTCTCTTGCCTTGGAGATTGATGAATCTTGTTATCTAAGGTTTATGCTCGATTCTTTTTTTCCCCTCCTGTAGGATCTTGTTCGTGACCTATACCTTATTTCCAGCCCTTTTCTTTCAGTAATTCTTTTCCTTACAGACATAAACCTTCTCAAGTCTTATTTGTTTAAAAAGGAAAAACGGGCCAGCCCCAGTGACCTAGTGGTTAAATTTGGCACTCCACCATGGCAGTCCAGGTTCAGTTCCCAGGCGCTGACTTAAACCACTCTGTTAGTGGCCATGCTGTGCTGGTGGCACACATACTAAAAAACAGAGGAAGATTGGCATGGATGTTAGCTCAGGGTGAATCTTCCTCAGCAAAAAAAAAAAAAAAAAAGAAAAGAAAAAGAAAACCAGGACAATCACATACACTTCTGCACACACAGCCCACAGCCCTTGTCAATCCTGCCTCCCTTTACCTTGTTGGCATTTGTCTCGTCTTTGTCTTCTTTTTAGCCCAGATTTTCAAATGAGAGTTGGTGTTTACTGTCCACTTAACTTACCTGTACACTCTCCTCTCCCACTGGTTCTAGGAAAAACTTTCACCGATTGCTAAATCTGGTTGATGCTTTTCAGTCTTGTGTGTCTGTCCTTCTGTGACATTTGAACTCTGCCTGTCCATTTTATTCCTCTTGGTGTCTGCAATACTATTTTCCTGATTTTTTTCTCCCATACTTTTTGTTTTGTTTTATACTTTCAATGTTTATTCCCCATAATGAGTCCTGGAATCCGCTCAACTGGCTTCTTTCTTTTCTGTTTTCCTTATGTATTAGTGTTTCCCAGATTCCATCCTGGGCCTGTTTTTCTATTTATTCTGCATCTTTCCCTAGAAGAAATGAAATCTCATTGATTATCTTGGTTTCTCTTACCTCCTGCATGCTGATCATTTCTCACATCTATAGTTTCAGTTACCTACTTAATTCTAGATCTTTATTTCCATGTGCCTACTGGAACTCTTTATCTAGATAGCCTACATAATAACTCAAATTTGACATGTTTATTAAACTTTGTTTTTCTGCCCCATTTGTACCATTTGGTAATGTTACAACCATCTCTTTTGTATAATTTTTCTGAAGGTAAAGCATAACTTAAAACTATAGAGTGAACACATAGTAAATATTTTTTTTATTCAACTCACTGATGAAGAAGAACCTCTTTGGGTAAAGCTGGTTCAAAGAGCATTTCAGGAACTAGATATTTATAGGCAATTTAATAAAGAATTTTAGGGGCTGGCCTGGGGGCACAGCGGTTTAGTGCACACGTTCCACTTCTCGGTGGCCCAGGGTTCGCTGGTTTGGATCCAGGGTGCAGACATGGCACCACTTAGCATGCCATGCTGTGGTAGGCGTCCCACATATAAAGTAGAGGAAGATGGGCATGGATGTTAGCTTAGAGCCAGGCTTCCTCAGCAAAAAGAGGAGGATTGGCAGTAGTTAGCTCAGGGCTAATCTTCCTCAAAAAAAGAAAAGAATTTTAGAATGAGATTGCTGATGTCCTATAGGACAGCAAACTGCAATTTTGGAGGTTGTCTTGTCTACTGTTACAGAAGTTACCTGTATTTCTGCTAGATGCAAATTTGCAAGTTAACATGTAAATTCATTACCTGAACCCCTAATTAATAAATAACAAAGTTAAACCTATTATCTTCTAGAAAATTAAGTAATTCCCAGGTGAGCCTGTTAAATAGTGTTTCATATGACATTGAAAGGGTATGCAGTCATCTTTCTTCCTTTACAGTGTTTTAGATAACTTTTCTTAACCTTTGTCACCAGAGCAAGAAACTTGAGAGAGGTTTTAGATAGTGTTTCTATTCGTATGCATGCTGAAGTTTGGTAACCACAGTCTTAGACTTTTCCTTTATGACTATAGATTGTATCATCTAAATGTTTCTTGACTCCCATCTCTTCATTTTACCTTGCATTGTGATCAGACCCTCATCCATCCTTATGTCTATTTGGTAGCTTACTAGTCGGTCTGCCTCCTTATCTGTAGGTCTGAAAATCACAATTTTTGGTTGTAGGCCCTTCATAATACAGTTCAGACTGATTTCCGGGTCCCTGTTCTTCCCACATCCCCGGTTTGAGCCCTCATGAACCACGCAGCATCCCTCACTGTGCCTTCCCCTCTCCTTCCTTGGTGCCTCTCCTCACAGCTCTAGCCTTTTTAAGCTGGACCTTCTCAGCCTGCCGAGGGCAAAACTAAGTCACCTTTTCTTCTTTGTTTACAAATATTACCTTTGATGCAGCTTCTCATATCATTTAGTAAATCTTATGATAATTATTTATTTAAGGATTGGTGAGCCAAACTGATTTTCTCAAAGTAATATAGAAGGATTAGAATCCTCTGGATAATACCCCACGCTTGGAATGTCATTGTTCTCTAATGTTTTGACTTTTAACAAAAGGTGAATGTATAATTTTTCTTTATTTGGTCAGGCATATAGCATGGTCATAAAGAGGATGGACTTTGGGTCAAACCTGTGTTTGAGTGCTGGCCCTGTCACCTATTGGCCTTGTGGTCTTAAAGTTATTTTAACTTACTCTGTGCTCAGTTTCTCTGAAGGAAGGTTATTTCCAGTACCAATTTTGTAAGGTTGTGAAAATTAAATGATAAAGCACT
Organism: Equus caballus; assembly: GCF_041296265.1. Lineage (NCBI taxonomy): Eukaryota > Metazoa > Chordata > Mammalia > Perissodactyla > Equidae > Equus > Equus caballus. The sequence continues at coordinate 17,543,623 of NC_091689.1, read as the reverse complement.
TTGCCTGATAACATGGTAAGCACAGAGTAAACATTAACTATAATCATTTTTATTTTAATCTTTACTTTGAAACCTGTATTTTTCCACTAAATAGTGTTTCTAGTGTTACAAAAATATAATTTGAAAATACTATTTGTGTGTGTTATATAATATTCCATCATGAGATTGGAATGGTTTTGATGCCCCTAAATTGAGTTAAATTCTTACCAGACCTCATTCTCAGGTAACTTAGCCCTTTTCCCTGTACTCAGAGGCTCTGACTCTCCTAATTTCTCTACAGAACTTTTCTGATTAACTGGAGGAAAAGACAGTAAATTTCTCCCAATTTCCCTAATGCAAGCTAATGTTTAGTTTCCTGAACTAATGTTTAGTTTGTTAAAGGTTAATGAACCACATTGCACTATTCTATAACAGATACAACTGCTTCCAGTTTGACATTTGACTTGTAACTCTACCATACATCCCAACTGCTGGTTTTTTATTACCTCCTTCCTAAATCAAAGTGAAATATAAACTGTACCAAATGGTTTTGCAGAAGTTTTTTTGTCACTTTTCCCCCCTCCAGTTCCTTTCTTATTCAGGATGGTGGACCTGACGACTCTGCTCCTTTTTTTCCAGATTCACCAGTCATTTAGTTGTACTACAGGCACTCGTTAAATGGCAGCTATCACGTGTCAGGCCTGTTTTAAGAGCCTTATAAACGTTGTCTCTAATACTTAAACCCTAAAGTTAATGATATTATGTCTAGTGTAGTTGAGAAAGAAACAGAGATGAAGGTAAGGTACTTGGATGTCTTATGATTAAATAGCAGAACGAGGATTTGAGCCTCGGTGTTTCTGTCTTAGGGTCTAGCAGCAGGGATACGGAGCTGTGAGCTCCTTGTGGGCAGGGATTGTCTTGTTTGCCTCTGTGTCAGCACCTCAATCCCGTGCTCTTAGGGAAGCCTAAAGGTTATGCATTCCCATTTTAAAGATAGTCTTGTTTGAAGTCCTTGCCATTCTTACTTAAGCAAGAATGACTTCTGTTATAAGCAAGGGTGTCTTCTAGTCCACTTTACAAGAGTTGTTTAATACTGCCTCTGGATGTTTAACTCACCGTACTGCTAAGGTCTGGTCATTTCCTTTTTGGTCTAGAATGTGTAGTTGTTCACATCTGCAGGTCCGGATGCCATTACTTGTTGCGTGCAGGCTACTTAATTTTGTAACACTTCAGTTTCCTTAATTGTAATAAAACAGTTTATAAGGCTCATTGGCACATTTAAATTTTGCTTATTAGAATAAACAAATGAGTAAAGTCCTATGCAAACTGTTTATTACTGTTACTAAACTCTAGTTTCATAGTCTGAAGCCCAATTTAGTCTCCTTGGAGGACCACACCTCAGTAGAGTGCATAAGAAATCAGGGGGGACACACTGGATAAATAAGATTCACTTTAAATGTCAGTTCTGAAAGCTGAAAACTTTCTGCAGACACTGCGTGGGATATAAGTATTAGCTATTTTCTTTTCTAATGTTATCTTTACTGTGAAAATAATCCAACTTTCCTTCAGTCTTTAGAGTTGCCTGTCAAATAGGTAATAGGTAGTGATTGCATGAGTAAACGTCTTAGCTTTCTTTGGGGCGTTCACATGACTCTCTTGTGGGTTACTAAATTGGAGATTTGTTCTCCAGTCTATCAAATTTCCTTCATGTGAAAAAAATCTGCATAAATACTAACCTTTGTTGTGTCTGTTTTCCTCTCATACTTTTGGCCATTTCATTAGGAAGAACTACCATGCCCTACAGTTAATTTTTGCAATTGATTTCTCTTGATGTTCTGAAAGTTTTGTACCAAATGAATGGTTGAATTTGTTTTTTTAAGTTTTTTTCCCTAGCTTTAACTTCTATGACTTTTGAGTTACGAAATTAGAGAAAATCGATTTCTAAAATGTTTGCAGTTGAAGTTTCCTTGAAATAATATCCTCCTCATAAAATTTAAAGGTTGACTTTTCAAATGTAGATTAATATACAATTCTGTTTTTCCTGCAGAAGTTCTGTTTGCCTGAAGAACTAAATACTTTTTCACATAAAATTCACATGCCTTTTAACCTGAACAGTGAGTAAGTTTGTTGGACACCTAGAGCTGTAAAGAAAGTCATCATGAGTTTGTTTTCAAACTTGAACATATCCATTAATGTTTTTATGCTTTTCCTATTGAGTTCAAAGTCACATGATATGCTATTTTATTTCACTGCTTCAGGACTTAATGTCAAAGGTTTTCTGTGAAAAATCTTGATTATTTTCACAGAAATGAAGGTGTATCCATGGCTAGAATAGTGATATTTCAGGATTTGAGAGTCAGGTTATTAAAAGACTGGACTTAAAACTTCTGGTTTCAACAGTATGAGATAGCCTATTAAGATGGAATCTTTGAGTTCACATTCATTTCAGGTTATTAAAACATGATTTCTAGCAATAGAGTTTTTATATTAGTATAACTCACTTTTGTGTGTGTTTTAAAATTTAATTAATAAAATAGTAGACATAAGGAATTGGTCAGTACAGAATATTCGTATAACAAGAAGGAAATCATTGCGTGGTGAAAACTTTTGGGCTCTTACCTGGAGTCAAAGAGGAGTTAAATTTTGGTTGAAATTGGTAGTGTGATTTCTGGAGGGGGTCAGGATTCGGAGGACCGGTTTCTCCAGAGATGACTTGAACTTTCTTCATTTGGATTTGTCTGTAATGTAAGGGATTGAACCTGATCATCCCCGAGGGTCCCTTTCAGCTCTGGATTTGTTGATACCTGGCAGAGAGGGAGAATATGTATCTCATGTTAATCTTACATTTACCTTTTTGGAATTCAAAGTTTAACAGAGTCTGGCCTTCTTCTATAGAAGATTAACTTATGCTTTAAAAGTGGTAGCATTTTGATAAATAATTATCTTCTTGCTTGTCATTCTTCCTCTTTTAAATCTCAGGAATTATCCATGGCTGGTTGACTGCCGTTGGCTGCTAATGGTGCTGTTTGACATCTGAAGGTGTTGGGAACATGGTAACTATAGGCCAAAATAACCAGTGTCACTTATATTCGTTTGAATGACTTACCACCACGTGATGTATGGTAGTCATTTAAGCAGCAAGTGGGCAGATAAGATCTGCCAGCCTTGTTTAATAGTAGTAGTCTTTGCTGCCCAAAGTGAAAGCAGCAGTGTCATGCTGTTCTCTCGTATCCATGCTGTTTAGGGTCCCAGTGAAATGGCATTGGGTTTGTGTTTGAAGTAGTAAAACTTCGTGGATGAGTTCTGAAATAGACGGGCCTTTAATGTAATTCCCTAATGGGTGCGCTTGTCCTCTGTTGTACTACAACCAGGAGAGCTCTTGAAGACGTGTCTCCAGTTTCTGCACCCACAGAATCAGGGTCTCGGAAGGTGGGGACCAGGCATTCATACTTTGACAACGCTTCCCAGCCTTCCTTAAAAACACTTCTTTTGTGTTTTTCTTATAGCAAAATTTACTTTTGAAACTATATTGCTAGAAATTTAAGACTCACGTCGACAGTTTTTTTTTTTCTTTTATTTATTTTTTTATTGAGATTGTGATAGATTACAACCTTGTGAGGTTAGTAATGTTGTGGGTAGACAGTGGTTTTGATGGTGAAGTTTCCTCCACTATATTTTATTTTATCACAAGTTTTCTTTTTATTCTTCTGAATAAATAGATGTTTATAGTACTAACAATAATAGTTACTATGTACCGAGCCCTTGCTGTATGATAGGCACTGTGTTCAGTGGTTTGCATGGATTTTCTCATGTAATCCTCACAGCTGCCCTGTGAAGGAAGTTCTTTCTCCCCATTTGATAGGCTGAAACACAGAGAAGTATATAAATAATAAAGTTATACAACTTGTTGGTGTTGGGGTCAGGATTCGAACTCACCAGAGGCAGTTTGACTCCAGAGCTTCTACATTTGTAACTGCTGTGCTAGAGTGCCCGAAGTGCTTACAGAGGGTAAATAACAAAAAGGACTCCTTTTATCTCAAACTTCAGATCCCTAATTCTTTTCCTCAAAGGCAGTCAGTATTAACAAAGTCTGTTTTATGAAGCCCTCCATCAGTTTTCACTGTGTAGACAATAGATAAAGACACGTATGCAAGGTTTTTGTTTTTTTTTTTTTTTTTTTTTAGGAAGACTGGCCCTGAGCTAACATCTGTGCCTCAATCTTCCTCAATTTTATATGTGGGACGCCTGCCAGACCATGGCTTGATAAGCGGTGCATAGGTCCACGCCTGGGATCCAAACCCGAGACCCTTGGGCTGCCGAAGCAGAGCTCACAAACTTAACCGCTGTGCCACTATGCCACCAGGCCGGCCCTGCAAGCCTTTTTAATATGCACACACACAGACGGGAGTTTTATACTGTTTCCCCTAACATCTTGAGGAGATCTTTCCATGTCAGTACTTGTAAATTGAACCTTCCTCTTTCTCTCTCTCTTAATGTTTTTGTAGTATTTCCTCTTTTTTCTTTCTAAAAGTGACAGTAATTACATTAGTAATTTGAACTTTCTGATCACAGTTTATTTAGTATATATTTAGGACATAGGTGACATTAAAAACAATCCTTTTCTACTGAATTGGGTCAACATGTAATTTGAAAGAAAACCATTTTCCTGTTAGTGCATGGAAGTCTCTTAAAATCCAGTAATAGGTTTAGTTATGATTAATTTGCATTCTCTTTGGCACCAGTTTCTGTAATGTCATATGATTGTTTGTTCTCTTCCCTTTGAAGTAATTAAAGAACTTTACCTGAAGTTTGATTGGGGGCTTAAGAAAAATTGTGAAGGATTTGATAGATTGTAATTCTTTCTATAGTAGTAATATTGGCCTGTTTTTTCAGTTAAACTGATTTTCTTTTCGTATCATTGTTTTCTCTGTATAATAATTAAATTTCATACAGAAAAGATGGAAAGTTCAAATTGATTAAGAAGTACATTTTGAGCTAAATTGTTACACATATGAACTATGTTCACAATTTCTGTGAGGTAGGTAATATAATTTTACAGAAGTAAATGAAATCTAGAGATTAAATTTCTTATCCATGGTCACAATCAGCACAGCGGATGTTGAAATTCAGGCTATCTGGAACCGTTTCTCAGTTTACTGTATTTGAGCTGCTTTCTCCTCTTTTCTCCATTGAGATACTATGGTTTTATAGTTTTCTTTGTATTTATGATTGCATCTGTTATTCACAGCAGTACTGTGAAGTAGGCACGTCATACAGTGTTTTTTATTCTGTGGTTGAGGAATCCAAGGCTAGAGGCTGTGGTTTGTGCTAAGGCAGACTCCTTTAATACCTGTTGTATCACAGGACTTGAGCCAAGATGTTCTGACTTTTGCAAAGCCCTTTTCTACACAGTACTAGAAATGTGGAAACAAAGACACATTTCTGCTGTGCTCTGTTTTCTTTGAATTGGGAATCTCTTGGGTGTTCCATGAGAAATCTAAGTTAATTTTATGTGCTGGGTTCTAGAGCACATGCCTTGAATTTGGTATATTCCTGGTGTTTTATAACACATTAATCAATCAGACTTCACAGTTGAAGACGCTGCAGCATTGTGAAGGCTATACCATCAAACAGTTTACATGGAATTTTGCCTTCATCTTTGGTGCCCCTCATTTGTTTTCTGTGTTGTACATGTATAGCTGATATTTTGTTTTTTCTCCTTTTCTTTTTCAGTGAATGGTAGTGTCTAGAAAGGGTATGTCCCTTCAAGAGAGAGGTGCCAATGTCCAACCAGCCTAATAACAATCCAGGGGGGTCACTGCGACGTTCACAGAGGAACACTGCCGGGGCCCAACCACAAGACGACTCAATAGGAGGAAGGTATGTATTTAGTGGTATTTTTAAAAGGAATTGGGAATAAATGAAAATATTCTTTTAAACCTAATTATAAGGACCAAAACTCGAATGGTTCACTACAAATGGGTAATTTTTTCCTAATTTTCGAGCCAAGTGACACAAATAAAACTGGAATTGAAAGCAATTCTTTAATCATTCCCCAAATATGCTAGACTCAAAAGATAGTTCTCAGTCATTGACATTATGGGAGATCTGATTTAAGGGTTGTTAGATGTGGTGTGTCGTGTTCTGTTTGCCCTTCCTCTTTCTCTTTACTTCCCTAAACACGTGCTACAACATGTCCTTCAGCCGTTCGTGGGCCCTTTATGTATGTCGTGACTAATTTATTTACTTTACTAAAAGGAAGCTTCATTTGTTTTAAGATGTTGAGTTTCGATACCTAGCTTTTGAGTTTTTTTCTCATCCTACTTTTTGGCAACTTGTGCATGCTGGCAGGCTGGTGAGACAGTCTGACTGTTAGCAGGTCAGTTCTCGTCATTTCCTTAGTCTAAGTCTGGTGTTCAGCTGGTCTTTTAGTTGGGGTACTTGTACAGGAGGTAATGTGAAGAATCAGCTGCATTCTCTTGAATGTAAAATTCTGTGTCTGAGTTAGCCAGGGACTGTCATTTTATGTATAAAGTACTCAGAGCTTTACCTAAAAGGCCTAATTCTACAATCCTTGGGCTAATTATGCTTATCTTTTAATAAATAATGGCTAATTTTCAATTTGATTGTGTAATGCAATATTTTGAGGCATTACCATGTATATATTGTGTAGTAAATTATAAAAAAATTTTAAATGTCAAATGTAAAGAGTAAATTGAAACATATCATGTTCACGCCAGGCTATTTTAGTGGCTGAGCATATGGACTTCAGACGAGGACAGCTTTGTGTGCGATTTCTGCCTCTGCCAGTAAATAGCTGTGTGTCCTTTGTTAATCTTTTCAAGACACCAGGACAATTTCTTAGTCCACAGTGGGATACTTAGTTTATAGGGTTATTGGCTAACTTCAGTGCAGTAGTATGTTAAGCTCTTAGTGCAATGCTTCGTACAGAGTTGTGTTCTAAAATTTTTTTTTTAAAGATTTTATTTTTCCTTTTTCTCCCCAAAGCTCCCTGGTACATAGTTGTGTAGTTTTAGTTGTGGGTCCTTCTAGTTGTGGCATGTGGGATGCCGCCTCAGCATGGCGTGATGAGCAGTGCCATGTCCATGCCCAGGATCCAAACTGGTGAAACCCTGGGCCATCAAAGTGCGACATGAGAACTTAACTACTCGGCCACGAGGCTGGCCCCGTTTTTTGTTTTTTTACATTCAGATTATTCTTTGGAGCAGCCACCCTTAACTTTACTTATGCTGTTGATTAAAAATTATCCCTCCCTCATTATAAAAATGTTACGTACTTCAGAGAATTTGGAAGATAGAGAAAAGTATAAAGCAAAACATTACAATTCCACAATCCAGTTATACCCACCGTTAACACTGGCATGTTTCTCCTTCGTCTTTTTTTTTACTTGCGTGTATATGTGTATATATGTGCACATATGCACATGTAAGTAACTTCTTGAACAACCGGAGTTTCATACATAGTAATCCGAAGGTTATATTTGGATTCTTGCACGTGACTGACACATTTTGGGCTGTCACACAGTATATTGCTTCTAAAATCCACAGTGATGTTTCAGCACCTTTATCTTTTCTACACATCAGTGTTAGGTAAAATTATTTAAGTATTGTATTATATATTTTAAAAATATAAGCAGTACACAGAAATGGAAGTAGTTAATACTAGTGGTTGAGGTGCATTGGTTTAAATAACCTAATAAAGTTGTAAACAAGATGGAACCCAATTAGATTTGTAGAATGGCAAATCTTTCACTTTAGTTCATGTGCTTTAAGCCAAGCAATGGTATATTCAATTGTGAAGGAAAAGAATAAAATTTCAAAATGTGTTTGGAATGGCAGAAAACCTGCTAAAGACTATAAACCAAAGTGTAATTAGGGTTTTTATAGCTTTCATCCCCTCTCCCTTTCAGTAATTTAGCCCCATTTCAGTTCTCACGATTTCAGCTTTTACATGTCTTCAAAAAGCATTTCCCCACCAAAGGTAGTACACAAAAGAGGGCCTTTTCGCTTTCTTTTAACCTGGTGTCTCAGGTGTCATTTCCTGTGTGTTACAAATTGTTTAAAAACGTGACTTTTAAAGTCTTTATGTTCAGTTGTGTGGCTATACTGTAATTTACTAATAACTTTGAGTATTTTAGGATTTTAACTATTTTTATGTGGATAAGTATAATTAGGATCAGGACACAGAAATTTAGAACTTGAGTCAAAAACTCAAGTTTGACTTAGTTTGGCTAAGAATGCAAATTTAGATATTTTTTCATCTGAATTTCATTTTGCCTTCTTGGACGGCTTGATTCTTTTGCTCGTGGCAGAATCTCAGAACTGGAAGGGACCTTTTCGTCAGACCCCAGGCTGACTGTTGAAACCCTGGTGTCGTGTGCTGTACCAGCAATGATCTAACCTCTGAGAAACCTCTTGTGATTTTGGGGACTAAGAGGATTAGAATTGAGAGCAGTTACAACTCTGTCTTTTCATTCTCTTTATCTGAGTCCTCTTGCTTAGCTTTCCTAAGTAAAATGCTGTTATTGTGGCTTTTGTTTCAAAAGACAGCAGACTTGGTCTTGTCGATGTATTCATAGTGATACAGTGATTCAGATAATGGTAATAAATAACAGCATCCACTATAACAGTACTGGAGGAGTGTTTTAAGTTTAAAAATTTTTTGTACATGTTCTTTCAGTTGCGAATCACAGAAACTGTGTGCTAAGTTTGTAATCTTTGGTTTCTAAGTGTGGTAGCTTGTTCGACTGTATACAGCTGGTATGTAGTCAGGCCTTGATTCTCAACCTTGCCTCTAAAGTCAGTGATTCTTTACGTTCTGCCTAACTGTTTTTACTGCACGAACCACTTGATCCATATAATGAAGGACTTAGAAGAGGGTATGAAGGACTTATAATTGAAAATATTAGCTCATTCAGTTTAGAATATAAGTAGCAGTTTTTCCCTCCTAGGATTTTTAAATTCATTCATTTTGATCTACTCTGTTTTCTTCTAAACTTGGGTTAAGCTATCTTCTTTGTGTAGCTTCCTTCCTATGACCACTCTTCCCTTCTCCCAAATCAAGGTCACCTAGCTTTTCTTTTTTTAGAATAAGAGTTTTTGTTCATCCTTAAGATATAAAAGAAAGTTGGATCTTTAAGATATATTTAATTTCTCCTGATTATTCCCTCAGCCCTTTTTCACCCATCCTTTGTCTCTATCCATAATTAAACTAGACATCTTACTCCTCTTGTATTATTTTTCTCCTTTCTTTTCTTCCGTAATTTTTGGGGCTATAGCTGATCTGTTCCTCTCTTTTCACTTCTGGTTTTCTTCTTTAGGAAATCACTCACTCCCCTGCTTCTCTGTTCCTTGCTCTCTGGGATGCTCCTAGCCTTTCCCACTTCTAGCACAGGTCCTTGTAGGCTGCCCCTCCCTCGGGCTGTGCAGTGGCATTTTCATTCTATCATTTGCTTTTTCTTGTTTTTCTCAAATGGCAGTGGTGGGATTGAATTAAATTTTATAGCAATTTTGGTTAAGATTGCTCTAGTGATAGTTTCTTCAACATTGTTTTTGTTATAAAAACATAGCATGTTGAGAATAGAAAATGAGAAGCTTCAGGAAGATTAAAGAAAATAAGATAATTTTAATTTGACCACCCAGAGATAATGATGGTTAATATTTCTACTCCATGATTTTCTTTGCTCTGAAAGCCCATGATTTAATTTTGGGCCTCTAGTCTGTCCTCCCCCTTCCCACTCCGCCCCATGTTTTTGCTGTAAAGTATGTTGCTGTGACTAAAGTTGTATTATGTATTTTAAAAATATAAGCAGAAAACAGAAATGGAAGTCGGTTTATAGGACCTAAGGGTATGCATATTTTGATAACTTGTAGCAGACTGCTAAATTGTCTTTCAGAAAGATCAAACCACTTTATTATCTTTTTTTTTTGATTGGACCAATTTATACTCATACTAATATTTAGTGAGAGTGCCCCTTTCTCCAAATCCTAGTCAATACAGCATACCATTTTTAGTAAAGTTTGTGGAAAAAAGAATTCCTGTGGTTAAAATTAGCATTTCTTTGGTTACTGGAGTTGAAGATCTTCCCACATGTTGGCCATTTTTCTTTATTTTATGAGTTGTTTGTTAGTCTTCTTTTTCTGTTTTAATTTTGGAGATGCTTGTTCTTTTATTAGAGTCCTTTATGGAAGGGATATCAATCCACTCACATGGGCAAATATCTTTTGCTAGTTTTATTACTTGTGGTTTGCTTTATAGAAGTTTTAAAAATTAGTCAAGTCTGTCAACTCTTTATTTCTTTTTTTCCTTTACCTTCTCCATCCCAAGGATTAATTTTTCTTCTTAATTCGGTTATGGTTCCATTTTTACATTTTACTATAATCTGTCAAATTTTTTAATGGTGTGAGGAAATGCTTGAATCCAATCCACCCTACCCCCCCCAGCCCCCCATTAAAACTTTGTCTGCAAAGTTTTTATTTATTTAAAGATTGGTGCCTGAGCTAACATCTGTTGCCCATCTTTTTTTTTCTTTCTTCTTCTTCTTCTTCTTCTCCCCAAACCCCCCCAGTACATAAGTGTATATTCTGGTTATGAGTGCCTCTGATTGTGGCATGTGGATGCCACCTCAATGTGGCCTGATGAGCGGTGCCAGGTCCATACCCAGGATCCGAACCGGCGAAACCCTGGGACACTGAAGTGGATCGCTTGAACTTAACCATTTGGCCATGGGGCCGGCCCTTAGTTATTTAATACTGAATAAAAAATTATGAGATGTCTAGGTTATAGCTTTTTATTAACCTTGTCAGAGCAGGGATTCTTTTAGCCAGCATTAATTACAAGAAAGAAGTAGATTCATATTTTGCTTGAAAAACTATTTCAGAGGGATGGGATACAGAAAAGCACAAAAAGGAAATAAGTATCATTCAGAGATAAGTCTGTGTTAACATTTTGGTTTTTGTCTATCTTTAAAATACAATTTAGCATGTAGCTGATTACACTGTAAATACAGTTTTGAATCCTGCTTTTTCCCCTCAGCATCCTAACTTAAACATTTTCTCCTGTCATTATGATTTTTTATTAATTGTTTGCAAATGGTCATATGATTTGCTAAATCAATAGACAATATTTTCCTGATTACTTATTAGTTTTTGGATGGTTAGATGGTTGCAGTGAGAAAAGTTTTTGCTTACGCTTAAATGTTTGTATTTCAGATATCTCTTAAGGAGTGAAATTGCCTGGTCAAAAGGAGTTTTTTATGGTCAACTTGTTTCACGTAAATTTTTTTCCTCTGGTTTGCTTATCACTATCAGGAAAAATGCTTTTTCTCATCGTTTTATTAGTGTTATCTCCATTTTGCCTTTTCCTGCTAATTTGAAGAGGAAAGTTCACGTTAACCTTATTTTATTGGTGTTTCTGTAGTAATGAGGTTAAACATTGGAAAAATAGGTTTAAGGAGTGAGACGTGAGTGAGCATAGTTTTTGTAAATGTACTGATAAGTTTGCATATGTTGTTAATCTCCCTTTGCCGCTGTCCAGGAGAACCGACCTTGGAAAGCTGTGCAGCTGATATTAGCCTGTCTTCTTGTAGCAGGAACCCTCTTTTGTGGACTGACCTCGCTCAGTTCTTCAGTCATGCATTTTGAATGGTAGTTACTCTTTTCCAATGCGATCTTACTCTCCTCCTGGCTACTCATTGCCTGGCTTTTTGCCGGAGCTGGGAGATTCTGCCCATCTTTCTGAGCTCAGCGATGGGACTGGGGTGGTCACATGATCCAAACTGGGAACTTTTTCCTTTCTGGTAGCAAAGGGAACATGTGAATCTGAAGTTGCCGACTGCTCGTCTCCTACCTTATGGAAGAAGATGGACAATCAGAGAGAAGCAAATAGATAAAGAATATGTGTGTAATAAAGTTCTGACAAGTTTCAGTTTCTTAGGTTTTCAGAGCTATGTTGACTCTTGCCTTGGCTTAATTATTTAGCTGCTGTTTGACTTTGAAGATACGTATCGTTATTTTAATAAAGCCTCTTTTGCCTTTGGAGTTCAGAGTCCTCCCTTAGTGTACCTTAATACAAACTCAGTACAAGATTGTATTTAGTCACTTGTAGAACACCATGCTAGTAAGCACCATGCTAGATGGTAGTTACAAAAATGAGAGTAGAATAGCCTTTGTCACAGGCAGTTCCAACTCAGCAGGGGAAATGGGCACCTAGGTGATCCTTAGAGTCAGGTGAGAAACATTTCTAGAGATGACCCCATTGTTCCGAGCTCTGAAGGCTGAAGAAGCACTTGCAAAGCAGATGGTACACGTCAACTATCTTTGTCACTGCTTGATGTGTGGAGTCATTAGTTACTTCCAGAGTTGAGATTTTATTTCTGATTTTTTTGTGTCACTTGTTAACTTTGCTCGCAAGTAGTAGGTGTTCAAAAAGTAGTAATGTGGGGTAGAAATAAGGAGATTTACTGCCTTGGCATTTCTAGGCACAGAAATGCGACTTTCTTTTATGGAACTGGTCATGAAAAGATTGGAGTGAAAGAAGAGTTGAGATAGGGCATGGTTCAAATGGGCTATGTAACAGGGTGGATTAGGTTATACTATAGTAACAAATAGCTCCTAAATATTAGTTTATTATAACAGCCTAGCCACTAGAAAACTTATCCATCCTGAGTCAGCTACAGGCTCTGCTCCTTGTCAACACGTTCACGTATTCCGGTACCCTTACTGTGTGGCAAGAGAGTATGGTGAGTTGCCCTCTGGCTCTCCAGGGCTTCCCCAGAAGTGATTCATTTCCGGTCACATTCCCTTGAGCAGAGTGAGTTAACAGTAGTTCAGCAAGTACCATCCTAGCATGTGTCTGGAAAGAGGAGGAATAGAATCTTTGTAAACAGCACCTTGTAGCTCTCACATGCTGTTTAAACATGGTTTTTTATTGTTACTTCCAGGTCTACAACAGACCATTTGTTTCCCTAAATCCCACTTAGTGCAACATAGCCATGGGTATGACCATTCTTTTTTCCTGCTTAGTTAGCCAATATGGATGCCTTTTTTATATTCCTTATTTTGTGTTCCTTCTGTCTCTTTTTTTTTATCCTGACTTTTGCTCAGTCAGATGGAAGTTCAGACTTCATCATCTTTGGGAGGAGAAGAATGTTAAGGGTGGAGACATGGTGTGATGTGAAAATGACTTCACTGTTTCTTATGACTAAATTGAAACCACTTTTAAAAACCATTTATACTAGAGTTGGCCAGGTAACTTGTAACTTGCTCCTTTCGGTGTTGGTGGATCTTAACTGCTATAATTATGCACCTTGAGTTTTAGCTGCAGAGCCACGTGTGCACGCTCTTCCACTTTGAGTGCTGCTTTGGTAATACTGAGGCTAGTCGGTGCCGTCAGGCCTTGGGGCTGGTTGATAGTGGGAGGCAGGATTTACAGTGTCATGGTGAACAGTGGCATCCTTGCCTTGGTCTAAGGAGGAACAGAGGCTGCTTTTTTCTTGTTGGATTATACACATTGGATTCTTTCTTTCTTTCTTTGATTATTTTTTAAAATTTATTTTTCTTTTTCTCCCCAAAGTCCCCCAGTATATAGTTGTGTATACTAGGTGTAGGTCCTTCTACATGTTGGAGGCTGCCTCAGCATGGCCTGATGAGCCATGCTAGGTCCGCGCCCAGGATCCGAACCAGCAATACCCTGGGCCACATAAGCGGAGTGCGCAAACTTAACCACTCGGCCACAGGGCCGGCTCTTGGATTCTTAATAGTACCCCTTTATGTTCTTTTTGGACCACCAAAGTAATATCTTATATATTTTATAATTTTATTTGCACTATATATTTCTTGCTCTAATCAAGTGTGAAATTTTGTCCAAAAGTAACATCATAAGTATATTGGGAAGCTGTAAGGTGTCAGCTGCCATAGATTGTTTTATATCCTTAACGGAGGCTTCGCTCTGATTCTTCTGTCCCTCACTATTGAGAGAATCTGATGTTCCACACCACTTTTTTACAAGTGTGTTCTCTGTCTCAGAATGCTTTCCTAGAAGACTATCAGTGTGACTGAAAAAATGAATCTATGCAAATGCTTCTTCAATAACTGAATAGCAAGATTTAGCATCACATATGGAAGTCTGGGGCTTTTTTGTGCTACAGAAAGGAGAAGAAAGCAGGAGTTCTCCTTTGTAGAAGATTCAAAAGAAAACATGGTATTTTCTTTCGTTTTTCTCATATGCCATCTCCAAAACCTTAAGTCATTTGTTTTACCCTCTGTACAGTTAGGGACAGAAATACCAGCACAGATAGGATGAGTTAATACCTATAGATGCAGGCCTTTTACTTTGACCACTGAGCCCTTGGATGGAGCTGCGGGGTTTCAGATTTGGGGAGTCGGAATACCTGGGCTCAGTCTCACCTTTCCTGTCTGGAGGCTGTATGATTTTGGGCAAGCCTCATTGCCTACATCTTTAAAATGGAAATATACCTGCTGTGGGTTTCATTTGAGAATAAAATTGGAAAACGTATTTAAAGAATTAACATAATGCTTATCACATAATCAAACCTTTCAAAGTCTTTTTTCTGTGGTCATCTTAAGTTTTTACCCAGGTATAGATAAAAGCCAATGCAGTTCATGAAATACTCAGTACTGCATTGCTAATCTATCGCTAATCACTAGTTTACTTTTGCTTTTTAAAGATTTTATTTTTTTCCTTTTTTTCTCTCCAAAAGCCCCCGGTACATAGTTGTATATTTTCAGTTGTGGGTCCTTCCAGTTGTGACATGTGGGACATTGCCCCAGCATGGCTTGATGAGCGGTGCCATGTCCGCGCCCAGGATCCGAACCAGTGAAACCCTGGGCCGCTGAAGCGGAGCACGCGAACTTAACCACTCGGCCACGGGGCCAGCCCCAACTAGTTTACTTTTGATTATCTTGGTGTTTATAGTCCTTACACAACTATTTTATTTTTGAAATGTGGGGGCGAAAGTAAGTTGAGCTGTAAGGTTCCCTTCTGGGGACCTTTTTCCTCTGGCTTTCATTACATCCAGTCTGTCTGCTTTGCCTCTTCACACAGTGAGCGAAGCATTGTAGTTTACTCACCCCTCTTCAGTATACACGGATCATTCAACATACACAATTTTCCTTTTTCCTCACTGCTTCTGATCCTGTCAATCTCTTACTGCAAACTATTTTTAAGGACAAATCTAGATCCTTCCACAGACATTTAGGCCCTAGCGTGTCCTTTCATCCTTGTTCCCTACTGGATCTCTGTGTCCAGGGAAATTCATATCATTTGCCGGGTGCCATGTGGGTTTCATAATTTCCTGCCTCTACATTTGCCCATCCTCTGCCTTTGACGGGAATGCTCTTTTTCCTCAGCTTTTCATCCTTCAGGATGTGGTTTAAATGCTGTGTGTTCTCTAAAGCCTGTATTCTCCTGCTGGAAGTAACTTCTTCCTTTTTGGGGAACTTTTATAGCACCTTGTGGATTACCTTCTTCTATGAGACTCTGACCTCTTTAAGGATAGGGACTAGATGTGTATTATGCATATTTATCTGCCCCGTCGTGGCTTGCATATATTTGAGTTGATAAATCTAAAAAATCTGTTGAAGCAAGTAGCTTGATACAGTGGTTCTAAACTCTATAAGATCCTTTGATCCCACTCTGTAATGTGTATCGTATAATGTAAATATCTTTATTATGATGCCCTTTAGTATCTTGAAATGAATTAAGAAGTATATGAAATGCCTGCCTACACCGTTTAGAAATGGAAGTGTAATGTACAAGGCTATTTTACGTATCTTACAAAGGTAAAAATAAGTGAAAGGAAAACGGTTAACAAAACAACCTCAGTAGGTAAATACTTGGGTACATTGACACAAGATGACAGTGTGTTCAGATGCTTATATCTGTATTTGAGTTTAGTGAATGTGACAGCTACAACAGACTTAAATGCTATAAGCAGCGTTTTCATTGTAGACTTTTTCAAAATGATGCGTGACTCTTGGTAAAGCTGCAGAAAACAAATATAATCTTATGTTGATTCTCGTGCATTCCTGGAAAATCTAACATATATAATAAAGCTATGCAAAACAAATCTAAGCTGAGACATTATAAGCATATTTTCCACTTATGTTAAGGCCAGATTTCAAGGTTTTTTTTTTACAAGGTCTTCATATATTACCAATGCTATTTGAAACATAAGGATCATGGGACAGCTTTTCATTGTGTCTGACTGTTCTGTATATTGCATGGCATCATCTACCTCTAGTCCATACCTGCTAAATGCCAACAGCGCCTCTGTTCCCCAACATGTGTTTTCAAAGTGCTCCCCAGAGGAGGAACCACTGATGTTTAAAAACACTGCATTGTAAGATAAATAAGGAGTTCTTTACTCTGAATTAGAGTCATTTGGGCTAGCATTTTGCTATGACTAAACAAGAACGTTGATCAGACTAATCGGCTTCTGTTTTGTGATTGAAATAGAAAACAGTACATTTTACAGAGAACATTAGTGAATTTTTTTGATGAAAGTGGTTTAAGTGAACTTTCCACCTTGATTGTTGAAAATCAATGGCTTATTTATAACATGCATTTTATAGCATTATAAGCAAAGCATTTAATTTTTGGAAGACAAAACTATAATGTTGTTGTATATATAAAAGGATAAAAATATGTGTACATCTATAAACACATACACAAACAAATTTGGAAATGTAATTAAGCCCCAAACTCTTTATATTTGGTAATAGCTATTTGTATTTGGGTTGTGAACATGTCTGGCTTAGAAATTAATTTCAAACAAAATTTAAGACGTGTAATATAGGGAATTAACTAGCTACTTGTAACTAGCCACTTTCTTCATTTTGCCTAACATTAAGATAAGAATGTGCTCTTTGCTTCAAGGTTTTGACCTCTTTCACATGTCCTCTGGACTAGGGATGGTTTTAAATTCGTTGGACTACCAAGGATTTTACTAAACAGCAGTAGAAGTAAATTAAAGTACCTGGAAGGGACAGTCACTATGATTTGCCCAAAAGTCAACAAGAGGCATTTGAGACTTGCCTTCAAGTTAGTCTTGAAAGCACATAGCCCAGAGTTGATTATAGTCTCTGGCAATGTGGGTTTCTTTAATGTGAATTGGCCCACGTATACTTAGTAAATAGGGAAATGATTTCAGTATAATGATGAAGTACTGTAGTGTTGGTTCACAGGCAGTTTTCCCTAAAATGGGGACAGATCTTTCAATTAAGGGGGAGGATTTGATAATTATGAAAGTCTTACCAAAAAAGTGAAAATTTTAGTGCCAGAAATAGCTAGTTCAGTGGCCACCACACTTTGCGCTGTGTTAAAGACTCTCAGGAAGTTCAAAACCATTTAAGAAAGAAAATGACAAAAAGGAGTCTCCTGCGGAACTATATTTTTAATTTTGTTGAAGCTGGTCTCAAAAGAAAATGTCTTTAAAGGAGAAAGTACAAAAGTAAGACTCCACAGAGTGAACTCTGATTATTGGTGCACATGTTAGTGGGGATTTAATCTTTCATTAAAATCGATGATGTGTTTGTTAGGACTTGTTACGAAATAACATTAGGTTTGAGTACTCTGTGCCCAATCTTATTTTCGTCACTGGCCCAGTTATTTTTAGTGGGTGATTTTGCAGGACGTGAGGTTTTTTTTCATGAACATTCAGAGGATGATGTAGAGGCTCCTTAACACCCACACCCACACCCACCCACACACCTACACCTGTCGTTGGTCTATAATTTACTGAGTGGGCTCATTCTGGTGCTGCTTAAAAAGAGTTTGTCCAGAATTTTACTGTTATTCTTGGCAAATTTGATTTATAGTGCATATAAGTTTTACTGGGTCTTAAAGAGATTATGCTTTTTACTAAGAACTAATATTGAGCATTGAGGTCTGATAAATGGGAGAGTTGGTAAAATGACCTAAAAAGAGGCATCAAGACTCACTTAGTGCTAACTACTGATATTCTAATTAGCTGTTCTAGATTGGGCATTATTATTCTATGGAGATTTATTTTACAGTATTCTGAGCGTTAATAATTTATAAATGAGCATAATAAATAGAGCCCCACTTTTAGAGGCCCCATATTCTTACTGTATGGTACCATCTGGTTGCCTCCTCTTGTGGTAAGCCAAGTGTTGGAAAACTGTGACCCATGGGCCAAATCCAGCCTCCTGCCTGTTTTTTTGGTTTATGTTGAGAAAGGTTGGCCCTGAGCTAACATCTGTTGCAATCTTCCTCTTTTTTTATTTTTCTCCCAAAGCCCCAGTACATAGTTGTATATCCTAATTGTAAGTCCTTCTAGTTCTTCTGTGTGGGACACTGCCACAGCATGTCTTGATGAGTGGTCCGTGTCCAGAAACCAAACTGGCGAACCCCGGGCCCCCAAAGTGAAGCATGGGAACTTAACCACTCCACCACTTGGTGGCCCCCCTTTGCCTGTTTTTGTAAATAAAAATTTGTTTGGAACACAGTCATGCCTGTTTGTTTTAATATTGTTTATACCTGCTTTAGTGACACGTAGTATCACCCATGAAGCTGAAAGTATTACTACCCTTTACAGAAAATGTCTTAAGACTGTGGTGAACAATAGGGTAGTAATGATCAGTACTTTAAAGATTTTTCAATATGTTTTTAACCAGTCCTCAGAATATCACACTTAAAAATAATTCTAGAAAAGGTAGAATCAGATCAGTGTGGCATTGTTGAATTTAAGACAGTTTTGTGAGCCTCAGTTTCTAAGATGATTGGATATTGTTTACCTTTTCTGTATTTGCTTGCTAGATTCTTTAGCTCATTGAAGGTGTTAATAAGGACATGAAAAATGCAGTAATAGATTTAGGAGGATATAAAATTACATGTGTTTTAAGACCAAAGAACAATTCATTTGGGTTAAAAAGAAGAGGACTGCTACCTCTATAGCAGGATCAACATTAGGTTGATATTGGTCAATTTCTGTTGACAGATTGAATCTTTAGAGTTTTTTTTGTTTTTGTTTTTAAATTTTTACTGGGAATAGACTTTTTTTTTAGGGTTGACATTTGAATATTTAATTGTTTGAACATTATCACAAAGTTGTCTAACTTTGAATGGGTAGTTTTGTTTTAAAATGATTTTTAACTTATCAAGGAATACAGCAAGGAATATTTTACTTTATTTTATCTTATTTTATTTTTGAGGAAGATTAGCCCTGAGCTAACTACTGCCAATCCTCCTCTTTTTGCTGAGGAAGACTGGCCCTGAGCTAACATCCATGCCCATTTTCCTCTACTTTATATGTGGGACGCCTACCACAGCATGGCTTTTGCCAAGTGGTGCCATGTCTGCACCTGGGATCCGAACCGGTGAACCCCAGGCGGCTGAGAAGCTGAACATGCAAACTTAACCGCTGTGCCACTGGGCCGGCCTGCAGCAAGGAATATTTTAAATTTTGCAAAGAAATGAAGTAGAAAGTGTGATTCAGTTAAAAAAATTAATCCATAGCAAACTTTACAAAAATAAGAATGTAGAGAACCTGAATAACATAATTTATAATAAGTATTCTTCCATGCATATTAAATTGTATGCCCTTAAAACAGAAAATTATACCTTCTTTAAAAAAAAATAAACTATGGAATAATTTGAAAATTTACTCCGTCTCTCTTTTTTTTTTTTTTAAAAAGAACTCTCAGATCTTTTACTAGAAATGTAACAAAAACAAAAGCAATTTCTAGAAATTAAGTCTCTCTAGTAAGAAATTCATGGGATAAAGCTGGGTTTTAAAATTAAGCTAAAATGGATTAAGACTGCAGTAGAAGAATAGGAAAAATAAAAACTAAATCATAGTGTATAAAAACCTTACATGGTTCAGCGTGACTACATCCAGAGAAAATATAATATATACCTTGAAAAATATATGTATATATTCATTACTAAAGTGAAGACTAAGACACTTGAAAGACTACCCTAAAGTTTTTAGTAGTTTATTCTAAGTCTTCAGAAAGTACTATGCTGTCATAGATCAGAACCTTAAAAATGAAAATGATGGTATGGATCCAAGAAATATTTGCTTTTATTGACAAGCTAATTTCCTATCTTCTTTCAAGAATCCAGTATTGAATTCTTCTGGAAAAAGAGAAGGAAAAATAAAGATACTGAGATGAGAAACTTTAGAGCATCTTTTTGAAGAGATGGTAGAACTTGTTTGATATGTTAAGAACTGTATGGCATCAATTAGAATTACCGTGTAGGACTTTCAAAGACTTAATTCTAAGTTCCTTTAAGATGGTGTTCAGAATGAAAGTCTTTACAAATTTTTTTAAACAAAGTGAAAAGCTTTGGTATTAATGAAACTGTTATTCTCATTAGAATATGCTTTTATGTTATTTACATGAAGGATCAACGGTCCCTGTGAATTACCTAAGTTGTATCTGTTACATTAATATCTCACTTCTAAACACCAGCTTCTCTGGGTATATATTAATGCATGCCTCCTTTTTATTGCCTATGTAAATCTCACTGTTAACTGTTGCCAGAGGTTAAATTGAAAACAATTTATATATGTTGCACAAACTTCCTCTCAGAACAATGCTGTCATAGGGATTTGATTTATTATAAATATAACCTAACCCATGTATCGATGATGCAGTCTTCTGAATGTGTTTGGAATATTTGGTGGTAAATTTTTTATCTCTTTCTTTAGGACTTAGTTTTTGGTGTACTTTCTATTGATTAGTGCTTTAAATTCTTGGCAAATACCACTCTATTGATTACATGTAAGTTTATTTACTATTTAGTGCTTCTAATGATTTTCTGTGTAAAATCAGCTTCACAGTTGATTTCATCTGCTACATTTACTGTGCTAACCTGAATTATAATGTGTAAATTGGGGATCAGTATCATTGTAGGGATCACAAATTGCCTTTTAAACTGTTACAGTCACATTGTCAATTAAAAGTAGTTTTTAGATCTAAAGTCTGGATTTGCTTTTTGTAAAAATTTAGCATATTTAAGTGTCTACAGTAAAAATGCTGACAATTCATTATTGCTTAAGCAACCATAGTATTGCTGTGCAGTTATGACAACTGGTAATAAAAAAAATCTTGGGTACTAAGGGGGTTGGTTCTAAGAGGCAATTTCTATAATAGAATAATAATTATAGAAATAGTTGGAAAAAGGGTAGGGTCAATAACGAAGGATTGAGAGACTTTTTTTTTAAATGAAAAAGTATTTCACTTTCAGTATTGTATTTGCATCTCATTTTCCTGATAGATTTCTGTTTTGATTTTCTGCTGACAGGTCACATTTAGGGCAGGCAAAACATAAGGGATATAGCCCTCCTGAGAGTAGAAAATCTAATTCTAAGGCACCCAAAGTGCAGTCTAATACTACTTCTGAACTGTCAAGGGGACACCTTTCTAAAAGGTAAATCTTCACATTGCTTGTACAATTTCAAGGCGGAATTATTTGCATTTGAATCATTGCATAATATTAAAACTTGCAAGGTTATCCCAGAATGTTTTGATATGTGTTTTCATTCTCTGAGTGTAACTTTTAGGATTAGTGGTTTATCACCTTTATAGTGATGTCAATGCCATATGCCCGAGACAGTGCATTGTTTTCCTTGCTTAGAGAGCTGTGAGAGTCTTCTTTTGCTTAACAAACCATCTGAAATGCCATTTTACTATTTCCTTTAGTTTTTTGTTGTCAGAACCATAGGGGTCAGTGATTTCATAAGATCTAATTGGTGGGAGTCTTTGGAAAAGAATGTAACTGTGAAGATTTGCTAATGATACCATATAAAAATTTCTTACCTTCATTTTGAAAGTGCATTTGTTGATATTTGTTTATTTTAGGCTTTGATAAAGAAGTTGTGTTTGTGAACAGAGAGCATCAATATTCTAGTTTCAACTGGTTCTGAACTGTTAAGCATTCTTTTTCTTGTAATCTTAATTCTTGTTTTGTGATTAGGAGTGTTAGTGTCAGTAATCCTTGGGCTAAAGAATTACCATGATCTTCTAATATTTTACCATCCACAGTCATACCTCCTGTTTTTTTTTTTTTTCCAATCTTGAACCATTTGAAAACTTGTGTTTATGTAGTTCTAGACTTAATCAGGAAAGTTTTTGCACTTTTTTTTTAAAAAAACACTTATTTCCACAGATTTGAGAAGTTAGTAAATAAGTATTGTACGACAGGTTTCATGATGGCGTGCTGATATTAACTCTCTTTTTATCTAACCTCTTAGAAGCTGCAGTTCGTCATCTGCTGTCAGAGTTCCACAGCCACAGGATCCAGACAGAGCCAATACTTCAGAAAGGCAGAGAACGGGGCAGGTGCCTAAGAAAGACAATTCTCAAGGAGTGAAACGCAGCGCTAGTCCAGACTACAACAGGACCAATTCTCCTAGCTCTGCAAAAAAACCAAAAGCACTTCAGCATACTGAATCTCCCTCAGAAACGACTAAGCCACATAGTAAGTCAAAGAAGAGACCTTTAGACCAGGAGCAACAACTGAAATCTGCACAATCGCCATCAACAAGCAAGGCTCATACCAGAAGGAGTGGGGCCACTGGTAGTTCACGGAGTCAGAAAAGAAAGAGGACAGAGAGTTCCTGTATAAAGAGTGGTTCTGTGTCTGAATCCACTGGTGCCGAAGAGAGATCTGCAAAACCTACCAAGCTGGCTTCAAAATCAGCCGCCTCAGCCAAAGCTGGGTGTAGCACCATCACTGATTCTTCTGCTGCTGCCTCGACTTCCTCCTCGTCTTCTGCTGTAGCCTCGGCCTCCTCTACTGTACCAACAGGTGCCAGGGTGAAACAAGGAAAAGACCAGAACAAGGCCAGGCATTCCCGTTCGGCGTCCAGTCCCAGTCCCAGAAGAAGTAGCAGGGAAAAGGAACAGAGTAAAACTGGTGGCTCTTCAAAATTTGATTGGGCTGCCCGTTTCAGCCCTAAAGTTAGCCTTCCTAAAACAAAACTGTCTCTTCCAGGGTCTTCTAAGTCAGAGACATCAAAACCTGGACCTTCTGGATTACAGGCCAAATTAGCAAGTAAGTTTACAGAAAGATGTTTTTTTTTTTTAAATTAAAATTTCTCTGGGTTTGTCAGAAGTGATTATGCTTTCAAGGTAGTCAGGTTGTTTGGTTTTTTTCCCCAGTCTGAGGTAGTCTTACTGTACTTGTATTTGTACGTAATAGTACATAATAATTGAGCCCACATTTAGTTTTTTGAAGGCAGTTATGGAATGCTGCCTTCTTCTTGCTATAATCATCTGCCACCTGATGTTTCAGTTAACAACAGACTGCATTCCCACGGTGGTCCCATAAGATTAGTACCATATAGCCTAGGTGTAGTAGGCTATGCCATCTTTGTTTACGAAAGTACCCTCTGTGATGTTCACACAATGACAAAATTGCTTAGCGAGGTGTTTCTCAGAAGGTATCCTGTCATTAAGCGATGCATTAGTGTATTAGTAAACCATCATGTTTTAGTGCCTGTATCTTTCTTTATCCCCGCAGCATCTGCTAAAGTTGTTTCCTAATGTCGAGGTGGGACATCACGTTGAGCTTCCTTCTATAACCAGATACAGAGTTGTTCTAGTTACAGGTTACTCTTGACCAGGGTCAGAGATCAGACGTTCTTTTTTTTGTGCATTTGTGATGTATGGAAACACTGAGTTAAGTTATTAGAATAAATGTACCCTGGTATGTTTATATTAAACCTTATTCACATATAATATTTTATAGCCTTTAAGGAGCTTAGTCTAAAGAAGAATACCTCTTGTGTTGCACCCACTGGGCTTTGGGTCCCAGGTAAATGGGAAAGAGTGCTGCCGTCTTGAAGCTTACAATGGAGTAGAAATGTTTGAGAATAATACATTCAGGCAAAGAAACAAACTAGGTGAGAGAAAGGATCTCGAGGCACTTTTCTTCCTCTCTGTTCCAAAAAACTTCTTCAGGAAGCCAAGTGTTCAGTCTCATTCGAGCTGATTAGAACTAGTGAGGACCCTCTTCAGTTATGTGATTGGTGTACTGCTAGTGTTCTCTGTTTTTCTCCTTTTTTCTATTTTGAGAAACCTAAAAAGTACAAATGCCCAGCATATTACAACACTTAACTACAATTCTTTAGGCATTTAATTTTTGTAGTATCTAACCAGGATGCTTGTTTTTTGACTATCTTTTCTCCTTTTGTTCCCTCATAGAACATTTCAGATCCACTTTTTTTTTTTTTTTTAAACATTGGCACCTGAGCTAACAACTGTTGCCAGTCTTTTTTTTTTCCCTGCTTTTTCTCCCCCAATTCCCTCAGTACATAGTTGCATATTTTAGTTGTGGGTCCTTCTAGTTGTGGCATGTGGGACGCCATCTCAGCATGGCCTGATGAGTGATGCCATGTCCACACCCAGGATCTGAACCAGCAAAACCCTAGGCTGCCCACGCGGAGCACGCAAACTTAAACACTCGGCCACAGGGCCGGCCCCCAGATCCATGTTTTGATAGGGCTAGAACTTTTTCTTTGTTATTGAAAGATTTCCTATAATATCTACTAGTATTGTCAAAGCTTAGCTAATGTTGAATCCCCTTAACCTAATACTGAATCAGAGCTAACTGTTAGCTCTGTTTGGTTCAGCCCTACAATCTATAACTACTTTGATTTCCTTCAGTATTAGCTAAACTTTGACAAGAATGCCGGTGGACACTAGATAAAATCTTAAGTTTAATCTGTATCATAGGGTTATTGTTAAGGTAATGTCTTTTACTCTTAGATTGTAGAATTTTGTTCTATTTGATATTTTAAATATGTAGTACATTTGTATAAAATCTTTTGAATTTGAAGGTACAGTTACTGGATTAAGATTGGTGTCTTTAAGTCAAAATGAAATAAAGGGCCAGGTTGAAAATGGACAGCCAATTGTCCATTGGTCCTGCTAAGGTTTTCTTCATCATTGGAGTTACATACCATCGCTTTTGTACCTCTTCCTCTCTGCTTTTAAGTGAAGTAGAAGCAAGTGTGCATCTGTGTGTGTGTCATTATAGTAGCTGTGTGATCTGCACAGCCAGCAGGCCAGGTTGAGTTTATAGCACATTCCATGGGACTCACTCCTCCCTTTTCTGCCTTCCAGTCTACCTCACTTGAAGAGGTCATCTCTTATTTCTAGGAGGGTCCAGGGCCAGGTGAGAGAAGGTTGTTCTTCACTGTCGTGTCCTGGACTCTTTTCGGAGACCAGCTTTGTTTTCTTACTAAGTCTGTTAATGTGATCTTTTTGTGTGTGAGGAAGATTGGCCCTAAGATAACACCTGTTGCCAATCTTCTTCTGTTTTGCTTGAGGAAGACTGTGGCTGAACTAACATCTGTGCCCATCTTCCTTTATTTTGTACATGGGACGCCACCACAGCATGGCTTGACGAGTAGTGTGTAGGTCCATACCAGGGATCTGAACCTGCAAACCCCAGGCGGTTGCTGAAGCAGAGTGGTGCACTTAACCACTCTGTCACCAGACCAGCTCCTTAACATGATTTTTTAAAAGAAAACCCGACCCTACCCAGTGACTCGTCAGTGGTTTCTTTGGTTGTGAGCTTGCTGTCAGTCAGGAAGCACTGGGAGTTCTAATGCTGCCTCTGTGCCATAATAAAACCAGTGCAGATGTTCTATTAAACTCGCTCTGCACATGGTCACAAACTGACTTAGTAGTTATTTATTAGTAGTAATCACAAACGCACTTCATAGTTATTTTCCTTCCTTTCACAAAATGTGTGTGTGTGTTTCATGGTCACATTAATTGCTTTTCCATTTTCACTGCCACTACCCTAGTTCTACACTCTAATTATAGCCTGGGCTGTTGAAACAAGAGAAGGGAACCAGTGTTTGCTTAGCATCTAGTAAGTGCCAGGTACTTGACATATGTAATCCCATTTAATTTATAAGAAAAAAGAGTGCTTTCTGATAGTTATTAAGGAAGTTTATTCCAAAGAGGTGAAATAACTTGCCTGAGTAACATATTTCATAAGTGGCAGAGGCAGAGTGGAGTGAAGATTCGAAGATGGGGTATGCCTGACTTTGAGGATGTTGCTTTCTTCGCTGTGGCACTTATTTTTCACCTGTATTACCTCTCTGTGTTTTACTGTTGCAGCTTATTGGATCATTAGACATTAAGACCCAGAGAAGATGAAATTTTGTTTGATCTTTGTTGGTAGTGATTCAGCTTTAGGTATGAATAGTCTTGGAACCCAGGGATTCACTGCATATTTGCTTCTTTTCAAATAGTAAAACATTGCAGAACAAAACAATAGCAGACATTTAATGTGCTTACAAGTGCCTGACAACTTGTAAATAGTTTACATGGATCATCTCATTTACTCCTCTCAGCCCTGTGTCACAGGGACTATTATTCCCATGTTACAGGTAAGGAAACGCAGGATCATTGGTCAAGTTACTTGTCCGAGATCACAGAACTAATAACTAAGAGAGCCAAGAGTCAAACTCTAGCCATCTGATTCCAGAAATCAGTGGGGAGACTGGATGCATGGAATTCAGTAGATTGGGTGAGCTAAATCCAG
This sequence comes from Equus caballus, assembly GCF_041296265.1. Taxonomy (NCBI): domain Eukaryota; kingdom Metazoa; phylum Chordata; class Mammalia; order Perissodactyla; family Equidae; genus Equus; species Equus caballus. Next base: position 17,517,073 of record NC_091689.1, on the reverse strand, counting down.
GAAGGGTTCTTGAAGGCAGGCAGGGCGGGGTGGATTTTAGGCATGATTAAATGTGTCGCTTCAGGAAAGAGTTTACGGCAGAAGCAATACTGCAAGAGATTTGGCAGTATTTGGTAATTTTATTTAAGAATATAGGAGCAAAATGAGGTATCTTATGGGAATCTTTGGGTTTCAGCTAATGATATTTTGGGGAGAGAGAGCTCTTATTAGAGAGCTGAAAAGCCTAGATTTGAATCCTAGTTCTGCCATGTATCAGCTGGTGACTGGGAAAGTTTTTAACCTTTTCGTTGAAAATAGGCATAGTAACTATTTGAGAAGTGAATGATTATGTGCTCAGTGCGTAGGATGCATCACAATATTTAGGAGGCACAACAGAAGTTGAGTATCTTAAGACAGAATACATATTCAGAGCAGCATTTTGAGAATGATTGATAAATTCCAGGTGTAGCTATCCTTAGATTTGGAAGACCCTGATTTAAAGTTCTGTTATCTCCTGATAGCTGTCCGAAGTTTGATGGATCATTCAGCTGTAGTTATGACAGCAGCCTAATCTCAAATCTTATTTGCAAAATGATATCTTTTACTTATTCTTATGAAGCATAAATGAAAGAATATATGTGAAAACAACTTTGTAAAATTAAAGTACCGTATGAACATAAAGTGGTGAGTTGAGAGTTGTTGCTGTATTATTTGAAGGGCTTCTGCACGCATCAGGAATTTGTTTGAGATGTGTGTGTGTGTGTTTAACATTAATACAGCGGTCTGAATAAATTCACTGGGAGGAAGTTGAGAGGCAGATTTCTGATTAGTATATCTCATGGAAACAAAATCTATAAATTACTGGAAAATGGAGTAGATGATTCTGTGAGATAGAAAGCATTCCAGATTGGCTAGGTTGTTTTCTTCAACTTTTAAGATTCGGTGAACCTGTTAAACAGAATTTCATGTGTTTCTTTGGGTAAAGGCTCATTCTAAGATATGATTGATCAGTGAAACTTCCTGGTAAAGGAAATTTTTTCCAAATTGTAGGAATAACAGTATTTATATGATGCTTTGTGAAAACTCATTTCCCCGAGTCAGGTATTACTCAAGGAGAGTCAGGATATGCATTAACATATTGAAAGCTGTAAGAAATTTTACGGTAACTTTTGCTTAACCCAGTATTTTACAAATTAATTTGAGCACCTGTTATTACCTTGGGAGACAACTGTGGTCTGAGGAACACAGTTGGAGAAATGACGTAGTACATTTAGTCAGGCTGCTTCAGTAGAAGGACCTGTCCTAGTGTGCTGCTTTGGCAACTGTTAATACCCTGGTGAACTGGGTCTGGTGAGGAATTAGGGGTGGCAAAGAACTAGTGAAACAGCCACTTTTGCGATGGGTTTCCTGAAGCCTGTGGCTTGCCAGCTGCAACTGATCAAAATAGCTCTACGACAGAAGTCACCCTGTATCAGTTGATGGAAGTCTTGAGAATACTCCAGAAAGGATAGTGTTATGTCGCAATTTTTAGTATGCATTAGGAAATTATTCTTGCTATGTGTTGTTTAACCTAAGCAAACACATTCTTAGAAATTTGTGTAGCATTAATGTAAAACCAGTGCAGCAATGTAATGATACAAATGATTTTTGAAACAAATGATTTCTGAAAACATTTTATAATATTGTAATATATTTAAATATATTCCTATATAATTCGGCTTCAAAATAACATTTTGCTAATCTACTTTCTTTTTAAAGTAAGTTAATTTTGAAATAATTTGACTATTTCAAAGTATGTACTGCCTGAATAGTAGAAGATGATAGATAGCATAGAAATAGAAGAAACAGTTTATGATCAAAATCTGGATTTTTATGGAACTTATTTATAGAAAAATGTAAAGGTCTTGTATTTCCAGTCTGATGTGTCTATTTGTAGATGGACTTTCCTCTCCATTATTTAAAGTGGGCATTATGTACACATTATTAATAACATAGTCTGCAGTAGTTACCACCTTATTTTTCCAGCTTGAGTTTCATACTCTTCTGGTGACTTGCATGCAGCCTGTGGCCATTATTAGAACTAGACAAGAACCAGGCAGATGCTGAATTCTGGGAAGGTAATTCCACTTAGATTAGGACTCTTCTCATCAGTCCGAGACATGGTGCTTTGCACCTCTGTTGTGGAGGAAGGAAATAAGAATGAGTTGAGCAGGAGAGAAGAATTTAAGTTAACCTCTTGGTTTCACCTAGTTGCGTCTTAAGGATCCTCCATACTAAGTTTAAAAAATTGAATTATGTTTTAGCCTTGTGAGGTGTTAAGTGGGGAGCCTAAAGGGAAAAGGATTGAGTGTTTAGAGTTTTCTGTTATAAGGCAGCTGTTAAAATAACTTAGCAACTTAAAACTTTAATAGTTCTAATGTGTAACCACTTTGAGAAATTACCGACAATGATTCCTAATATTTTGAGGCTTTTAAAAAATACATTATGTGGCTGGCCCCGTTGCCAAGTGGTTAGCGTTTTGTGTGCTCTGCTTCAGTGGCCTGGGGTTTGTGGGTTGAGATCCTGGGTGAGGACCCATTCCACTCATCAGCCATGCTGTGGTGGCATCCCACAGGCAAAGTAGAGGAAGATGGGTACAGATGTTAGCTCAGGGCTAATCTTCCTCAAGCAAAAAAAGAGGAGGATTGGTAACAGATGTTAACTCAGGGCAAATCTTCCTCACACACAAAAAAAGAAAAAAAATACGTTAAATTTTAAAAAATGAGTTACCAAATTAAAAAAAGGAACATTAAATGGAAACAAATATCACTGGCCTCTTGTTTAGAAGGCTTTGTTTTGTTTTACGTTGTGAATTTTAAACAACTGTGGTATGTATTTTTGTATACCAGTTCAGAATAAGAATTAATTAGAAGTTACATTTACTAAACTTACTTATAAGTTTATTATTAAAAAACAGCAGTCTTCCTCCCACATTGCCCTTACTCATAGCTGATTTATTTTGGACATTGTTTCTTTGTCTATAAATTATGTTCTGATATGTCTGTCTGTTGATACTTTTCAGTTTGAGCACTATCACCTGCCTCTTATGGAAGAGTCACCCTACCTCTTCACCGGGGAACACATACTGTACATGCTTCCCATTTTTCGGGTCAGATTGGTGCTCAGTATATGGATACATAAATGCTATCTACACTGTAATCATGTAGCAGTGTTTCCTTTCTTACACATTTTTGTTTTTCCTGCATTTTATTATTTTGTTGTTCTCCTTTTCTATGAACTTATCACTCAACTCCAAACTCTTTACTAATTATCTAAGTCTTTTTGTCAAAAAGCTGTCTACATGCATCTGTTTCATTTTCCTGAAGAAATGAGGCCATCCAGAGATGGCTACTCTTTATGCCTGGTTACACTGCTTTTAGCCTCAGGATTTTCTTCAGTCTTCTCTTCTGCTCAGTTTCCTGTTTCCATATCCCACATTATCTTTCTTGGTTTGCTATTTCACTTTGGTGGAACGTATCGTCCATTTGCTTTCTAAGAAAAAAGTGCTTATGAGATTTTAAAAAGCTTTTTTACTTACTTTTCAGTTTTTGAATGTTTGAAAATATACAGTCTTGATACTTGTTTGACAGATTGGTTGAATATAAAGTTCTGGGTTGGAAATTATTTTCCTTCAGAATTTTGAAGAATTACATTGACTTTTGGCTTTCGATACTGGAACCATTCTGATCCCTGATCTGTTGTCCAGAACCCGCATTTCTGGACGCTTGCGGATCTTCACCTCCACTATGTAGAAATGTGATGGTATTGCGTTAGCTGTGGGCTTCTTTTCCTTCCTTGTTAGGTGACCAGCAGTCCTGATTTCCCATGGGTCTGGGCATTCCTCAAGACTCAGGACTTTCAGCCTTAAACAAGGATAGTCACAGGCAAACCAGGATGGTTGGTCACCCTGTCCTTGTTTCTTTTCTCTTTCTGGATCTCCTATTATTTTGGGTGATTGTCGTCTTGGAAAGTTCTGATCTGATTTTTTTTGGTTCTGCTTTCTGGTGGATTTCAACAACTTCTTCTAAATCTTTCTATTGATTTTTTTGTGTGTGTTTGCTTTCTTGTTTTTAATCTTCAAAAGGTTCTTTTGTTCTCATTTCCTTTTTTATTATGGCTGCATTTCTTTTTTTGAGGACATTAATAGTGAGTTTTCTTTGCTTGCACAGTCATCTTGTGCAGGTTTTTTTTAGACAGTGGTGTGGATTTGGTTTGGTTTTGATTTTCATACTAGGAATTTTTCTCAGATTCTGGTAATTCCTGGTTGTTTCCTCATACTCAAGTATAAGGGGACCAAAAATCTAATTTATAAGCTCTGAGCACATAGATGAGATTTGACTGAGATTAGCTGTTTAGTAATCTGGTTGGGCTATTCATTACGAAACCTCCTCTATCATTGTTTTTAGATCTTTTTTCTTTGGCTGGTGAAATTCCACAGGGAAGATTCTTTCAGATTCCTGCCTAGAAGTAAACGCCTAACTGCCAGCGCTCTGGGGGCTGAATGGGAGAACAGGCCTGGGAAGGAGGCCATATGTCATCCAGTATGTTTGTTTATATTTATCTCTCCCACCCCCCATTTGTGGTGTGGTGCACCTATTTGCAACTGTGTACTTAAATTGAGAATTTCTTTATTTTGTACTTTCTAAAGAATGAAAGTCTTGTGTTTCCTGTCTCAGGAGAAGGAGCACTTATCCAGCTGTTCAAGTGGGGGAGGGGATCTGGGGATCTGACTGCTTCATAAACAGCCTATCAGCCAATCCTCAGTTTTAACTCCAAAGTCGTCCCAGAGGTGCCTGGTACCATCAGTTCCCGAACCTTTGTGGGATTCTGAGTATCAGTCTAATTGGTAGTTTATCTCAGTCTTCTGCCTTCAGTTTTGTGGACTTCCCAGTGCATTTAGCACTGCAATTTCTGCTTTTCATCTTTCTAAAATTGTGTTGTGATAGTAGTTTATTTTAGTTGAGTTTCAGGAGAGGAGAGAAGTGAGTGCGCGTGTGTCCAGTCTTCTGTCTTTGCCCACATGGCAGACGCTTGTCTGTGTATAAGCACATACTTTTTCAGAAGTAGGAGCTTGCTCTCTGTGCCAGTAGGTGTTGGTTTTTGAGCATCTGTTATAAGCCGGGCTCCGTACTAGACGCTTCACAAACGTTGTTTCATCCTCATGATGACAGAATGAGGTAGTATCCGTGGTTTAGATCTGAGGAAACCAAAGTACTTTATTTGCCTGAACATTTAACAGACTTTTTTTCTTTCAAAAAGCCTATAAATTATATCATTTTTAATAGCTGTATGTAGTGTAACTTAATATAGCCCATTCCCAGCTAATGGGCCTTTACATTGTTCTAAATTTTTTAATTGACTATAGCTTTGTAATTTACATCATTATTTCCTTGTTAGGTGACTGGTTGTGTTCCTTTTAAATATTAATGTATGTTTTAAATTGCCCCTAGAAATATGTGAATTTACATTCCCACTAGCAGTGTAAAAATGCCAATTTGTTCACATCCTCATTAGCTAACACTGTGTTCCTGCAGTTTTTATGACCATACTGATGTTTATTTAACTATTCCTTATTATTGGACATTTAGCTCTTTTCCAGTTTCTCAGTATTATAAATAACAATGCTTAGATGAATATCTTCGCACATTTCTAATGTTTTTAATTTGTATTGCCAAATTAATGCACGAAATTGCTGTGTATTGACTAGGAAATGAAAATTTGGCCCAGAAAATTCCATTTGGGATTTGGCTCACTGCCATCTGCCAGACTTATCTATTATTATTACTCAGTGATTTTAAAATAAACATCAGTGATCCTTTTTTATATAAGTTACTTTCCATTTTGTGAATTGATTTTAGCAAAGTATCCATTAATAAAGATGTATAAACTTGAAAGTAGACACACAACCATATCAAGTTATACCAGGTTTTCACGATTCTGTGCTGGCTGAAGGAGTCAAGAGCTAGTTACTGAAAATATAGCCATCATTCATTAATTCTCTTCTTTGGATCCAATTTTTACAGTAGCAAAAACGGCCCTATTACGTGATTCTGAATTGCACTCCTCATGTGCGGTAATAGTCATGTTATTTGGTGCTTTTTTCCCCTTTTATGAAGGAAAAACGAGTGGTTTTGAAAACCCTTTGAAACAGATTTGACCTGTAAATAAATAGATACTTACTGTAGTTACTTGATAGCTCTTTTTAATATATAAATAGATTGGGGATTTGTGTTTTAAAGACCAATCATAGTCATCCTTTGATACCTACATATGAAATGAATTTTAGTGATTTTTCTGTTCTCTACCCTTGTTTGAGGTATTGGTTTGTGTACTTTATTCATGTTGGTTCGTCTACTTCATTTTAAAATGGAGATGTATTTATTGTCTGTAGTATGACAAAAACTATAGGTAAAAAAAATCAAGATAATGTTCTAGAAAAATTAGTACTGAAACTTTGTTACTAAGATATGGTGTAGATCAGCTCTTGTTTTTCTTTTTAAAGTGTAAAGGGATTTTGTTTTTATTGAATGTTTTGGAGAGCCTTTTTTTTTTTTTTTAAATTTTTGACTGATTTTCGGAATTTAGCTGAGTCCATATACTATTCTTCCTTTTTTCCCTCAAAGTCCAGGTCAGTAAACATTTTCTGTAAAGGGCCATATAGTAAATATTTTAGGCTTTTCCTGACCACATACAGCCTTTGTCACATATTCTTCTTTTATTACAACTCTTTAAAAATGTAAAAACCATTCTTAGCTAGTGGGCTAACCAGCTAGATTTGGCCCACAGGCTGCAGTTTCTTGACACCTACTCTAGAGTAAAAATTTTAATACAGTAATGACGTATCGTCCGAAGATTTGAGGTTATGTGTGATGGATACTCAATGAAAATTAAACAGAAATCAGATCACTTGACTGGTAAAGCCAAGAGATTGGCTAGCTTCAGGCGTGGCTGGATTCAGGAGCTCAATGAATATGACCCTGTCATTCCCAAGCCTTGTGAATTCTGACCCCCTCATAGCCACCCACCCCAAAGATACTATTCAATCATTTGTGTATCAATCTGTAAGAAAGTCCCTGATTTCCTCGGGTCATAAGTCTGTCCTTGAAGGAATCACTATGGCAGAAGGGAGAGGGGATGCTGGTCGTAGAGTTGTAATTGGAGATGATGGAAATAGTCTGGCCTGAGTCTCTCTCATATAGTGAGAGTGTACTCTGAATGACACTTCCATCAATACCACATGAAGGAAGGGGTAAGATATAGTTCCCAGAAAATTTTAAAAAAAAAGAGTGCTCAGAGAAAGAGTTACTGGACATTATACAATAGATGTCTATTTTGATCATCTTTTAATATCACTTTAAAGTGAATACGCAAGTTGGAGAGTAAAAACATTCATGTATTTCAATGAAGTCATTATTCATTGAATAAAGGTGTTAAGTCAGTCTTCCCCTCTGCTTTCAAACAATCTTATCAAATATATTTCATATTCATGTTTAGTTTTACTCCTTATACGACAGAAGGAATCTTTAGGAAATTGAAAGTTTACTTAATTATTGCATTGCTAGAATACTATATATCATTGGAGGGGAGTGTTATATTTTCATTGTAGGGCTATGTAGTAGGTCTGATAAATGTGTACACCATATCAAAGTTAGCATACCTATAACAGATCATGTAAGAATTAAAAATAGGATAAAGGCATGACATTGAATATGTATTGTTCGGTTGTCTATTGCTACTTTTAAGTAACTTAACACAATTAAGAGTGAAAACCATACCTTTCCAGGATTGGAATTGTTCTAGCTTTGGTGACTCCAGTAGAGAAGTAGGCAGATCATGTTACTCTAGTGCCCTTTTCTCCTGCAGAATGACAAAATTGGAATCATTTCACAGTGCTATAATGTAATGAGAAATATTTTTTAAATTTCAAGTAGAAAAGAAAAATCAATCATAAGTAGAAGGTGCCCTCTTAAGAACGTCTTAACTATTTTTGCATTAGCAAGGGTCCAGAAAGTAAAGTATCTAAGGCCCACAATCTGCTGATTCTTTTAAAATGTTGTTATATTGTAAAAATCCAAGCTTAAAGTTAGACACCTAGGAGGTTTAATTATTTCACATTTCAAATGTCACACTTTGCAAAAGGACTGTTTTTTTTTTTTAAAGATGAAGCTCTGGACTTTTGAGAGTAAGACATACCTGTATTGTAGAAGAAAAATTGATCAGAACTCCTAAGAGAATTCTAACTACCAGTTTCTTCTTTATCAAAGGCATAGAGATTATAGGAATATATTTGTAGGCACAAGTGCATGTATTCTTATACTAGCATAATAAGGTCAAGAGCTTTGATAAAAGTAGTATGTCTAGATTTATACCTCACTCCTCACTTCATCACACAAAGGCTTCATGGATAAGAGTATATTAATCTGACCAGTATGCTCTGGTCGCTTCTCAGAGTGGCATCATAAAAATAAGTGAAAAATGCGGTTTTGCTGCATTACAGAGCCTGGGAAAGAGAGGTAGGTCTGTCTGTATGTGAGTGTATTTCCATGCACGTGTGTTTAAATTGGTTTTTAGTAGGTTGTAGGTTTAGACTTAACATGTTTCCTCTTCTATTAAAGTATTCCTTTTGACCAGTAACATGGAAGGAGACAAATTTTATGAAGAGTGAAAGTTTTCTATACAAACCAGTAAAGCAAAATTTTAACACCTTTCCAGAAGTATATTGAAGATGTAGTACACTGTTCTGCTTCGAAGTAAGCTTAGGAATTGTGTAGTTGTTTGGGTTATGCACCTATAAGCTAGTCAGTTAATATTTTTTGTCTTAAAACTTAAGAATTATCATAACTTTATGTCTGAAAGTGCTTTTGAAAAACTCTATGACCAGTCTAAAATTTTGAAGCTAGTATGTTCTAGCATTGTCAGTTTTCTGAATGACCAAAAGAAGGTTAAGCGATCCCCATTTTCTAGGAAGTACTTGATCTATCAAACTGTTTCAGCTTCAACTTCCTGTTTCCCCAGAATGTATGATATTTCTAATCTTCTAAAAATGTTTTAGACTTTTGGAATAATTTATATAGTTCTGTAAAGAATTCAGAGGAACTTGATTAATTCAAAGGAACTTATGTAGTTCTTCCAAAGTTTGGCTTGCTTTGTTTAGAAATGCTGTGTTACTAATTAGCAACCTTCACCACAAGTAAGGTGTTCCCCTGTTGCAGTTTTTGGAGCAGAGATGTATGGATAAGAGCTAGTACTGTCTTCCAGCCTGGGCTTAGGTCATGTTACAAATAGTGAGACCTCTTTTTCACTCCCAAGCATTATGAGTAGCAGCTCCTTTACCTTGGGCAACAAAATGCTGCGGTTCTCTCTCCTAGTTTATCAGGCTAGATGGAGTTCCGTCAGTTAGCCTAACAGTCATTTTACATTATGGTGTGATTATAACATCAGTTATAAATATTTTTCTATCCCTACTTCTCTGTAACTTAGTAAAGTTCTCTTAAAGTTTAACGCCAAGAATGGATAAAGAGGTTGTGGCACATCCACACAAAGGAATACCACTCCACGATCAAAAGGAATGGATTACTAATATGTGCAGCAATATGAGTTCTTCTCCAAAACACTGTGTGATTCCATTTATATGAAATTCTAGAATGGGCAGTAGTGGCAGAAAAGCAGATCAATGGGTGCCAGGAGCCTAAAGTATGGGGGAGGGGATTAACTGCAAGAGGCAGGAAGGAACTTTTTAGAGTGATGGAAATGTTCTGTGTCTTGATTGTGGTGTTGGTTATATGGTGAATACGTTTGTCAAACTCGTTGAACCCTATACACTTAAAATTGAGTACATTTTATCATATGGAAGTTATCTTTGAGTGAAGTTGCTTGAAAGACAGTTAAACACCACACTCTAAAATAGGACATGAGTAGTGAATGTGTAAAAAAGTTTGGTCAAAAAGTATACTGTCACTCAAATTAGTAATATAGCAGTAGCCCACAATACATTAAGTTGAATGTTTTCTTTCTTTTTTCTTTAAAAAAAAAAAAAAAAAGATTCGCACCTGAGCCAACATCTGTTGCCAATCTTTTTCTTTCTTTCTTTCTTCTTCTTCTCCCCAAATCCCCCCAGTACATAGTTGTATATTCTAGCTGTAGGTTCTTCTGGCTCTGCCATGTGGGACGCCGCCTCAGCATGGCCCGATGAGCAGTGCCATGTCCTCACCCAGGATCTGAACCGGTGAAACCCTGGGCCACCGAAGCGGAGCACATGAACTTAACCACTCGGCCATGGGGCCAGCCCCAAATATTTTCTCTTGACTGTCATTGAATAGATTTGAAAATTTGTGCTAGTGTCCATTACTGTATTGTGGTCTGTATAAAGACACTTTAGCATTACGTGGACTAAGTAATATTAGTGACAAAAATACAAGGGTTTCAAAAGTCCTTTGTAAGGGAAAGCACTTTATGCTTTTTGGAGTGTTTTAATGTAATGTGCACTCATGGTTTTTTCTCTTTCTCTAAACTGTACATTTTTTAGTCTGTTCTGACTTAGTCACACAATTCAGATAGGTAATTTAATATTTTCTGAAATGTTATTTAGAAATAATTTCTGAATTTTTTAAATATTAAAAAATAGTGATACTCATTAGCCCAATATGTTAAGCTAGCTCTATAATCTGTTCATATGCTATGTCTGTCTTTCAGGTGACTGGGGTATGGATCTAGGCAAAGATAATATAATATAGGATATCAGGCAGAGAATCCTGATCACATCAGATAATTCTGGCCATATGCTATATAGAAAATTAACCTAAAAATAAAATTGACATTTAAGAAACCCTTTGGCCAATCCTTTCCCCACTTAAAGTTTCGTTCTTTGATCCTTTTATGCCAGTTGGAAGAGTCTAGATAATCTGTCACAAAAGTTATTTTGGGGGAAAAAAAGCCCAAAAGGTATGGTTTAGATTTCTAAATGGTAATACCAGTCTGAACATAGATTTCCATCTTTATCACTTCTGTTTCGTGTTTAAAAATTCTTCAATAGCTTGCTTTTTTTCTTAGCAGCTTCATTACATATGATGTGTGGTGTAAGTACCATCCCAAATTGAATCAACTGAAGTTTTAAAATGAGTCTGAAAGTTAGGATGATGTCTAGAATTCTTTTTACCATCTCCTTCCCAGACCCTTAATTGGTATTTTAAACAAAGTCACGTGTAAAGAATTTCTTATCTTTCTACTTTAGAGCAGTGAAATTATCAAAAACTAAAACTTCCTGGGAAAAAGCAAGTGATCAGGAGAACTGTTACTATATAATTTGCCTCTGAAAAAGTTAACATCTATTTAAGATGATGCTGTAATTCTAATGGAAATACGCTTGTTGATTGTGGAGACTTTCGCTGTTGGAGGTCTTTGTTTAGATAGAGCACACCACCCAGTATGTCATCCTGGATGATAACATTGTTTGGGGAGGAGGAGGGTAGACAGATACTCCTGTTGCTTCTCTCTTGTTCATAGAATAGTAATAAACTTAATTGCTATACCTTTTTAGAATCTGTTACTCCTATAAAAGTATTAGCTTCCAGAATAACACATAAAGTGTGCTTGATTGACTTTTTCTCCCTAATTATGCATTATTCTGTAAATTGGATGTTCTGATAACCTTCAGTTAAAATGTATATTCCTTGCTGATGGGATGGTGTAAGGAAAATAAAGCATTTCGTTCTCTCATAGCCTTACTGATGAGCTTTGTATAAACTAGGTGAAATGGGACAGTGTAAAGACAATGTAATAAAGTGCTAAATGAAATTTCATAGAGTCCTGAGATACATAGTATGTATTAAAAAATCTCTTTTCCTTTAGTTAGTGGAGAGAAATAGTGGAGGAGTAGAGATGTGAAAGGAATTTTTAAAGGGGATGGTTTGAGAGAAGAGGGACTGTCATTATTGATGGTGTAGGATAGCTTGAGTCAAGGGTGGGCCAAAGTGAGATTTATCCTGAGCTGGAATGCCAAGTACCCCATTAACTCTCCTAGTATGAATGGGCTAAGTAAAGGCAAACTATGAAAGTCAACCTAGCAGACTGCTACAGAGGCCGTGGGAAGATTCCATGGACTTTTGACCAGAATGATGACCTGAAGAATTTTGTCATTTTTAATTTAAGATAACTTCTCTTTTTAAAATTTTACCTTTGCATTTCACATGTATAGGTCTAAGGAAATCTACTAAGAAGCGCAGTGAATCCCCACCTGCTGAGCTCCCCAGTTTGAGGCGGAGCACACGCCAAAAGACCACGGGCTCCTGTGCTAGTGCCAGGTAATAACTTGGGTTTTTCCAGTTTATGGTTAGTTCGTTATCTGTGTTGAACTTTCATCAAAATGCTTAACTCTAAAGTTTTTAAAAATTATTAAAGTTTTCATTTGAATATTGAGTAGAGAAATTTATTCTAATATAACTAGTAGTATTCTCCTTGTGAATTCTTCCCCAATATTTATTACATGTTTTTGCTAAGTTTTAATCATGCTGGTTTTTGACAACACTTCCATCCTTTACCTTTTTCTTTCTTGCTACATTATTTTCAGAGTTAGTGCCAGTAGTTGGACATTTGGTTGTTTTCAGTTTCAGTCTGCCAAATAAATCTCTAATGAGCATCTTTCTGCAGAGTTGGGTTATTTTTTAAAGGGAGCTAAATTTCCCTGTAGTGTGATTAACGGATCAGAAGGGATGCCTGTTTTAATGGCTGTAATATTACCTAATTAGTTTCTAAAAGTGTTAGCACCAGTGACTGAGTAAATGGGTGAGGGGAAGAGATGTACTTAATTTTCGTTTTGTATTACACCACCTACCCCTCAAGAAAAAATGTAGGTTTTGTTTGTGTTCTTTCACATCTCCAGTTCCCATTTCTTCTGGCTGCTATTTTGGAGCTTGTTTTCAGAAATCAACTACCTTTGATGTGACGCACTATGTTCTTTCACATACTTTCATTAACTGATTGAGAATCTTCGGTTAAAGTTCAAAATCTTTTTCTTGCACTTTCATCTCAGATTTTCAGGCTTGGTTAGTTGGTCCAGTGCCCTTGTGCTACTAATTATTCACAGCCATGGAGGACTTTTCCCTCTTTTAAATGCAGTCTGTTCTGTCTACTAAATGTCCCAGAAACCACTGATAGGGGCCAGTGATTTGTTTGCCTTTCCCTGCTCTGACTCAGGGAAGTAGAAAGGTTCTAGCACTTCCTTTGGTTCTTCTTTAAGGTAATCGACTTGGACTGCTCTTGGCAGTAGGAGCAATAGTGACATAAGGAGACCGTCTTACTTTTGCCCATAAGTCATAAGAAGAGGACTCATACCACTTTAATCTCTACTTTTCCACTTATTTTCCAGTTCTGTCTGGATTGTTTAAAATATCTGGAGTTAGTACACCTGTTTGCTTTTGAGGTTTCCTGGCAATATTTTTAGGAGGATCTCTGAGAAAATTCCTTAGCCCTTCAGAGCTTCTTCTCCTGTATGGGGCGAAATTTTGAATCCATTTTATAATCTGAGATTTGAACTGAATTCACTGTGGTTGAAATTAATTTTAAGCAGTATGTGAAGTTAGGTAATCTAGTGTCCTGTCTTTCTCTGCAATCTTCTTTCCTTGTACTCATGGCCTCTTTCTTAGCGCACGTGAAATTACTTACAGAAAACATGGTCGTACTGTTCACAAGCTGTCTAGACACCTGCCTTGAGCACTCTTCATCTCAAACGTTTTTTGAATTAGTTGAGATTCCTCTTAAATTTAGTGCTCTCAGAGCCTACTACAGCTGTCTTAAAGTCTCTTTAGACTGACACTCCTTGAGGGCAGCAACCGGTGTTTAGCACAGTGTGTCATGTGGTTGGTGCAAATTAAATGTTAAATACATGAATTAATTTGAATCCCACTAATTTGTAGCTTGGTAAATTGGGTTTGGAATGAGCTGTTTCCTTGTGAAGGAAAGATTGGCTAAGCAAATCTCTGTTTAGGGACGAATTCTTACTAATTGGAAGAACAGACTCTTAAGTACTCTCCAGTAATTCAGAGCCTTCATTTGCATGTCACTTATGCCTGCTTCTTTCTAGTTCTTTATTAGGCAGCATCTAATGTCACTGTAGTTTGACTTAAGTCCGAAACATTTTTTTGGTAGTAGATTTCTGTGTTTCCTAGGGTAATTTGGGAAGCTACTGTTTAAACAATATTAAGTTGTAATAATTTGAGAAAGTCTTTTGTTTCTACCTGATTTGCCCGCTCATTTCTCTATTAAAGTTTTAAAAAGTCATCATCAGTAAAATGTAGTTTGCTTCATGCCCTCCCCCACCTCCCATTGTCAAGTATCAGTCTGAAAGTCTGTATATTGATCCACTATTTATTTACCTGGGAAGTAGAGATCTATTTTAAATGAATTGAATTGTCTTTGCAGAAAGAGTCCCTTTTCCATTTAGTTGGAAGTGTTAAAAAGTCATTTCTGTGTGTAAGGATGACAACAGCTCATAGCAGCAACACAAAAGCTTATATTGTGAATGTGATAAAACTTGGAAGAATTTTAAATATACAAAGTCTTGGTTGTTACCCATAGTGATTTTCTGCAACAATTTTTATGTAAAAAGAAGAAACTGGCTTTGTGCTCCGTGCATTGGAGCTTTGTGCTGTGTGTACATTGCTCCTGGTCACTGGTAGTGCAGCCTGTGATGGCATTTTTCTCTTGTAGTCGGCGGGGCTCTGGCCTGGGCAAAAGAGGAGCAGCTGAAGCTCGTCGACAGGAGAAAATGGCCGACCCTGAAAGCAACCAGGAGACAGTAAATTCTTCAGCTGCACGGACAGACGAGACTCCCCAAGGAGCTGCAGGTAGATTGGTGCTTCTTAGCCCTACAAAGCATATATGTATCCTACAGATTTATTTAGAGAGAAATTACTTCCTGAGTATACCAAATATAATGGAAGAGAGGGGACAGAAATATTTTAGATGTTACCATCAAATAACTTTTTGTTCTCTTTTGTTTTGCTTTATAGGTTTGGTTGTTTGATTGGTTGGATTTATTTGTCATTATTTTTTAATTCTTTTCCAAGTCCAGATTTGTGCTAATTATATTCAAAGGGCTTTTAGGAAGGTATCCGTTTCTGTTTAATCTTCTTATGTATTGATGAGTACACATAATAGTTGCCTGTTGATTGAAAAAACTTTAAATTCATAATAAGAATGTAAGGATATGGCTTAAAATGCTTCAAATGTGCAAATTTTAATTTAGAAGTTTGTAACCCCTAAAAAATAATAAGTATTCATTCAGGTTGAATCTAAGCAACTTTGAGAATGCTATTTATATTTTTCTAGACTTCTTGTTTTTATTCTTCTTAATAGCTTAGCACAGCAAAAGTTAAGCCCCCTTCCCATCTGCTTTAAATGTGTATCCATTACTAATCCCAAAAGAAGACCAATACTTCAGTGGTTAATTGGGGCTAACAAGTTTTAAAATGAAGTTTGTCCGTAACATTTCTCACTCACATTAAGAACAGATGCAAAAATGTTACAGTTCATCGTTATGAACATATGGGTGTGAGTCCCTTTAATCAGGATGATCCATGTAAGTCTAGGTGTAGGCATATGGATTTTTACTTTTGAACAAAGCTCTTTCATGTATTATTGTTTAATATTAGAATATGTGCTAGTTTTTTTTAATGCCCGTAGTTGATCATATGTTCTAGTTTGCCAGGAAGGTTCTGGTTTGCCCACTCCTGTCCATGTTTTATGCCTTTTGTCTCACAGCTTTCTGTCCAGCTTAACATGTTTACCACCGATCTTTCCCAGCTTTATGTGATAAATTACATGGTGAACTTCCAGTGTCTCTTCTGGGGGAGGAGACTCTTTTCCCGTGCCTTTTTCCTAGAATAGTTTTTCAGAAGGGTTAAATGGTAGATTTTTGGAAAAATACAGTTGATTGCACATGCAACTCATTGAAGCTCTTTATGACGCACAGTCTATCCTTCCCAGTGTTGTAATGTGTATTTCAAGTCTGAATGTGGAAGTGGGGTAATATCCACATGGATGACAGAAATGGAGCTGTTGGATGTGTTGTTAAAGTGGACCCGTTACTGTAATTAGAATAACTGACAGAGTGCACGCGCCGTTGCAGACTTAAATGCACTTTTTAAAAACGCTTTACATACATTCTCATTTAATGTTCAAAACAACCTGCTGGGGTGTGAGTACTGTTATCATTTTATAAATGAGAAAAAACCAAGACACATAATGATTACGCTTGCCCAGGGTTACAAACTAGGATGTGTAGCTCTTAAATCCAGGTCTTAGAAAAGAAGTGCACGTTTATAACAGCTGTGTTGTCTGCTTCCCTACAGTTACAAGAGTTTATTTAATTCATATGGATATAACTGGAGGCCAGAATGAGGGGGTGGCGTGTGAAATTGTTCCCTGGTATATTTTCCTAGGAGGATAAAAGCTTCAAGGGAGTAGGTTTATAAGAATTCCCTTCTAAGCACTCGCCTGTGTTTCATCCTCAGTCATAATTGAAATCACGGGGTGATCTAGGTATTTTCCGAGTCTATGTAAAAGATCCATGTGGCATGTTGGCTGGTATTAGAGCAGCACTAGCTTCATTACATTTTGGAGGCTGGATCCCCTAGGAATGCTACAGGAATTCCTCTGCCAGCTCGCTAAAGTAGTTCTGGGGAAAGAGGCAAATTTCTTAGTAGCTTTATATTAAGTTCCTCAGTGTAAGGTGCTTTAGTTTCTCACTGTGTAAAATTGGAATTTAAAGAAAAATAAAACCTTCTAAGTTAGTGTAGAGTATAAATTGATGGTGGTAACTTAGTGCATCTTTTGGCAAGTATCCGTAGTTAGACAGCTCTTATACACTTGGTGTAAGACTCCCTTCGTTTGAAACATTTTTTTTGAAACGGTGTTTTTATTAATTTAAAGAAATTGAATTAACGTCTTCAGTATTATTTAAATATTCATTTTTTTAGTGTTACTTATTTTTAAAGATCGTATCTTCCTGACCTATTTCAATAGAATCATTGAAATAAGGGTATTTCTTTTTTCGCATGTAGATATTAAAACATTGCTCCATGTTTGGCAAACTTGCTTATATCACCCTGACTTTGCCAGTGTTGTTGACACTTAGGAAAGTTTGTTGATAATCATGTCCCTGCTGGGTCACTCTGAAGTATCTTGTGATATGGAGCTCAGCCCTTCTAGCTCTTCTTAGAAGAAATGCCAGCTCTTGAAGTTGAAAGTTAAGTGATTCCCACGTTGTCCCAAGAGTCAGGGATTTAGTTTTGGACTTCATCAGAGCTGTGCATCCCTTTATCATGGTGATAAAGGTTTGCAAATACTGGAGATACTAAAATGGAGAATCAAGTATTCTTCACACCTGCAAAACAATCAAATGGTAAGAAAAAAATGTTCCGGCACCTACATTTTGCTCTGGCCATCTTAATTTCACCAGAAATGAATAGGGTCAGATTATAAAAAGAAAGCCCAGTTTTGTAAATTTTTCTCTCCCTAATTACTTGTGTTTAATACCACTACAAATTAGATTGTTACCGTATCACCTGATGCCAGGGCCCATATAAGGCATAATTACATTCCTGACAACCATTCTCCTGGCCTTGCTCAAAAGTTTTCATGACACTAGAGAAATCTTTCTGTTGCCTTCAATACTTAGGTATCTGATAAACCCTTAGTGGTTCCTGTCAAGTAAAAATTGTTTTATCAGCTTTCTGATACTTTATCTTTGCTTTCTATGTAAGAGGCTGGCTTGGTTAAAGTCTAAAAACTTGGAGCTCCCCAATAAAATTCTTCTGTTCTAATTTAATCAATATTTCCTTCATTGTTTTCATTCAACTATATTGGAAACTAGATGGTGCTGTGGAGATATGCTAAAACTAGATGAGAGAGATACTGGTTTAAACAAAGATTGACACCTCTTAGAATCTGGCATTGGATTTTCTCTGCTTGATAGTCTTACTTTTATATGTGTATCCGGGGACAGAGCTTATGGATGTTCCCTAAGGAGGTTTGACACCTTGACTGAAGAACATTGTCATTAACTCCTATTGATTGATTACATTTCTTTACCTGCAGGACTTTGCAAACAGCCACCTACAGGCTAGGCTAGTTTGGTGTATCTAAGTTTGTAAAACTTATATGCAGGGAGCTTTGCCACCACAGGACTGGCAAAGAATCCTTTTCTTTGGGTCCAGTAGCTGATTTCTGTCAAAACAGGCACACCACCTCCATTAAAAATGGGAAAATCCCTGCCCCTTCTTGTAGTGGTTCTGTGGCTCCCTTAAGACGGGATCCTACCATAACAGTCTTAGCAGCTCTTTTAATTATGTACTTTTACAAGTTTTATGTCTTGCTTACTGTCTTTGTGACAGTGTAGTTTGAGATACTCATTATTCATTATTAAGTCATTAGAATAATATGTTTAAGAAGTAACTTAAAGTTTTAAAAATCATAGGTTGTAGATCTGTAGGATGTTTTAAAGTAAAACCAGTAGACCCTCTGATAAACTTAAAAAACAAGCATTACCTTAACAAGTGAATTTTTCTTTTCTTAAAAAATGTATGATTGTGGAGTGTGCTTTAAAAAACGATCTATTTCATTTGTCAAAACTTTGTGTTTGCTTTCCACATAATTGGAAGAGTTTTAAAGCAAGTTTAAGAGCCACTTTAACAAATTCAGTCGTAATTGGGACCTAATAACAGTAGTTGTTAGCGGGTTCTGTATAATGTGAAGAAGCAGCTGTACTTGAATTAAAAATTAGTACTGAGGAATATGTTTAAGGAGCTGATAGAGAACAGTTTGTAAGAGTACAACCTATGAAGTCAGACTGCCAGGGTTCAAATCTCAGATCAAGTACACGTTCAATCTCAAGTACATTCAGAGACACAGAGCCTCAGTTTCCTCATGTGCCTGATTATAATACCTCTTTGTGTGGTTGTGAAGAAACACGTAGACGCAGCCTGCATATAGGAAGCATTTAATAAACACCACCTGTAAGTAGCGTTATAGACTGCAGTTATTGGTTATCTCCTTTTTCTTCACCAGCAGTGTGGATTTTGCTAAACTCTGATACCCTTTAGTATTAGCATTTCTGGTTAACCTGTAACTCATAACCGTGGGGTTGCTAACGCTGTCTGTAAAGGGCCAAATAGTGGATGTTTTAGGCTTTATACAGGCTCTGTTGTTGCGTTAGAGTAGCAAATGAATGAGTTCACCTATATTTCAATAAAATTTTATTCATAAAATGATGTGTGTTGGACTGGATTTGGCCTGCGGGCCCCAGTTTGCTGACTCCTGTTCTAAAGCATACATTTTTCTATGAATTGTTTTTAAATTCCAGTGAAATGATAGAAAATACTTAATGAGATGTGAAGAAAAGTTTTATAAAAATACAGAGTTGGTGGCTGGTATATTAGCATTAGCATCTTTTTCTTCAGAAAAGCTTTTTAAGTTGCTGTATGTTATCCCCTTGCCTCTTTTAACAGTAATGACAAAAATATTCTTCCTGGCTTGCGTTCTGTCATTATCTGTCCAGTGTTCAGGGCTTAAAGTATTGTGGATGATGTGGTCATACATAGGTTAATCGTAAGATCGTAAGTGTAAAAAAATGCTTTAGGATTCAACAGACACAGAGAAGAGGAACCGGAAAACTGCTAGATTTGCAGGAATCGAGTTTGGTCTCCTGGTCAGATGTGTAATAGAATCAACCTCTGTTTGCTTAGACTGAAGTGTTGCTCAGGTTAGCATTTTGGGGAGTAGAACTTTCTGAATCTGAACTCTTCATTCTGTACTGGCTTTGACACCTTAGCTGCCCTCTCCTTTGTACTTCAGTGGGTTTTGCAGTCATCTGTTAGTTGTAATGTGTATCTTCAATATTTTGTCTTGGAAATGAAAGATGATAATCTTTGCACACTCTTGAAATTAAGAGAGAAATGGTCGTATGAAGACTGTCATTCAGGCCTAAGGCGGATTGAAGAAGGGACACGTCGACCTGGGACATTTCCCCCAAATGTCAACTTTGCATTCTGTTAGGTTTCTGACTAATTAATCATCTATTAAATATCGCAGTGGTTTTAGCAGTGTTATTTCCATAGACTTTTGGTAGAAAAGTTCAGGATAAGACTTAATTTGGGAACAGTTTCAAAGACAGGAGGAATTTCTCAAAGCTGTGTATGAATAAATGCAAAGGTGGTGTTTTTATGCTTGTTTTATACTAAGATAGTTGAACCAGACTTTTTTCATAAAAGCTCCAGGATGCAGTCCAGAAGAACAGCTGAATGTGCAATGGGCACACGTTTAATTGCCTTTATTCACTGTAAATTTGCATTGTCTGTAAAACTCTTTTTCTTTTTTAAGATAAACCAGACATAATGAGTTTAAATGTTCTCTCCTAACCCTCACCTCCTTTTTTCCCCCCCTTTGAAGCCTCTAGTTCTGTTGCAGGGGCTGTGGGCATGACCACCTCTGGGGAGAGTGAATCAGATGATTCCGAGATGGGACGATTACAAGGTAAAGACGATTATGAGCTTTCAAGAAATCATTAGCATGGGCTCCCTGTTACTGCTTTTCTTTGTTGAAATTAATTCAGATAAGCCTATTTGAACATAACCTAGCAATGCTTGCACTGCGAAAAAGCTTCTTATTTAGTGGTGATCTGATGCTTAGGAATTGGTAGATGATCTGCCTGGCTCTTCATTTTTACTGTTTTAGACAAAATCTTATATATTTATTTTTTATGTTTAAAAATTTTCCTCATTATGGTTGCATGTGTACCTGGTAATAAATTAAGGAAGATCTTGAAAAAGGGGTTGCTTAATATATTGTTCTCTGGTACCTAATAACGTAATGTACCTAGTAGGGTGTTTTTTTGTTGTTTTGTGTTCTTGATCACCTATTTCAAAATGAATGTAAAGTATATACATAAACTCCAGATATTTTAATGTTGTAAGTGCTTTTTAAAAAGCAGCCTTGTATTGTGTATACACTTCTTTACAAGCATATGCGTGTGTATTTTTATTGTTTTCAGATGGTTGATTTATATAATAGATCCCCAATGAGAGACTCACAAGAAACATATTATTTATAAATCAGTTTCAGATTGCTTTTAAAGTTCCTGAAGGAACTTATAACAGTCTCTGTTTGACTAGAAATCTCATGAACACAGTTTTTTTCACTTTTTGGAATTGATAAAAGTAATTTTTCATAGGTTTTTAGAGGACCTCATGACCAATATCTGATTGGGAAATAATATCAGAGAAAACAACACAAGGGTGCTTAACATATAATTTCTTCCAAATAAAGTATTTGCTTTGAGTTCTCCTGGACCACTTACACAAGTTCCCTCTGGCGCTGATATTTAATATCTCCATAAAACCTTGAGCTGCCTTGGAGCTGGCGTATGGGTGCGATGACTTACATTAGTTACATTTCTCTTAAATTCAAAATGGAGAGTAACGTTGCCTAAGTCTGTTATGTGAGGTGAATCAGTTGCTTGAGATTTTTAGATAAGATCAGTTACAGTAACAACTACTCCTGCCCTTCTTTTTCCTTTAGCTCTGTTAGAGGCCAGGGGTCTTCCTCCTCACCTGTTTGGCCCTCTTGGTCCTCGGATGTCACAGCTTTTCCATAGAACAATTGGAAGTGGAGCTAGTAAGTGAATACTTTTAAATTTGTCCTCCCTGCAAACCCTTAATAATTAGTTGAGTGCTGTTTTTACTGTTTAACTATTGAGGTAAGTAAGTTTTCATGGAAGAAAATTTTCGTGAACTTTAATTTAACCTGTTTTTAAAAAAATAAGGTTTGTGCACATTCTTGCCTTAAATACAGCAGCTTTAAGATTTTCTTCTGCACTCTTATTTTTGATTACTGAATTGGAGTCATTAGAAAACCACAACTATAATAAAAGAGTGAAGAACCTCAGATGATGACATTGATTATTATTGTATCTGATTGCATGATTCGCATAGATTTGAATCTTGAGTTTTTTATGGTATAGTACAGTTTAACCCATTAGACAGTCAATCCTCAGATGAGTCTGAGAAGAAAGATTTCTCAGCAGAATTACCAGTCGCTAGACTCAAGTAATCAAATTAATCTGTTATAATCCAGAGATCTTGTCATATGTGGTACACACAATAGTGACTCTTGCAGTCTCAATTTGTAACTAAGAATAACTTGTGCATAATTACAAATCCATTTAAATTGTCTGTGGTATAGAATACTGTCTTTAGCTTCCTTAAGGAAAATTTACATTTAAGTCTTTCTAAGTAACTTCATCAATAATGTTTCCGTAGAATTAGTGGGCTATTCGTAGACTTCAGTCTTGATTAATTTCAAAATTCCTAAAGTGTTACTGAAGCCTTTTAACTTTGACCTTACTAATATGTGCTTTTTTTTGAAATAGTACAATGTGCGTATGTGTGATCACTTATGTGTACTTGTACTTGAGGCTTTTTCAAGTTCTGGCATTTTACATTTGACAGGAAACGTAAGAAGCAGCTAGTATTCTTGTTTTTGTTTTACTTTTGCTGCCCCCACACTCAGCTCTCAGATAAAACATGCCCTGTCTCGAAGTTCTCATGAACCCTCGACTGGATTTTTATTTAGTGTCATTTATTAGGTGCTGGGATTGAACTGAGTCATAAACAGGATAGTAAGCAGAATTTTTTCCCACGTGGAGCTTCCATGCTAGTGGACCACCCGGCCACAAACAAAACAATTATCGCATAGTAAAATTTTAGGTAGTGTCAGTGCAGCGAAGGAAAACAGAGCAGAGTAAGGATGTAGGTTGGCTGGGGGGGGCGGGGAGGTGTAGGTAGGCTGGTTAGAGAAGCCCTCTCTGAGGCACAGTCCAGTGACTTTATGGAGACCTAAATGAAGTGAGGAAATCAGCTCTGCACAGGTCTGACGGCAAGAGGAAGTGCATCACCGGCCGTGGAAATGGGCTTGGCATGTTTGAGAAATAGGCAGCAAGAGGAGCCTGTGGGAAGAGTGAAGGGAAAGTGTTAGAAGACAAAATCTGAGAGGTGTAGGCACTTGCCAGGTCGTGTAGGACCTTGGCAGGCCGGCAGCAAGTGTGGGATTTAACCTAACTGTAATCAGGAACCACGGAAGGATTTAGAAAAGGGGAATGAAGTGATCTTCATGAAAAAGATCAGACATACGCAAAATTTGAGAGCATAGTAGTATAATAGCCTCCGTGAACCCATCATTATCAGTCCGTATCTGTTCAGAGTTCCAATGTTCCAGCCCTCTCATAAGCCCATTTCAAAATTTTGTTTATTTGAATCAGGATCACAATCTGGTGTATACGTTGGCATCAGTTTTTTTTTTTTAAGAGAAATTTGATTTTGTTTCTTTTACCACTTCATTTATTTCTGGGGAGAAGGCTGGGAAGAAAAGTTTTTGCAGTGCTGCCTAGGGCTATTACCATTAAAACATCTCAAATCCATATTAAGAGTTGACTGTTGCACATGAAATTAATGTAAACTGTAGACTAGAACCAGGGTAGAAAACAGTGTTCCACCCTTCCATGCCCTTGACCCAGCTTCAGCAATACCTACTTCATGGCCAATCTTTATCTTTACCCTCACTCACATCCCTCCTCTCGTAGTAGTTTGAAATGAATCCCAGACATTATACAATTTTATCTATAAGCATTACATCATGTAGCTCAAGATAATGCCCCTTAACACACACACACACACACACACACACACATTGCTATTATTGTACCTAAAAAATAAACCGGTCATTTCTCAATAATAGATATCCATTTAGTGTCAAGGCTTAATAGTAGATAGTCCTTCAGTGTCAGATTTCTGCTGTCTCATATGTCATGAGCATATTTCTTGTAAACTGGTAGTTGGATCTAGAGGCTTTTTCAGATTAGAGTTTGATTCTTTATTTTCTTCCCCTGGTGAGGAAAGACTGTGCAAAAGTGGTAGTAGTAGGCAGCGCATAAAGTCTAATTGTCTCTTAAGCCTTCAAAACTCAGTGCCTAGGTAACAGGGATTATGAAATGACAATACTCCATGCTTAATGATCAGTGTTCATTTATCAGAAGTAAAAGAAGAAGTAGGTTAGTGGAAATATACTTGTATAAAGAATATCTCTCCTTTCTGTTTAGTTACCCAGGAGAATAGTTGGTGTGGGAAAAATTATTTTCTCCTCTTTATTTACCAGTTTTCAAAATAGTTGTTTTTTGCATCGTCCAAAGTGCCGTTGTTGTTGCTGTTGAAGTATCATTGTCAAGTGAGTTGAGACTGGTTTCAGACATTTCAGTGATTTTTGTTGATTAAACTGCCCAGTCTTTGGATGATGAGATCATTTTGAGATGGCTTCTGAATCTTTTTGATAATGATCTCAGTAGTTTTTGATAACTTCCTTGCTTTCTGGTGTGTCAAGCTCAGTCCCTCCCCGCCCCGCCCAATACCTGAAATCAGGCATTTCCTCAGAGACCCCTGCTTTCTTTTGTATGAAATGGTATTTAGAGCCCACAGTCTAGGCTCTAGGTGTGTTCATTGCTACTGGGTTGATGGTTGTTGTTAGACATTTTTTTTTTCTTTTTTCCTTTTTCTCCCCAAAGCCCCCCGGTACGTAGATGTATATTCTTCATTGTGGGTCCTTCTAGTTGTGGCATGTGGGATGCTGCCTCAGCGTGGTTTGATGAGCGGTGCCATGTCCACGCCCAGGATTCGAACCAACGAAACACTGGGCCACCTGCAGCGGAGTGCGCAAACTTAACCACTCGGCCATGGGGCCAGCCCCTGTTGTTAGACATTTTTAAAGGAGAAACCTAGGAAATAATTGTATTTTATCTTTTAAAACTAAAATCATGAGTTCATACTGATACTGCCAATTCAAAATGAGGGCTGCAGGACTTTTAATTATCTTTATTTATCTTGTGTCTCCTTTCTCTCTTACCCAAAGTTCTAGTTCCCAATGATAATAACTTAATCGTTTATTTGCTTTATCCTATAGTACAAAATTCCAACTTAACATCAAAAGTAGTACTTTGAAAAAGCTTTGATTTTTTTAACAGTTCTTTTTCTGTTCTTCAGATATGTCTCACTTTGTGGTCAAATTTTATATTTTAAAGTCATTTGAAGTAATTTTTCTCTTTGTTCATGCCACCAACCTGGTTTGGCCCATTTGCTTCATTTTGCTTTTAAATTTTAAGGATTGCTTTTCAAATTTAATTTTATCTTATAATTATGTGACATTTGCATGATTCTAAAAGTTTGTCTACAAATAAGGTATATTTAGAGAAGTCTTTTCTTCTATCTCTTTACTCTGTGTCGTCCTCCCACACAAATAACCTTTGTTAATTTTATGGCTTGTCCATCTGTTATTTACTTCAGAAAACAAAAACATCAGCATTATCTACTCCACACACACTGCCGTTCTTAGATATGGGTAGTAAATTTTTTTTTTTTTTTAAAGATTTTCTTTTTTTTTTTCCCCCTTTTTTTTTCTCCCCAAAGCCCCCCGGTACATAGTTGTATTTTCTTCGTTGTGGGTCCTTCTAGTTGTGGCATGTGGGACGCTGCCTCAGCAGGGTTTGATGAGCGGTGCCATGTCCGCGCCCAGGATTCGAACCAACGAAACACTGGGCTGCCTGCAGCAGAGCGCGCGAACTTAACCACTCGGCCACGGGGCCAGCCCCTTTTTTTTAAAGATTTTATTTTTTTTATGGGTAGTAAATTTTACACGTTACCTTGCTTTTAACGGTATTTGCTGTTCACTCTCCGTAGCTGCTGCATGTATTAGAGAGAGAAAGAAACGAGATTCCCTGTTCCTTTTGTAAAACTGCCATAGTCTCCAGTTTGTGGATCTACAGTTTATTTAGCCAGTTTCCTGTTGGACATTTGGATTATTTCTAGTCTCGGTTGTGCTGCAATGAAATACTGCTTTCCTGTTTTTTCCTGTGTTATCTTTAGAGTAGATTTCTAGAAGAGGGATTTCTAGAAGGGAGGTATAAAAAGGTAAATGCATACAACATTTTGGCAGATGTTGTAAACCAGCCTCTTTTAGAGGTGGACCATTTTGCATTTCCACATCATGTATCACAACAAGATGGCATCATTTTTTCTTCTGCTGCTAACGTTTTTAGTTATATATTCTTGTATACTTCTTTCAGTGGTTACCCTAGAGATTATAATGCATACCCTTGGTTTATTATAGCCTACCTTTTATTAATATTTTATCATATCCCAAACAGTGCAAGAACCTTACAAGTTAACTCTTTTTATCTCCTGCCATCATATATGCTATTGTTTTAGTTTGTTTTACTTAAATGTGTGTTATAAACACAGTAAGACATAATTGTTTTAGAACATCCATGTTCTTTTATGTTTGCCCACATATATACCATTTCCAGTGCTCTTAATTCCTTCCTGTGGTTCCTTTATTCTATCAGGGATTGTTTCCCTTCAGCCTGAAGAACTTTTTTTCCATATAGTGAAGGACTGCTTTTGAAAATCCTTGATTTGCCTTAACCTTTAAAAAAAATTTTTTTATTTATTTATTTTTTGGTGAGGAAGATTGGCCCTGAGCATACATCTGTGCCAATCTTCCCCTATTTTGTATGTGGGACACCGCCACAACATGGCTTGCTGAGTGGGGTGTAGGTCCACACTCGTGATCCAAAGCCACGAACCCCTGGCTGCTGAAGCTGAGTGCATGCACCTAACCACTATGCCATCGGGCTGGCCCGTGATTTGCCTTAATTTTTATTTATTTATTTTGAGGAAGGTTAGCCCTGAGCTAACATCTGCTGCCAATCTTCCTCTCTTTGCTGAGGAAGACTGGCCCTGACCTAACATCCGTGCCCATCTTCCTATACTTTATATGTGGGATGCCTACCACAGCATGGCTTGCCAAGTGGTGCCATGTCTGCATCCAGGATCTGAGCCGGTAAACCCCAGGCCACCGAAGCAGAACATGGGTACTTAACCGCTGTGCCATCAGGCCGACCCCTGCCTTAATTTTTAAAAGATATTTTCCCCAGGTGTAAAGTCCTCAGTTAGCACTTTGTAATGTCTTGTGGTTTCCATAGTTTCTGTTTAAAAGTCTTACAGTTGCCCTCTCAAGGCACCGTCTTTTTTCCCCGGCCTCTTTTAAGGTGTGCTTTTTCAAATTATTACTAATTTTTGATAGTTTGACTGTATTAGGCCTATGTGATCTTTTCTTTCATTTTTAATTTGTGTCGGTTTCACTGAGCCTTTGAATCTGTAAGTTGATACCTTCATCAGTTTTGCAAAATTCTTGGTCGTTATCTCTTCACATATTGTTTCTGTTATCTCATTGTCTCTTCAAATATTCCCCTTCCTTTGGGGCGTATCAAGATCCTACATGTTCAGACTTTGGACTTCATCCAGCATGCCTCTCCGGCTCTATTTTATTTTTGTTCTTGTTTTTCCCAGTATTTTTTCTTTTTGCCCAGTTTGAAAACTTTCTCTTGACCAATTTTCAAAGTCACTAATTTTTTTCCTGCTGTCTTCTTCAGTCTTTTGTTAAACCCATCAATGAGTTTTCGGTTTTAGATACTGTTTTCCAGTTCTAGCCAGTTATTTGATTTTTTTATAGATTCTAATTCTTTGTTGAAATTCTTTACATTCTAACCCATTTTGTCCATCCTTTATTTTCATTTTATTAATCATCATTATAAAATACATGTCTTTTAATTTTCGTGTTGTTGATTTGCTTTTGTTGTCTTTTTTTCCTTCTTATCAGTCACATATTCTTGCCTCTTCGTATGTCTGGTAATTGTTTGATGATGTCTTAGACATTTTGTATAGATGAAGCGAAGAGCCTCAAGTAGTGTTTTCTACCAGGGAGGGTTTTGTCTTTTTCTGTATTAAACATGAAGGGTCATAAGCTGATCACTTTGCTCCAGTCAGAGCCTTAACTTGTTTTGAGCAGAGTTATAATTTTTGTATGACTCATTCCACCTCTGGCTCATCCTTCTTTCTTTGTTGTGAACCTCCCAGGGTTTTGATTCAGAACCTTGCAAGTGTCTGTCTACTTGGACTTTATTCATTATGCAGTTTGAAAATGGGGCGGTTGTCTTGGGGTAGGGACACTGGCTGAGTGTGTTTGAGGCAGGCCTCCTCCCTCCCCGGGGACTTTGTCTTCTGAGCACCATGAGACTGCAGGAATTCTTACTCTTTGTTACTGAAACTTGTGACTCAGTCCCCAGCCCTCTTCATAGCTCCAGAACTCAGCAGATGTCCAGTGGGGCCAATCCAGTTGCACGCATCAGCTTCTTGTGATTCCCTGCAGTACTGTGGGTTCTCTTTCCCCTCTGTATCAGCAGTCGGCAAACTACCCGAGGGCCACATCCAGCCTCCTGCTTGTTTTTATGCAGCCCGAGCCTGTGAACTCAAAATGGTTTTTACGCTTTTAAATGGCAGAAAAAATTCAAACACAGTAATATTTTGTGCCTATAAAATTAAATGAAATTCAAATTTCACTGACCGTAAATAAAGTTTTATTGAAATACAGCCATGCTTATCTATTTACGTATTATCTGTGTCTGCTTTCATGCCATGGTGCCAGAGATGCATAGTTGCATCAGAGACCCTATGGCTTGCAAAGCCCGCACTTACTCTCTGGTTCTTTTTTTTTTTTTTTTTTTAAAGATTTTATTTTTTTTCCTTTTTCTCCCCAAAGCCCCCCAGTACATAGTTGCATATTCTTAGTTGTGGGTCCTTCTAGTTGTGACATGTGGGACGCCGCCTCAGCGTGGTTTGATGAGCAGTGCCATGTCCGCGCCCAGGATTCGAACCGACGAAACACTGGGCCGCCTGCAGCGGAGCGCGCGAACTTAACCACTCGGCCACGGGGCCAGCCCCCTCTCTGGTTCTTTATAGAAAATGTTGGCTACCAACCTCTGATCTGTGTTAGTGGTTCTCAAAGTGTGGTCCATGGACTCCCGCGGAGTTCCTGAGACCCTTACATTGAATCTATAAGGTCAAAACTAATAATAATTACTAACATTTTTCGTTTCTTCTTTGTTGATCTTTGAACTGGTAGTACAAAAGCTGTGGTGGGTAAAACTGCTAATACCTTAAATAAGAATCGAAACAGTGGCACCAAACTAGCAGTTGTTCTGTTCTTCCCTGCCACATGCTCCTAGTAAAAATAATTTCATTTTTACATAAGGATGCCCTTGCTAAACAAAGCTATTCATTTTATTGTCTATACTGATCAAGATATCTTTTTAATAATCTTTGTGATGAAATAGGGCCCATTTTTTTCCCCGGTATACTTCATCTCAGATAACATTCTGCTACAGATTAAGAGTAGAAGCAGAGGTGAGTATACAGCTGTCTTTTATTAATCCTGACATTAAAACAATTTGCAACAAAAAAATAATAATGCTACTTATCACTAAGGTTTTGTTTTTTAAACATATAGTCATTTTCCACACAGATTTTTTAATATTAATATGTAATGAATCAGAAAATATTTAAAAGTTTTAAAATTCCAAATGCATTTAATAGATATCAGTGGATTTAAACTACATGAACAAAAGTGCTTTGGGGCTCCTCAGTAATTTTAAGGGAATAAAATGGTCTTAAAATCAAAACAACTCATCTAGGATCTGGTTTCTCTTCATATATCAGAGACTAAATTATGGCTTTGGCTTTTTGTTGTCATTTTCAGTTTGGCATAAGGTCTTTTTAGGAATTTCCCCAAAGTTCAGTGGTATTAGTGATGATTGTGCTGAAATGGTCCCTGTCTTTAGACTTGCCAGCCACAGTGTTTATGAGACATCCAATGGCTTGTGTATCACTTTTTCCTATTTTAGGTGGTTGTGTTATTAGGGTGTACATACTTTATATGAACTGTTTCATCCTTTCGAAACGAATCTGGAAGCAACTGAAGATTCTTTTGTTTTCACAAGTTACTTTTCCTTTATTTTGTTTTGTCTTCCACATTATTTCAACACAAAAATGATAAGCCTGCTGTAACAGGAACTGATATGATGTAGGCTGAAAATTTTAAAGATGCTATCACTCTAAGCTTGACTTTCTTGCAGTATATTTTTGGATAGATTCTTAATTATGTTAAAGGAAGATAGGCAGTCATAGTTATGCAACTCATTAGCCACAGTCTTAAATAATAGAGAAAACAAGCCTTGTGAGGATCACTTTGAATGGCCTGTGCCCTTCAGGAAGATCGTTGGAACCTAATTGAAATAAAAAACTTCGGTTTTCCTATGAATTCCATGTTTATTGATAGTTTCCAAACATAGGTCATTTCTAGGCGTTTCAATCCTTAATGATGTGGGAGTGGAAAAATCCAATACACAAAGAATACCCTGAAAAGGCATAAGAAGAGAAAGGGCTTGAAAGTAACGTCAGGTATAAATTTATTAAGTGTTAATTGAGTTCATCATGGTTACAAGTAGACAGGTGTCCATGAAAATTTGAAACATCTGTAGACTTTTTTTTTGAGTGTCTTGTTCAGCACAACTTCCCTGTGAGAGTTGGGTCTTAGCATTTTTCAGTTGTTTGGGCAATGAAATTGAGCCTTAAACATACAAGTTCTCTAAAGAACTGGGATAGCAGCATCTGCACATGAAATGAGAGGAGCTGAAAAGGCCAATCTTTGGCTGTTTTTAGAAAATACTACATTCTTTCCATTCTCTTTTGTTAGATGCATTATTCTGTTTTCATTTACTTGCCCTTTCACTGTTACTTGGATTCCATTCATTCTAATGCAAGTATTTAGGGGTATAAGGCATTTCCTCTGAAGTCTGGGCATCATTGTTTAACAGGTTTTTATTGTTACAGAAACTTTGGCTCACTATATATACACACTTTTAAAAGCAGGTGTGTTAAAGGTAACAGTATATGTTAATCTTAGGGATTTTGTTTTTTGTCATGGCTATTAAAAACCAATCAACTTGTCTTATTTAAAAAGATAAGAATTAGAAGACAAAATGTATAAATAACTATGAGATCACTTTAAGGCAGAGTAAATCCAACTGATTTAATTCTGTCTTGAATTATTAGCAGCCTGTCTTCACCCTGTTGTATAGACCTACCCTTTAATTGGGATCCAGAAAAGATAAGGAGCCAGCTACCGTGTAGGGTCTAACCTTGTACCTAGAAACAATTTTCTTAAATGTTTAAAAATAATGATTTCTTTTTTCCCCTGTGAAGGTTCTAAGGCCCAGCAGCTTCTGCAGGGACTACAAGCAAGTGATGAAAGTCAGCAACTCCAAGCAGTTATTGAAATGTGTCAGTTATTGGTCATGGGAAATGAGGAGACACTGGGAGGGTTTCCTGTCAAGAGTGTTGTTCCAGCTTTGGTAAGATGGAGTTTTCCCCTCATTTTATCTCCCTCAGTTTTTCTTTGATTGCTGCCAATATTTTTACTGAAAGCATGATTATTGTCTTACGAATTTTAAAATGTGATAGAACTAAGAGATTGTAGAATTTGGCTTAGTGTTTTTATTTTATGCTTATAAATACTGTGAGTGATTGCTAATGATGCGTTAGTACTACTTTTTAAACCATTCCTTCGTGACTACTTATCCCATCTTTGATACTTAAATGATTGTATTTAAATTAAGTTGTTAGCCCCGTCAGGTAATACCCTGACTTACTATGCCAAACCTTACATGCTTTCTCTTTCAAACTGGTGAGACGTGTGGTAGTAATAAGCAACTCACTGGTAGGTTGCATTTTTGGGCCCTAAAGATTTCATGTTTGATAATTTTGTGCATGGCGAAGCAGTTGAGCCGGAATACCATACGGATCCTTCCAGCTTAAAATGTTTTATTTTAAGCAAAGACAAACTAAAACAAACAGCAATACTTATAATAGAAGAACAATTTTAAAAGTCTTTTAATGAGGGGCTGGCCCCGTGGCCGAGTGGTTAAGTTTGCGCACTCCGCTGCAGGCAGCCCAGTGTTTCGTTAGTTCGAATCCTGGGCGCGGACATGGCACTGCTCATCAGACCACGCTGAGGCAGCGTCCCACATGCCACAACTAGAAGAACCCACAACGAAGAATACACAACTATGTACCGGAGGGGCTTTGGGGAGAAAAAGGAAAAAATTAAAAAAAAAAAAATCTTTAAAAAAAAAAGTCTTTTAATGATTTTCAACTCAGTTGTGTGTTGATATTTAGAATTTATTAATGTCTTAATTGCTTAAGCTTTTTAATATGAAGACAGGAAGATAAATTGCCATTACGAAATGTAGACCCATGAGCATAATGGCTTGGTAATATTCTTAGTCCAAGATTAAAGAAATTGACCAGACTTTAAGATTAAAATTAAAGTGTGAAATGAAATACTAACAAAAGACTAACATAAACATCATGAATTTATTCATAGCATATTTTACCTTGAAGTTAAAAACAAATATCATGTTTTTGTTTATGTATCCGTAAAGTTGACAAAATGAAATTATGGTTGGTATATCAGATTGTCTCATTTGATCACATTATCGAATTATGGAGAGAGCTGAGTGTTAAGGAGAGAGCTGAATGAAGACCAGTCAAATACAAGATGACATAGTCTATTCTGCCTCTTCTGACTTATTGAATGGCTTGGCTTGGCTTGGCTTTGGCAGGGAGTGATAAAGGATAGAACAGTTTCTTCACCTTTTACTTGTTAGACCTCCGTGTAATGAAAGCCAGCTCTCAAATCCTACCAGTTCCACTCTATTAATTTCTGAAAGTTTTATGAAAGCAATGTTAGCTTTTGTACTTTGACATTTTGCCTATGTTAATATTCATGCTCAAATTACTGATTTCTTCAATAGCTGGCTTCTGTTATCTGACTTAAACTTTGTTGTTATTGTTCATTAAAAAATAGGTAGCCACAAAGAACATGTCCACCTTATACTATCTACTGTTAAAATGCAGTTTTTTATTAGTTAAATAAAGATACTATTAAATACAGGTAGAAATGTTGACCCATAGTCCAGTTTACTTAATTTGCTGCTTGTTGATTAGATTTAAGTACTTAATAGACCTGCACAAATCAGCTCATGCTATTAATAATGACGGTTGTTAATGAGTTGTCCAGATTTATCTTTCATCACAAGTGAATATTGTGATTATATATCTGTCTGTCACCGTTCACTTGTGTGACCATAGTCATTTTGGTGAAAGGGATTCTGTTTACAGCAGTCCGTCCCAAACGTGGTCTTATAAGTTACATTTCCCCTTAAGAACTAGAGAATTTGTTCCTTTTTCTGTTAGCAAGCCCTTTCAATTTAGCTTGGGTGTTTTAAGTCACTGATTGCAGGTGATTTGAGACATGGAGCACTGTTCAACCCCGAAATGGGGTATGTGGGGATGAGTGTGTGTGTATGTGTGTGTTGTTTAACAAAAAGAGTTTGGAGAACCTATGGTATATAGATATACTTGTTCAGCATAATTCAGAGCTGAGAAGACACTCATATTAAATATTTGAGTATTGTATTAGAATATCCTATATCTATTACTATAGATAGACATTTAGTTGAAGGGTACTTAATAGCTTAAGTTAGTGCATTTAAAATTTTCCATTGAAGACCAGAAGATTGTGATGATTGTCTGCTTCCCCAAGTAGGACATTTCTTTGGTAGCTTTGGCTGCTTCAGGAGAATGGAGTGTATGCCCCTGACAGTTTTGCATTCCCTCATTTGAAAAACATCGTTGAAATCTGCATAAGGTCTTTTCCACAAGACAGACTAAAATAAAATGAAATCAGATATTTATATTTGTGTATATTTTTATATTATCTTTAACTCACTCATGGATTTGTAGAATAATTATATTAAGTTGGGCTTTAATTGGTGCATAATTAGTTTCTGATATGACCAATATTTTTAAATCCTTTACTACTGTGTATTTTACAGCAGAGTTAAGTGATGCTTAAGCTCAACTTTTAGAGAAGCTTACTCACAAGAGTTTAAGCTATGGTCTTGAATCTCTACTGACAGTTGTTAACAAATGTCAGTGCATTGCTGGTGTGTTCCTTTATGTATTACCTGTTTATTAACACCTGTTAAGTCCTCAGTGACATGTTAATGGGCTTCTGAAGGGGGATTAGAGGTACCAGAAGGGTTGGTTGGAGGTGACAGGAAGGCTTTCTTTTTGACCTGGATCATCAGGTGATGATTATCTAGCAAAATTTCCAAGTCAAGAGCTACAGTGAATGAGCCATGCCCTCTTAATAAATAGAATCATTTCTTGTGTATGCATGCTAGGCTTTAACTTGATACTGTTTTTGTATGGTAAAAGTCTTGAATAATACGTTCCATTTCAGTTGAAGTAGAGGAAGAAATACTTCTTCTAGGACTTTTCTCTAAAAATACTTTATTATAATCTTTTTTAACAGATAACATTACTGCAGATGGAGCATAATTTTGATATTGTAAGTATATGCTGTATTTTTTAAAACACTCCAAATTTAAATGGTGATTCGTTATTGAATAAAAATGCCTTCTTGTTTTCTAGATGAACCATGCTTGTCGAGCCTTAACATACATGATGGAAGCACTTCCTCGATCATCTGCTGTTGTTGTAGACGCAATTCCTGTCTTTTTAGAAAAGGTAATCCTGCTTGTGCCCAACTTGTGGAAAGCAGGCATAGGGGAATCAAGTTGAGAACTCTTAACTTCTGAATTCTAAGGTAGTACATCAAATTATAAGGCCACCTTAAAATACATTTTTTAGCATTTATTATTTAATGAAAGTATATTGTTTAGCTGAGATCTGAGAAAAATATTTCATGTTTAGCAGACCAGTGGTTTAAAGTTGATGCTAATGAAGCATTTATAAAAATCAACTCAGTTTTATGCTTTTCAAGAATAGCTAGTACCACCTTAATATAAAGTCTTTCGGAGAAGAACTTAAAGGCACTTGATTATAAATAATCTCATTATTTCCAGAAAACATCCCAATGAGGTAGATGGCTATTTATACCCTCATTTTAGAGCTCAGAAGGCTGAGACAGTGTGCCTTGCTCAAAGTCACAAAGTGAGTCATCAAGAAAGGAAATTTTTTCCTATAGTCTGTGGTAGGTTGTGTTTTTGGTCTGTCTTAAAGGCCTTTTTCTTTTTAATGCACAATAAAATTTGCATTATGTGATAACCTTGGAATATGGTATAAAATTTAAAACCTCATTTAAATTTGTTGTGTAAAACAACCCATTTGTTTTAAATATAAAGATTTAAGGTTATGTAATTGCGTTTAGTTTATTCTCTATATAAAACATTTTTTATTGTCTTAAACAGAGCACAGTAGTTGGAAGGAAAATGATATTGGCTATACGTTATAACTTAAGCTCATAAATCACTGGTTTCCCATGGTGGGTTTCTTGTTAGAGGCAGTATAGATTGATGGAAATTAGAGAAAATCCTCTGTGTATTCATGTGGAAGATAAATGAAAAGAACTTGAATGATAACCTTAAGTTACCTATTTGTGTGTTCCCAGCTGCAAGTTATTCAGTGTATTGATGTGGCAGAGCAAGCCTTGACTGCCTTGGAGATGTTATCACGTAGACACAGTAAAGCCATTCTACAGGCGGTAAGTGTTGTTACTGTTGGATTCTGGATCCACATTTGTACTAGCTCCTAGATTGCAATCTCTGTGTGTACACATGGTGTTTCCAGAGGGGTGTGCTGGACTTTTTAGTGCTGCTGTTTTTTTTTAAATTGCTGATAAGAAGGTATTTCTTCACTTTAACAGTTTTCTATATTTTAGGGTGGTTTGGCAGACTGCTTGCTGTATCTAGAGTTCTTCAGCATAAATGCCCAAAGAAATGCACTAGCAATTGCAGCCAATTGCTGCCAGAGTATCACGCCAGATGAATTTCATTTTGTGGCAGATTCCCTCCCATTGCTTACCCAAAGGCTAACCCATCAGGTAAAATATCAACCTATCTTATGTGTCATAAAACATTTTTAAAAATGCCAATTTCAAGGAGAGTTTTAAATCTTCCAACTGGATATATAGATTGGAAACGTTCTGATCCATGTTCTTTCCCTTGTTATCCAGTCATGTACCATATTAGATTATTTTATAAAATTTCGGTGGATTTACCGAAATGAATAGTATTTCATGTGTTTGGTATCTTCAACTATTTTAACTTTCAGGGATAAATTTGTTACTTCAGCAAACAGTGCTTACTGTGTGATATGATCAGAACTTTCTTTTGGAAAGATCACGCTTTCTAGAAAGGCACTGGGTTAGGCAGACAAGACTAAGGGGGATATGGGTTAAGATCAGAAGAGAGACAAGAATGTGTCCCAAGTAGAAATGAAATGAAAAATGTAGACTGCAGCTGTCTCAGCTTGGAGAAGAGCAGGAGCAATCATTTAGGAAACGAAATCAGTGGACCTGGTGCTGTAATGTGGGAAGCAGGGCTTACAGAGGCTGGGGGGGAGGAATTAAAGTGTTGTTATTGCTAAAGAGATTTTTAGAAAACTGACTTTTAAATCACCTTTACAAAGTGTGCTTAAAATCTTCTTGGGAAAATTTGTTACATAGAATATGTCAAGTATGAGATTTGAATAAGATAGAAGAAATAATGATTATTGGGTCACTCTGGAGTGTTTTACTTCGATGATCAAGACAGAAGTAGTGCCATACATTATTTATTTATTTATTTATTTAAAACTTAGTAGGCCGAGATAACCTGTGCTTTATGAGGGCTAGAAATATGTTCTCTAGTTAGCTGTGGTTTCAGTACCTTATTTTGGAAATAAGGCATGAGAATCAGAAGTTAAATAATTGGCCACGGTTACTTGTAGCACTCTATTTCTAGACTGAAGCAGTGACTGCAAAAGTATGGGGCTTTTATAATACCAGAATTATTCTCATTTTTACACAAGCAGGTCTGGCTTTTATATCTGAAGCCCATTTATCAATTAGGAAAAAACAAGCTCCATCAAAACTCTGGTTAAACCATTAAATTGTTCTTTTCGTTCTTATGAGGATTGTTTCAAATGTTTTCTCAATGAGGCCACTCTAATAGTATTTTTAGGTTGTTTTAATAGTAAATATAGCAAATCTACACCTAGTTTTTCCCATTATCAGTAAACTTCTGGTTCACACACATATACTTAAGTATTTCTGGCTTTTTAGTATATGCATGTTTTAAACATTTCTCCTGGGAATGCCTTTTAGAATGGTAGGAAGTTTCTCTCTTCTTTATTATAATTTTTGTTTAGGTATTGAAATTACAGAAGCCCAAACATTGTTCCTTTTCTGTGTCTTTGCTTTTATCTGTTGGGGCCTTAATGGAAGAGAGAGGCTCTATCAGTATGATTCTCTTTGCTTTGAAATCATGATACTACTGATTGTACCTTGCTTAGACTCAGTGCATTTTCAAAGCTTATACCTGATTGAGCTGGCCTTGAAGAATTTGGGGTTAGGAAGAAGATTAGGTGGTGATGTAAGACAGTGAAAATGTTTCATATTAATAAACTTTATTTTCCTTTGTTAAAAAAATAGGACAAAAAGTCAGTAGAAAGCACTTGCCTTTGTTTTGCACGCCTAGTGGACAACTTCCAACATGAGGAGGTAAGCACTTAGTCTTGGGTGGTATTTTCATGACCTTGTTAAATTATTGAATCGTGATCTAACAATTTCCCTTTTCTTATGTTTGTCAAGAATTTACTCCAGCAGGTTGCCTCCAAAGATCTGCTTACAAATGTTCAACAACTATTGGTAGTGACTCCACCAATTTTAAGTTCCGGGATGTTTATAATGGTGGTCCGCATGTTTTCTCTGATGTGTTCCAACTGTCCAACTTTAGCTGTACAACTTATGAAGCAAAGTAAGTGCTATTTTATTATCCTACTTTAAGCAGGAAAAGTGGCTTCTTTTTAAAATATTCTTTAATAAGTAAAGTCAACAAAAGTCAAGCAAGTAGAAGAGATTGCTAATATCATAGCCACTGGATAATAGAGGAAGAAAAATGTTAACGTGTAATAAATTTGTGTTAGGACAACATGGCGATGCTTCCTACGTACGATTTTCAAAGTTGATAGTGTATTAAAATTTACCCTTGGTGGTTCTAGGGCTAAAGACCCAAGATCATTGCTTTCTGTATGCTATCAATTATGTAATGATGCTTCATTAGGAAAATTGGAGTTTTGTGTTACCAGTAACTGCTTGTCTTCTGCTTGTCGGTAGTCCTTTTTGTCCGTGTTAGATTTTCCAGGAGCTTATCTGATTCCACAATGCTTTCCTCTCACAAAAAGCTGAAATTTACTTACATAGATGACTGTCTCTCATCTTTGCTGCTTTAATATTTCTAAAGCGTTCCCACCCTTACCCAAGGTGCAGGAGATAGTTTGATCACGCTGCTATATTGCTGTTGCATTCCTCTCTTAAACCTTAGTTTTCACAAGTTAATGTCCAAAGACGTAGGGCCTCAGAAAACCATCTATGTGTTGTGATTATTGCTAAAAGAGTATTGATCACTTTCGTATGGAACACCTGTAATTGTGGGTAATTTCGTATCCATAATTCTAATCTCCAAGGATATTATGTTGGAAGTCAGTGATGATATTTACTGACAAAATAGCCTTTGGTCTCACTGCCTCAGATAGAATGTTAAGTAGTATAATATTACTTTTCTGTGGGGAAACTCAGTTTTATATTTAGTTGCATTTCTTGCGAATTAGCACTATGGCACGGAAGTTTGGAGAAAAATCTTGTGGCTGAGGTGATTTATTCCTCAGCATTGAAAAGATTCCTCTTAAAGCATTGAGTCATTCCCAAACTTGGTCTTCCAGAGAATACTGTTTGCTTGTGTCATGAATAAAGTGCTCTCTGCCTTAGATAAGTTTGGGAAAGGTTTAACTCTTTCTTGAGTCATCTCAGTGCACTTTGCTGATTGAAATCCCTAGGAGCCCTTTGAATTTTGCCTAGTCCACCATTTCCTGAAGTTTGAATACAGTTTCTCTTTTGTTACTACGTGTCACAGCATTTCCCTAAATACCAGGTTGGGAAAACACTGCCTAACTTTCATTTGCTTTAACAGTTTGGATTCTTTTCCTTTGAATAGGGTGAATATTTTCACCTCTTTTGCATGCTGCATGAAGTCTGCCAACATGTTCATCATATAGAGGCCACTGGACTTGTGTTTTCCTTTTACAGCAGTAACACACAGGAAACGTGTCGTCATCCTCTGATCTCTTGAAAAAAATTAAAGAATCCTTATAATATACCATTGCCATGTACTCACATTTCTTAGGAAAGTTGGCAAAACTATACTTTTTAAAGAAATTTTAAAAATGTTTACTCAAACTGAAATTTCTATGAGGCAGAGATTTAACTATCCACACTGCTCATCCCAAATCAATGGTGAATACTTTTCTTGATAACAGAACTTAATGATTATTGGCAAAACATTTCAGTGGAATGTGTATGTATATTTTGCATATGTATAGTGTTTAGAGGAACACACGCAACCACAGCCAACAAAGATGCAGCCTTATCTTTACTTTCAGCTATTTTTAGTTTAACCTCTGGAGGCTGGGAGCTTCCTCCACTCACAGTGTCAGTACATCAGACTGGTTTTCATGCCACTTCCTTTATAAACTGATGTCTTCTGGGAATGGAAACTTAGGGTCTCTACCCTAAGTTTTACTGATCTTTGTATTAAGTTGGCGTGTTTAATGTCCTCTAAGGTAATGACTGACTTAATCACAATATGATACTATTCAGATGCTTTGAATTGTTACATTTATCCTGTTGACCACACATTTTCAGTATATTTGAATT
Source organism: Equus caballus (assembly GCF_041296265.1). Classification (NCBI taxonomy): domain Eukaryota; kingdom Metazoa; phylum Chordata; class Mammalia; order Perissodactyla; family Equidae; genus Equus; species Equus caballus. Next base: position 17,477,287 of record NC_091689.1, on the reverse strand, counting down.
AAAGACAAACATACGAATATACTTGAATTGAGGATTAAAGTGTATGTTGAATGTACTTTTGTCCAAAGCTCCATGCTCCTCAAGCAAAGTGATAAAAGATTCCTGAAGTCTCGGGGGTGGATTTGTGATTAGATGTCCAGCTAGAATGTTAGGACTCAGGCTGAAGTCTTTAGAAAGAGCTTGTTAAAAATTTTCATAACTTCTTAGTAAGTTTTTATTACAACTCACTTGGATTTTAATTTTACTTTCTGTAGTATATTGCTTTACAAGAAAATAATTCTTACTGTTTTGCCATCTTAGGGAATGATTGCCTTTTAAATCAGGTAATATAACGAGTTTCCTAGGCTTTTGGTTTTTGTTTTTGGTTTTGCAGACATTGCAGAAACGCTTCACTTCCTCCTCTGTGGTGCCTCCAATGGAAGTTGTCAGGAACAGATCGATCTTGTTCCACGAAGTCCTCAAGAACTATATGAACTGACTTCGCTGATTTGGTAAAGATTGGGCCAACAATAACTGTGCTTTATATGAGGGTATTTTACCTTAGAGACCTGTCATTTACTAATAGGTTAGGAAGCTACTTATTAAAATAATTACCTTTTTTGTTTTCAGTGAACTTATGCCATGTTTACCAAAAGAAGGCATTTTTGCAGTTGATACCATGCTGAAGAAGGGAAACGCGCAGAACACAGATGGTGCGATCTGGCAGTGGCGCGACGACCGAGGCCTCTGGCATCCCTATAACAGGATTGACAGCCGGATCATTGAGGTAGTAGTTTCATCGTACCGTTTAAATAGGTCTATTTTGGTGGAGAGTGGGTGTAGGGATGGCGTGGGGAGGTGGATATGTGTAGTTAAATGTGCTCAATTTTGAATTAACTCAAGATTCTCTCATTTTGTCTCCTGAGAACAAGGTCCTCATTTCTGTTCAGGTCAGAAAACATGATGTTGTAGTCCTGCTTCTGCTGCTAACTACCTGATTGACTTGGAGCAAGTAATTTCAGTTCTTTGTTCCATAGTTTCCTCATTTCTGAAAGGAAACATTGGAGGAGTTAGGCTATTTGTTTCTGAAAGTCCCTTCTATCTCCTATCCAAACAAAATCTCTCAAAAGCAAAGATTTACATACAAATAGTGGCTTCTCGCTATTTTAAGAGCAAAAACATGGAAACAACTAAGTAAATTGTGATACATACATAGGCTTGTATATAATTCAGACATTAATGGGATAAGTTTTAATGACATAAAATGGGATATGATAAATGAAAACACAATATTCAGAATTATGTGATTCTTGGGAACTCAGCAAAATAAGAGAAAAGAGGATTAATACAAAGGAAAGAAATACTCAAAAATATTGACAGTGGTTTTCTGTGTGATATTTCCGTACGTCCGTATTGTTTGCACTGAAATATTTCAAAAATTTCTCAGGACTATATTTGCCCTAGGAAGTTTAGGTCTCTGCATTATTTGAGATGCCGTGCATCATTTACTAATATTTTCATATATAAGATACCTTTAAGTCAATATAAGATACCTTTAAGTCAATATGTTTTCTAATTCCAACCTGTGATATTTGAGTTTTTTAGAACATCACTCTTAAGTAGACATTCTTCTTTAAAGATGTCTTCCAACGTTTAGTTCTGGAAATGAAATTTTGAAAAACTTTGAAACCATTGATTTATGTTATAAAGTCAGAAGTTCTTAAGAAGTTATCTAAATTCAGAGCCAGCTTTCCTGAGGAAGTTAACTGTGACTGGTCTTTTGTGCATTGTTAGCCTCAGTGGTAAGCAGGTCATGGTCTCTAACTCTTAAGTATTCTTCTTTTTAGCATTTTCCCGATAATTACATTTTCATGATTAGCTTACTCTGTTGTATTTCTTAAGAGTCCTGTTTTCCATTCAACCTAGGAATTCCATAGATGGGGCTGTTAGAAGAATGAATATTTTGTCACTTCTTTAGACTGTCTAAAATCAAGCAAACAGTCTTAATCAAACTGTCTTATTTTAGTGTGTGTTGTATAATGCATGCAACCTGTAGAGATTACTTTCTCAGTTTCACTTGTGTCCCTTTCAGTCTTAGAGTATCATTTAAATGTAAAGTCTTTTTGTTAACCTAGGGATAATTTTATAGGTTCGTTTTGTTTAAATGAGGATTTTGGTGGACTACTAAGAATCTGTGATCTAAATAATGTTTTAACCTAAGAATTAGATACTAAGATTTATGGATAACAAATTTTTTTCTATCAGCAAAGTCTTAAAATCTTTCTTAATACAAATAGTGTCTTCTTCATGTCACTAATTCTACATGATTGGATCTTTCATCAGGATTTTCCTTTTATTTATGTCTTGGGGGACCTGATAGGGCCTGTTGTGTATATTTGTGTTTAATTAAGAAAGAAAGATTTATTGAATGAATGAGTTTTGTCACATCCGCACTATTAAATTTTCTATATTCTGTTACTTCATCATCTAAAACCTGATGAAATAAGTATGTAAGTTAGCATTTATGGAGGGTCCCTGCTGTGTCTTAAGTTAATAAATTTCTCCATGTTTATATTCAAGGTTTCTCTCTCTTTGCTCTCAGGCAGCCCATCAGGTCGGTGAGGATGAGATAAGCTTGTCCACTCTGGGACGAGTTTATACTATTGATTTTAATTCTATGCAGCAAATCAATGAGGACACGGGAACAGCACGTGCCATTCAGAGAAAACCTAACCCCCTAGCCAATACTAACACTAGTAAGTACCTTTTGAGTTAAAAGTAGTACTGTGTTGTCTTAATATTTGCAATAATGTTTCACTGAGTGTCTTTATTAAGCTTAAGACAGGTGCATGGTAGTAATTAATTTGTTGTTGTTTTCTCATATGCTTTTATTGATGAATGAGCCAGTATTGCCTAACTGGTATCTTCCCCATGATTTTTCTACTTAACATGATTTGCAGTGTCCTGGACTCCAGTCACAATTGGCCTAAGCAGGTTGGTCTTTTTTTTGTGTGTGTGTGAGGAAGATTCACCCTGAGATAACATCCTTGCCAGCCTTCCTCTTTTTTTTTTTTTTTGCCTGAGGAAGATTAGCCCTGAGCTAACATCTATGCCAGTATTCCTCTATTTTTTTGTATGTGGGATGTCTCCACAGCATGACTGATGAGTGGAGTAGGTCCGTGCCTGGGATTCAAACCCACAAACCCAGGCTGCCGAAGCAGAGTGTGGAGAACTTTAACCACTTGGCCAAGGGCCGGCCTGCCCCTCCCACTGGCCCCTGCCAGTGGGTTTTTTGTCTGATCCTATTATCCCTTTTCTACCTTCAGATCCACCCACACCCATCACACTAGTTCTTTCCAACTTTTTATTTTATACTTTCCCGAGAGTACTCTTTGTAACTAATGAAGAATAGATGGTTGTGGTTTTTTTCAGGAGACATTTATCCGTCTCCCCAGGGATTTAGTCCGTTGCTTTTACAGCTCTGGTTTAGAGTGCAGGGCTCAGCAAGCTTTCTGAAAAGGGCCAGATAGTAGGTATTTTAAGCTATGTGGGCCGTACAGTCCCTGTACTAAGCACCGCTCTTGTAGCCCCAAAACAGCCATATAGAATATGCAAACAAATGTACATGGTTGCATGCTAATAAAATTTTATTGATAAAATTAGGTGGTGGGCCGGATTGGGCCTTTGAACTATTCTTCACCAACCCCTGGTCTGGAGCTTACTTTTCATCAGTTACCTTTCCCCTCCCCCTGATTCCTTCTAACCAAAGTGACAGATCATCTTGTTTTTCCATTGCTTCTAGCTAAATACTCAACTGTCCACTTCTTGAACTCTTGTTTATTTCTTACCAGTGGTTTTAGCTGGTTAATACTGAAATATCCCCAGTATTTCACTGAACATATATTAGTAAAATAAGAGGTACAGTGTGGTGGTGCCTTGTTCTCTTCAGCTGGCCAGAATGGTTGGTGGTTTTCTAGCCGGCTAAATTTTGTCCTAATGCTGCCTTTGGCATCTTCGTAGATGCCAGTTGATCACATTAGATAAGTTCATTTGTTTTATAACCAAAAATTTTTTATAGCATTTCAAATAAATCAACTTAAATGCTTTGTGTTTGCTTTTTTGTTTCTAAAGTCTGTAACATTAGGATTGTACATTTTTGATGACAGGTGGATATTCAGAGTTAAAGAAGGATGATGCTCGAGCACAGCTTATGAAAGAGGACCCGGAACTGGCTAAGTCTTTCATTAAGACGTTGTTTGGTGTTCTTTATGAAGTGTATAGTTCCTCAGCAGGACCTGCGGTCAGACATAAGTGCCTTAGAGCAATTCTTAGGATAATTTATTTTGCGGATGCCGAACTTCTGAAGGATGTCCTGAAAAATCACGCTGTTTCAAGGTGTGTTCATGAAAATAGTGAAAACATTTTAGAAATTCAAGTCTCTCCAAGTAATTTCAGAAATTTTTAAACTAACAATATAGAAAATTTATGCACAAAACAGGTTATCTGGAGTATCTTGAGCCCTTTGTTATCTTTTTGTATTCGCACATACCTTTGATTAAGTGCAAAAGTTGAGCATTTAAGAAAAATTGTTGCAGTGAACTGGTTTCACAATTAATATATTTTGCTCTCAAATTTAAAGTAGTCTGGCCAAAAATAATTATCAAATTCAGACAAATGTTTTATATACAAATACTTTCTTTTTTTAGTCACATTGCTTCCATGCTATCAAGCCAAGACCTGAAGATAGTAGTTGGAGCACTTCAGATGGCAGAAATCCTAATGCAGAAGTTACCTGATATTTTTAGTGTTTACTTCAGAAGAGAAGGTAATGTCATTCAGGGTAATTAATTAATGGCTAATCTTTTAGTCTGAATAGTGTTTCCGTAGAGGTATAGTTTTAATCTATAGAACAAAATTCAACTTCCCTTTTATGTAAGATATTTACATGCTTATAGCTCAAGTACGCATAGTGTGTCTTTTATAAATCTATTAATATGGGTTGTGTGAGATTCACTGTCAGTTGATGAACACTTAGCAAGCTTCAGTGATTTGGGTGTTGATGTGTGTTTGACATGTTTAGAAGAAATCGTTGATTTTTCTTTTCATATCAATAATATGCATCTGCCCATAAAGATTCCTTGAAAAAGTCAGGTCACTTTCTTTCCCAGTGAATCCTATTAGTAGATCAGAACAGTTGTAAAAGAGATTATTTTATACTTGGTTATGTAGATAATGGAATATTTTAAGGCTTGGATTAATCAGAATGCAATTGGTTTAGTCCTCTAATCTGAGGAATTTCAATGTCGAAATCAGCCTTGGGGACATGGTATTTTTCCATTCTTTTCTTGAAGACCTCAGAGATGCAACTATATCACTCATTCACGTGTTTTATCCTTTTCAAACCTGCCAAGATATTAAAGCAAGTTCCTTCTTATCAACAGAAATCTCTTTTGTTCTTTTAGGATACTTCAGTCTTCTGAGGATATAGGAAATAATGATGTTTTCCCCTGAAGTAATCCTTAGCTTTATCTTCCATCTTTTCAACAATCCTAGTTCGTTTTGCATGTGGTCTATTTTCTATTCTTTTGTTCACCTTTTCTTATGCTGGATCTGTATCTCTTCACGTCTTGAGAATGCGATAGACATATTAGTGTGGTAGTACTGAATCAAATAGGAAGAGGTTTTCACCATTTATTAGTTCTGTTCAAATAACAATGGGTTTTCAGAAAATCCAATACTACGTATTTATATGAAATAGAAGGCAGACTGTCCATTTCCCAGAGATAATAACTAAGGTTAACAAATCAGGTGTATCTACAAATAGACGTGTTTTCGGCTCACATAAACGTTTAATATGCGTTCTTATTTTTAGCCTTAGATTATCTTGAATTTTGCTTTTGGTGTTCTTTTTGTTGTTGTTTTTTACTTTTAGTTGTTCAGCCTTTCTGATTTGGAAGTATATCAGAATCGGTCTCTTTTTCGAAAGTGATTTTTTTTACTTTGAGAAAAAAGGTAAAGTATTAACTTTTTTACTCAAAGTATCAACTATGAATCAGTATGAGTATCAACTATGCCATCAGATTGAATTTCCCATCTCAGAATATTTATATAGCATATACATTATGAGGTTTATGGAGGAATCTTGATTTGTTCTACTGCTTTGTGTCTGGCTGGGCCTGCTATTCTCAGAGGTTCCAGTTAAATGTCATTTATTCCTGAAGATCTTGCCTTACTTCTGGCTTCTGTTAGATCCTCCTACTCCAGCAGCGCTATAGTTTCTCCCTTATAAGCAATTTACTCTTTATTTGTAATTTCTTGTAAAATGTATCTTTCTCACTAGTTCAGTAAGTGCTCTAGGTTCATTTTTCTTATCCATGGTCGTATCCTCAGTATGACCTCAGTATGACCTCAGTATAGTCTGGCATATGATTGCTGCAAATAATAATTGTGGAACGAATGCCTGAAGTTTAAATTCATTTGGACATCTCTTTTTTTGCAGTTTGCATTTTTAAAAACAAGGATCTGATGGAAAGAAAGCTCTGGATTTTTCCCAAGAAAAATGTGAATGTGTGAACATGCACTCACATAGGTTCAGACACACAGATTTGCATATCGTTTACAGGGACTGACATTCAGACACACAACTTCGCATACAATTTGATAGTTCTTGGACCTCCTCCCCCACCCTCCACCTATGTACGTCCTCCTGTGATCCTAGCCCAGATATGAACCCCAGCCTTATAAGTTTCCTGTTTAGTTCTCCATACACACTTCCAAGGATGTGAAAATCACCGCCTTTCCATAGCTGGTGTTCTTTTTCTTGGTGTTACTCGCAGTGTTACTGTGATCTTGTCTCATGTAGTATTTGAAGTTAACTAATGATTATAGGTCTTTTTCTCCCCTTCTGGCTATCAAACCACAGGTGCACTGTGGCTTGTGCGTTTCTGTAATTGATTATTGTTTTTATAATGGGTATTTTGAATTTCTAGTATTAAATTTCCTATGATTGGGTTTTGAATATTAGAAGACTTTCAGTATGAATATCTTTCTCTAATTTTGAATTTGCCTACTACTTTTCTGAATGGAATCAAGTTGAAAACTCTGGCACCTAAATTTTTTCTCTGTTTGCTGTGTACTTTTCATTCATTCCCTGTAAGTCAGTGCTGGCATTTAGGGATTTTGTACTGGAGGGAGGCAAGTCCTGATTAAAACTAACTCTTTTTAATCTCTGTTACTATGTAGGTGTAATGCATCAAGTAAAACACTTAGCAGAATCAGAGTCTTTGTTGACAAGTCCACCAAAGGCATGTACGAATGGGTCAGGATCCTTGGGGTCCACGACGTCAGTCAGCAGTGGAACAGCCACGGCTGCCACGAATGCCGCAGCTGACTTGGGGTCCCCCAGCTTGCAGCACAGCAGAGATGATTCTTTAGATCTGAGCCCTCAAGGGTGAGTCTGGGTTTGGCTGTGATTTTTGTGCTCTTTACCTTTAACTCTGCCCTGGTACCTGAGACTCACACAGGGAGTAAAATGGTAAAATATTAGAGAGCATGTACACTTTATAATTTTCCATCTGTATTTTGTTAGATGTTTAATGGGAATAGGAAGAAAACTGAACTTTTATTGGAAGCCTGCTGTATTGAGCCAGGTTTAGGGAACCACAAGAGATGCATGGTATTTCCACTGACATACAGGTGACTAAGGCTCAGAGAAGTTAAATGACTTTGCGCAGTGGTGTACACTTAGTTTACAGATGTAGGATTTGAACCCTCATCTCTGATTCCATAATTCTGCAATTATTTACTGTATTGCAGCATACATGCCAGTTTTGAGACATCCAGATATTGATGTAGTGGAAAATATTAAAAATTAGAATTTTCAGAATGTAAAGAAAAAAACACCCTGATTTCTCATTTATCTTTAATCAGCAGATGGAAACTTGGCTCTTAAAAGAAAATGAGAGTTCTTAAAGAAAATTCTCTGCTTCCACTTCTTTATCTGTTTTTAATCCCTTTATTGTACTGTGTTACTGAGACCATTACCAAACGCTCATATTGGTTTTCATTTTGTTGTGTTGAAAGATATCATACTGTAAAAGTGTTTTTGTTTCTTTGATGTTAGAAGCTTAATATTGCTTTATGAATGGCACATGATGAATCAAACTCAGTTCTCGAATTCAGAGTGTACTCAGTGTAATACTCCTTTAAGCTGAAAAGTAGATCTTGATAAAACATGCAATACTCAATAAGTGGGGTCTAAAAATTTAATCTTGTAAACTGCAAGGTAGCATTGTCCTACAAAGCTAGCCAGCTCACCATCCCAGCTGCTTTTGGTGCCACCTGGTGGCAGTTGTCCACTCTAGCTTAAATGTGAATTTGGCAATTCTGGGACTTGGGGCACAGACCAGGACTTCTGACACAGTGGCTGTTATTTTAGGAAGCTGCTGAGTTTGGGTGGTACCCATGTCGTGGGCCCAGTCCAAGGAGATTGGGCCTGGAGAATACCAGGACGCTCTACCTCCCCTGTTCTCAAGTTGAATATATCTGCCGTTTTCCCTCCTAGGCTTGCCTGCCTCTGCTTCCTCCCCAGCCCCACTCTGTCCCCCAGCTGCTGCAGTAACCTTAACTTATCGCAGTTTTACTATATATATAGCTCAGGCATGGTGCCTGCGGTATCATAGGTGCTTGGTGAAATGTGATGCAGCTTAGACCAATGCTGTTTCTGAAGCACTGTAAATTAAGGAATTAGACTTGATTGTAGGTGCTAATAGTTGATAATTCTAAACAAAGAGGAAAGGACCTTTTTCTTAAGATATTTTCAGAGTTTTGAATGCTTCCATTCCCTTCTAATATGGTTTCAAATGAGAAGTTTGTATAAATTTGTAAAGGGGAAATTGTTCAATTATATTTCTTTATTCTTTGGAAGTTCACTTGGCCTGAGTGTCAAGCATATTTGAACACATTATTAAGTATTTTCAATAGACATATCAGATGTTGGAAGACTTTTCAAAAATTTTTCAATTTTGGGGGCCTCCCTGTGGCACAGCAGCCAAGTTCATGTGCTCTGGTTTGGTGGCCCAGGGTTTGCGGGTTCTGATCCTGGGCGCAAACCTACGCACTGCTTATCAAGTCATGCTGTGGCAGGCGTCCTACATATGAAATAGAGGAAGATGGGCGTGAATGTTAGCTCAGGGCTAATCTTCCTGTAAAAAAAAAAATGTCAATTTTTAAAATTTTGTTTGGGTCATAGACCAACTGACCCAGAACATTTTTTTCATCTTTTCCATCTTATGTAGAATTAATGCTATTTCAAACTATTTCTAGTATTGTTATGGATAAGGAAAAGAACACACAAAGGCCACGTATTTTCTGCTTCATATATTCTAATTCAGAATAGTTCTAGTTCAAAAAGTAGCTTGCTAGACTTGTTTATAAGTAATTTGGAGTTTTTAAAAAATATTACAAAGTGTTTTTAAATGCATTCATTTAAGATTTTACTTCCATTGCACACCGTGAAATTACCTTGGGTGATATTTTGATATTGACACTCAGTGCCATGTGTATTTTACTTGTCATTTAGGTTAAGGAAGAAATATGGAACTCGCATTTAATAGATTCTTTTTTTAGGTTGTGATTGCATAGTTCTTTTTAATATTGGTTCTTGCACTGTGTATTTGTTTTATTACTTTTCAGTATGTACTACATTTTATAGTAGGGTTTAACACAGGGTTAAGCAGATACTCTGTTTACTTGGTTTTATTTTTAGACAGTATAGTTAAATGGCTAGCTATTCTGAACTGATCATTTTCTGTGTCTGTACACCTCTAGAACATGACAGGCACAGAATTGATATTAAATAATTGCTAAATGGAAAGTGCCCTGTTAGCGGCAATATTTTATAACTTGTTTTGCCATTTTAGCTTGCTTTTCAATGAGTGATGATAATAAAACATAATACTGCTAAACTTGTCCCATCTTTTCTCATGTGATAGTCGATTAAGTGATGTTCTAAAGAGAAAACGACTGCCAAAACGAGGGCCAAGAAGGCCAAAGTATTCACCTCCAAGAGATGATGACAAAGTAGACAATCAAGGTAACTCCTTTGATGAAACTATGGGGAGGTAAAGGGAAAGATGGTCGCAGTGAAAGATAGGTACTTCATTAAGACTGCTGAGGGCTTTGAAGTATACCTGAGTTTCCTGAATGCCCAGTGTTCTTAGTTCTTTCAGCTAATTAATCTATTAAGAATGAGAATCTTAAGAATTCAGTTGATTTTAATCAGTTAGGCTAAAATGATTTAACTGTCATTCTCTTTTCTTTTCATAGCTAAAAGCCCCACCACCACTCAGTCACCTAAATCTTCTTTCCTGGCAAGCTTGAATCCAAAAACGTGGGGAAGGTTAAGCGCACAGTCCAACAGCAACAACATTGAACCGGCCCGAACTGCAGGAGTTAGTGGTCTTGCCAGGGCCGCCTCGAAGGACACCATATCCAATAATAGGTGAAGCGGGGGATTCTCTATTACTACTATTCTTTTTTTTTTTTTTTAAGATTGGCACCTGAGCTAACATCTGTTGCCAGTCTTTTTTTTCCCCCTCCTTCTGCCCAAAGCACCCACCAGTGCATAGTTGTATATTCTAGTTGCAGGTCCTTGTAGTTCTCCTGTGTGGCCTGATGAGCAGTGCCATGTCTGCGCCCCGGAACCGAACCTGTGAAACCCTGGGCCGCTGAAGCGGAGTGCACCAACTTAACCACGCAGCCATGAAGCTGGCCCCGTACTAGTCTCACATTAGAAAAACTTAGTGTTATTTCAGTCAGCACATTGATGGCGTGGAGAGGAAACTTGGCCACTGACCTTTACTTTCTGCTCAGAAGTGGCCGAGCTCAGGGTCGGGTAGAGTCTCAGCTCTTGAACCTGGGTCTGGCTTTGTCCTCAGTTCCATCTTATATTTGAAAACTCCTTTTGACACTTCTGGCAGGGAGCTGTGTATGTTCAAAATCAAACAAATTATGCTCCCCATGGAACCCGTTCTCAGTTTTGTTCTCAACAAGGGAAAACTGACATATTTTCTGTACATAAACACACTTTATGATACCCTGCCTCTACCCTTTACACTGGAACTTAGGAATCCTAGAGTAGATCCCTTTTTTTAGGAACTTAGAACTCTGTCAGCTAAACTATTTTTATACTAGTTCATAGCTTTTAAAAATTATTTCTTTAAAAATCCTGGAGAATTGTTTTGTTTTTTGGCTCTGGATGTAGCATACCAACAAGGATTACTTTGTCTGCAAATAAGAAATCTTTAAAAATCAAATGCCATGGGGAAAACAAACAGGCTCTTTTTGTTTGATTCGTTGGTAGATTATTGTTTTTCTGAATTTCAGTGAATGAAATAATTGAGCAAATGTATTTCTGAAACCATCAGTATTTGTAATTTAAACAATCGGTTCTCACTGGTCATAGCTTCTTGTGCACCTAACAGGCGCATGTTTCTGGTGTGTGGTTCTTTACTTCAGCTCCCCAGGGAACAGGTATGCTATGTCTGTACATTAGAAAACAGTCATATAAAATTGCTTGCAGGTGAACACTTAGGAAACTGTTACGTTGTAGAGTCCCAAGAAGTTAGAACTTTTTGTTTACTCCCCATGTAATGACCTGAAATGTATTTTAAGTGTCTGCGTTTCTCTAGGTACATCTTAGCCCGTTTTCAAAATGAAGCTTAATTTGGTTAATGTGGAGTCTGACTAATAGTCTATAAGCATAGGGCAAAGGGGGTTTTAAATGTAGCAGCTATTTACCTTTGATTGGAGGTTATAATTGAAATCCACTGAGACGTCAATATCTCCTTTTTCCGTCTCGCAGAGAAAAAATTAAAGGTTGGATTAAGGAGCAGGCACATAAATTTGTGGAGCGTTATTTCAGTTCTGAGAACATGGACGGAAGCAACCCTGCACTGAATGTCCTTCAGAGACTTTGTGCTGCAACTGAACAACTCAACCTCCAGGTACTGCGTCCATGCGTCCTGCTGGTCCTGTTCACTCTCTTCCAGCCTCGCTTTCATCTTGCTCTTCCCTTTCCTTGATGACTACCTTTCCACTGATTTAGCTATTAGATGAACTTTGTAGCCAGACCACGTACCTTTAGCACTGATGTTCTTTAACTTGGCCCTTGACTTTTGTTCTTCCTCATTTTATCATTGAACATGCTAGAAATCTCATGTTTGACTTTCTTTCCTTGGCAAAGGAAGAGACTTCAGAAATGTCCTTCAAGCACATCTCCCCTTCTTTAGTCCTCTCTAACTGCATATATTTGAGTTGCTAGGACCTTCCTTAACCCCTCTCTACCTGGGGTCTGATAGCAGTCGGACAGGGTAGAGGTTTAATAAGCCTTTTATAGTTTATCCGATTCTTAGTCTTTTTATGTTGTTGATGTACTTTGAGCGATTTGAATAGTTCATTTTACAAGAAATTGTACATTTCATTTAGATTTTAAATGTACTTAAAGCCACACCTTGTATTATTTTATCTTTTTATTTTGGTGTTATAGCCCTTTATTCCTCAATTTGTATTCTCATTCTTTGTCTTTTTTTTTTTTTTTTTAATAAAGCTACATTGTTTGAGTGTGAAGATTTTTCTTTCTTATGTCAGTTTGGACACTGATTTTCCATAATGAAATCTTAACGTTTTTGAATGAGTGTGCATTAGATTATATTTTCCAAGGATCTACCAAGAAGGCACCAATCCCCCCCGCCTTCTTTTCTAAACGTGTTGAGAATGTATTCATTTCATTTTGGAGAAATGTGAATTGTGCATTTGGTAAGGGCTGTTTCAATCAGTATGGAAATGCTGTTCCCAACTCTTTCAGGTGGATGGTGGAGCTGAGTGCCTTGTAGAAATCCGTAGCATAGTCTCAGAGTCAGATGTTTCATCATTTGAAATCCAACACAGTGGATTTGTGAAGCAGCTGCTGCTTTATTTGACATCTAAAAGTGAAAAGGATGCTGTGAACAGAGAGATCAGATTAAAGAGATTCCTTCATGTATTTTTTTCTTCTCCAGTAAGTTATCTAATAATGCTTATGTATCTTATTATAAGAATCATTGTTCACTAATGTATATATTTTCATCCCAATAGTACTGTCCAGTAGGTTGTTGGTGAGGATATTGAGGTAAAGTTTCTAGCTTGCTTATACACAGTTGGTTTTTTGGTCTTTTATATATCAGTTAAACCGTAAAACATTGAAATGGTGATTTAATGAAGCCAGGGCTACAGTTTTATGGTTGATGTATGTTGAGTCTTTGTGTAATAGGGCTAAGGGCAACTCTCCTGTGTGTTGGTGAAACTACTTCACCTTGTCGTCTTAGTGTTTGCAGGCATTTGAGCACTGCTTGTATTATTTTAACTTGTGGGGCTGCCAAAGCAGAGTTGATATTTGTTAGATTCATTAGATGTGTAGCAGTATTGATGTAGTTTTATACCATGCTTCAGATTCTGTACAGGTCTGTAATCTCTTCTGAAACTCCCTGGGGCTGGATGAGTTTCAAGGATCCTACAATACAGTACATATACCATATGTTATGTGATATCCCCAGTGGATTCTAAATAACTCTCCATGTGCATTAAATATTTTTGCAGCAAAACTTCTGAATATTCCTACTAAATAAAGATAAATAAAGACTGCAGATAGCCTCGTGTCTGTCTGAGTCAGGTTTCACCACCAAATGAGCTGTGTTTTCAAGCCGTCTGGACTTAGGAATTGTGAAGGAGGGATTGTGGGCCTGTACGAGAAGAGTGTCTTTATTGAAATAATTTATTTAGCAACATTGTTCCAACCAAATCCATGAAAAAGGATAGAGTAGAGGAATGAAGCTCTTTTGTGAAACTGCTCATTAAATTTTCCTGTTGAGTGTTCCACTTTCAAGAGGCCTTGCTGAACCTGTGGGTTTATTTATAACTTCAGCTTCCTGGAGAGGAGCCCATTGGAAGAGTAGAACCAGTGGGTAATGCACCTTTGTTGGCGTTAGTTCACAAGATGAACAACTGCCTCAGCCAGATGGAACAATTTCCAGTCAAAGTGCATGACTTCCCCAGTGGAAATGGGACAGGAGGCAGGTAAGGATCATTGCCTGGGTATGCCCTTGCCGTTGGACTTCGTGCTTAGTTTTGTTCAGATGAAGTGGCAAGAGGTCTGGTAATGTCTTGGTCTGCTTGAAGAACATTAGGCTTATAATGACTGAACTCTAAAAAGTGAATCAAATACTTTTCTATCTTTAAAATCATACCATGTTGCTTATATATGATGTTTTGAAAATATGTAACCTGATGACTGTTGGCAACTTGTAATGGACTTAGTTTTCTTTAAATTGATATACTTTATTATATAAAATGTTTCTCCAGGAATTTTGTTGATATGAACAATATTTATATTCTCTGCAGTAATGTAATTTCATATGTGATATAAGTGGGTATAACTTTGCATTTGGATGGATTTTAACAAACAAGTGTTTATTTTGAAGTTTTACTGTTTCAATAAAACTTTCTATTTTTTCTGTTAATAGTAGTTTTACAGGAATCCTGAAGAGTTCATTGTAAAAGTCCATTGTTGTACAGGATGTTGTAAGCTTGCTGGATTGTTATGACTAGCAGCCTGGAAAAGAAGAAATTAGTTTTAAAATACACAGTCTGATTAGTTGTAAAAACATTAAAAATTTGATTGAATTAAAACAGTATGCATTATTTAGTAGATAAAGTGATCATTGTGAACTAGGGTTTTTTCTGCTTTGAAATTTAATGTAGAGTGTGGCATTCAATTTTGATCATTATACTATCCTGGAGTATTTTATGAAATAAGGGGACATTTTCAGCTATGCTTGAGAAAACCATGAAGTTTCTCATTTTCATCCAAATTTGTTTAAAATGTGTATGTTAACATGTATATATTAGTATAATGGAATATTTTTTTCCCATACCCCTGTTTGCATGCTTTAGGGAACCTTCTATAGATAACCCATTTTAAGCTTGTCTATATCTTACTCTTGTCAGCCCTTTTCAGGAATGAGCAATTAAATATCATTACCAAGTTTAGACTGGTGTAGCTCTTAAACTGCTTCATTCAAAAGAATATAGCAAAGTAAATTTTTAAAGTTTTTAAAGTAATAGTGTAGCTGAAATCTTTGAAAACAAAAAAAGAGAAGGTTTCTTTGTTTTTAAATATAATTTAGTAGACAGTGGCAAAATATTGCAGAAGTGAGCATGCTCAAATGGTTGAGGAATTTTTATTCCAGAGAAATAATTAAATCTCGTTGGTGAGGTATTTCTGCTCCTATGGATTCATGGTGGGATAGAAATCAAATGTTAATTTAATGTTTTCATATGCATGTGTACACACCTTTTATTTCTTATTTTATAAGAACTTTTACTGCATAACTTGAATTGCTGGCTTTACTGTTTACATAACTAGTAAGTAAGTGCTTATTTTGTGCCTTAAGAAAATGCCGAGTTTGTATTATCGTGCTTTTATTTGAGTTAATGGATGTTGATTTTGAAAATAATAGAATAACTTTTTTTTCACAAATTATCTTGAGCTTTTCTCTCAACAGAGGATCACAGGCTTTAAAATTTTTCAACACACATCAGTTAAAATGCCAGTTACAAAGACACCCAGACTGTGCGAATGTGAAGCAGTGGAAGGGTGGACCTGTCAAGATTGACCCCCTGGCTTTGGTACAAGCTATCGAGAGATACCTTGTAGTTAGAGGTACTTTCTATCTATGTATATTGTGTGTTTATATGTCCGTTTGGGATGAAATTAATATTAAGGGATATATAAATTCTGTTAAAACCCAGCATCAGGAACCTGTATTCCCATCTTTATTTTATATATAATATGTAGAAATATGTTAGACTTCATAAGCTTACTTGGTTGATGAGTTAATTTATCTTGCTGAAATGTAGTAGAAATGGCAGTTGATAATTTTCTTAGATCTTTCTGCCTCGCAGATGAAGGCGTAACATAGATGTTTTTCTAAGACTATGTCAGTTTAACCAGTATGTACAGGCTTTTCTTTGCCATGTAAAATTGCTAGGAGTTTAACATCTTTCTTGGGTCCTTAGGGTATGGGAGAGTAAGAGAAGATGATGAAGACAGCGATGATGATGGCTCTGATGAGGAAATAGACGAGTCTTTGGTAAGATATTATTCCCGCCACATTATATAATGTATGAAATTCAGGGCCTATAGCTTAAATAGATTTCGTTTTGCTTTATTCAGGCTGCTCAGTTCCTAAATTCAGGAAATGTAAGACACAGGCTACAATTTTACATCGGAGAACACTTGCTGCCGTATAACATGACTGTGTATCAGGCAGTACGGCAGTTCAGTCTACAGGCTGAAGATGAAAGGGAATCCACCGATGATGAGAGCAATCCTCTAGGAAGAGCTGGTATTTGGACAAAGACTCATACGATATGGCAAGTCTGAAAATGATTTTGTTCAATATTTCATCAACTTTGGTACTGTTCGTCTGTTTTGAATTCATGAGGAGAGGGGACCCTAAACCCTACATTTTATTGTTAAAAGCCACTTCAAATGTTTTATATTGCGTGCTCTTACATGCATGTGTATTTAGCTTTCTCATTAAGTCTACTAGAAAACATGTATTCATAGGCAGTAATCACAGTTTACATCTACTTTTCTAAATTCATTTCAGGTCTTTAAATAAGACAAAAATGTCTCCATAAGATGATGTTCCTTTAGGTACTAGCATCTCTCAGCCCTTCGATGCATTTGGAAACAGCTTCCTGCTTTGTTTGTGAATGTCTGCTATTTACATTTTTAAAGAGAGCCATTCTTCTCAGAACCAGCCCGGAGGTTCTCGGGTGGCCCCTCCTGGGATAGGGGTCTCTTCTAGGACACAGTGCTGTTATCTGAATCCATAAGTAGGGAGAGAGGACAGACCTCAGAGAGTTGTTCTGGTACCTCTGTGATGTCTGTGGCTTGCACTTTGGCCTGCCTTGTAGAATAACTTGCAGTTTTAAAATCTACTTTTGGTTTACATACTCTCCTGTCACTTTAGGTACAAACCCGTGAGAGAGGATGAAGAAAGTAATAAAGACTGTGTTGGTGGTAAAAGAGGAAGAGCCCAAACAGCTCCAACAAAAACTTCCCCTCGAAATGCAAAAAAGCACGACGAGTTATGGCATGGTAAGATGACGTGTGAAGGGGAAGACACAGTGCCACGGGCTGTAGTCTTCCTGTCTGCGAGGCTTTAAAGGAGGGACTCTAGTAGTAAAATCTGTGACTATAATTGAGAAAAAATGAAATTACTACAAACGTGATTGTTTTAATTGAACCCTTGACTTTATGAAAAATTAAGTATCTACAAAATTAAATTTAGAAAGAAAATTGGGAACAACTCTTCTTTCCATGAAGAATTCATGTCTTCATGAAGGCTAAAACAAATTTCATTAGTAGAACACATTCACTAAAGAAGAGACTGGTCCTTGGCAGGTTGGCCCTTAATTTTTATGGTCATTTATTAATAGTATAATCTAACAGAGAAGGAATAAAAAGTTTTGCCAGGTAATATGACTACAGAAGGTGGTAACATCTCCCAGGTGCCTTCTTTTCCTCTGCAGTATTTCCTTCCAGGCTAGTTTTGCTCATTTCCTTGCCCTTGTCTTTATAAGATGCTAACAGTGCTTTAGCATTAGGCTGCATTGTCGTTCCATGGGGACCGCCCTCTATCAGGGATTTCCAAACAGTGGTTTCAGTTGGCGAAATTTCCCCTGGTCCAGAAATAAGGGCATTGTAGCAGTTTTTCTTCAAAAAGCTAAATTAGTTCTGTTTAAAAGGGTCTTTATTTTGAGATTTTCATTTCTATGTTTTTGGTGTTAATTTTGCCCTTTCTTTTATGCAGTGATAGTGTTGTGATTTTCTATTCCTTTGCTTGGTAAAAGTAAATGGTAACAGTTTTAATGGCTCACGTTTTTTTATGCTCTTAGTGAAATCCAAGAACAAAGGAATTAGAGATCCTACTCGAATCCTATCGCAGTCTATCCTGCTCTAAGCCTTGGGTTAAATAGCCAAATCTCTTTTATCAGATTTACAACTTGGGAGTATTTGTCTATCTTATATGGCTATTTTAAGCTGGATGTTTTTAAAAATTCAGAAAATTTCTACAACAGTGAACTAAAATTTAAACATTTTGTCTTTATTCCTCTCTGGCCATTTTATGGTTAGCTATTGTTTGTGGTATAAAGGAGCAATGCAAACGAGTCAGTTTTTCTCTTTTATAATGTTTGAGTATCTGAACAAAAGTGAAATTTTCATAAGCCTGGATGGTTTATATATAAGATAAAAAGGAAAAAACCATGTTCAAGCAATCAATACTTTACTAAGATACCAAGCATTAAATCTTAACAACTTGTGGTTAGGCATGTTAAGATGACGCTGGCTCTGTTGTCTTAGCCTTTCTAACTTTGATCAACACTTAACTTTGATCAACACTTAACTTTGATCTACACTTAACTTTGATCTTTTGCCCTCTAGATGGAGTGTGCCCATCAGTATCAAATCCTTTAGAAGTTTACCTCATCCCCACACCACCTGAAAATATAACTTTTGAAGACCCATCATTAGATGTGATTCTTCTTTTAAGGGTTTTACATGCCATCAGTCGATACTGGTATTATTTGTATGATGTGAGTAATGTTGCCTACTTTTGAAATTTTCCATGATGTGTTGTTCATTACTTGTTACCTCATAGTTTCTGTCTGGTGATTGATGAGCTTCCTGTTGTATTGGGAACAGAAGCAATGATTCAGCTAAATGCAGGGATCCTAGCCCAGTGAAATAATCAGTGGAAACTTCTCCCCTATTTCTTTTTCCTGGCCTGTGTTCTTAGATTAGTTCTCTTGGCAGACTTGTCAAATATTCTCTACCTGTAAATTTATTAGCTGCAACATGAAAATTGAACATGAATTTATTGTAGTTAGAATTGTTTAGGTTCATTGAATCAAAAGTTCATTTATCTAAGTTAAGATGTATATTAAGTAAAAAATAGGGTGAAATTTGAATGTTGTCTTTGATGTTTATGTAATGTAGGGAAGAATGAAGGAGTTGGCCTTGCATGAAACATTAGGTGCCACATCGATGATTGAGCCAGTACCAGAGGCGTGTGGGGGTTGGGGTGTTTCAGCTGCGCATTGTAAAAATTGTCATTCGGGTTGGGACCTACCAATGAGGAGCTGTATATTGTATGATGGAAATGTGAAATTTAGGTGCTCTCCATACATGTTTGAGAATAAAGGAAGAGAGAGTGAATATAATCCTAATGTTTTACTACATGTAGACTTTTTTTTTTTTTAACATTTTACAGAATGCAATGTGCAAGGAGATTATTCCAACTAGTGAATTTATTAACAGTAAGTTAACAGCAAAAGCAAATAGGCAGCTTCAAGATCCTTTAGTAATCATGACAGGAAACATCCCAACATGGCTTACTGAACTAGGAAAAACCTGGTAAGATAATCACTTCTTAATGGTGGCCTTGGGAGCGTTATCATTGTGTTGGTCTTTATATATTTTGTTATAAAAACATACTCTTTAGTGAACCTATTTAAATGTGTTTTCTACCATTGTCATGTTTGATCACAGCCTGCTTAATAGTGTACCTTTAACATTCAAACAGACTAAGCAAGCTGGGGCCAGTGCTAGATCTACATGATAGTATGTGTCTGTATATGAAATAAGAAAGTACACAAGGATATTTGAGGAGTGTCACATTCTTTGCCATCATGAAATTGACTCCAAAGGGGAAGTTGGTTGGTTCTCTGAGCCTGTTTGGGTTCAGACGTACAACTCAGAAACTTTAGAACTGCACTGATGGGTTCAGTAACCACTAGCCACATGTGGCTATTTACATTTAGGCTAATGAAAGTTAAATAAAATTAGACATTGAGTTTTTTAAGTCAAACTAGCCATATCCTCACATGGCTACCTGTATCGAACAGAATAGATATTGAACACTTGGATTATCACCGGAAGTGCTCTTAGCAGCTCTGTGTCAAGCACTACCAAAGCATCCATCAAGAGGCAGTAGGACCTGTGTTAATGCAGCGTTCTTTCTTTGAAAATCAGCAGCTGCCTTTCGCAGTTTTGAGTGAATTAGAAATGCCAAAGCTAAGAGGAAAATCATGAATTAGTAAAGCCATTGCTTGCGTATATGTGGAATGGGGATGAGTTGGCAGCCTCGTGAAGTGGT
Organism: Equus caballus; assembly: GCF_041296265.1. Lineage (NCBI taxonomy): Eukaryota > Metazoa > Chordata > Mammalia > Perissodactyla > Equidae > Equus > Equus caballus. Next base: position 17,457,044 of record NC_091689.1, on the reverse strand, counting down.
TATCATATTTTAAAATTTAACCTTTGCTAGTCATGGTATACTTCCTAAAGGCCTTTGGGTAGATTAAAGATGATCTTGGATAGACTTGATTTCAGTGTAGGATTTTAATGGTTGAATTTCACATTTTACAGTGAAAGACTACTTAATGCATTATTACTTGATCACTTAGAAATTTCATACAAGAGTTACGAAAATTCTTCAGAATTAGTTTGCCTAGACCATTTTTATTGGTTACATTTATAATTACTATTCTGTATCATATCAAAAGTTGTTTCTAATGTAGGGTTTTTTGTGGTTTCTGATTCTAATTCAGATAATAAATTTATATCGCATCTTTTTACAGCCCATTTTTCTTCCCTTTTGATACCCGGCAAATGCTTTTTTATGTAACTGCATTTGATCGGGACCGAGCAATGCAAAGATTACTTGATACCAACCCAGAAATCAACCAGTCTGATTCTCAAGATAGCAGAGTTGCACCTAGATTGGATAGAAAAAAAGTAAGTTTCTCCCCCAAATATTTAAAGATAAATCAAACTGAGCTTTTCAAAATAATGGGAAGACTAGAAATGTGGTGCGTCTAATTATGCCTGTTGGTTTGGAGGCCTCTCTTAGTCATAGTCGTCTCTTTGCTTATCTTTTTAGCATCTGTTAGCTGGATCTTCCTGCCAGCCTGTTGGAACTGGGCTCTGTGTGATTCTTCTTCATCCTCCAGTCCTTTTTTCCCAGTTTCTGAAATAATTCCTACAATTCTTTTTTCTCTTTTAGTTACCATAACTCTTATGCTAAGAAGTTTTCTCTTACTGAAGCTGTCTTCCTTTTCTATCTAAATTAGGAACTCAAACTACAGACTCCCTTTTATAATTGATCCCTTATGCAATAGATAGAATAATCAGATCCACTTCATTCCCTTAGCAAATCGCTCCAATCAGAAGAGACTGAAACAGAACCCTTGGTGTATTTCACGTCTCTAGGCCAGTCAGCCTGTGTGTTGCTGACTTCGTCTGCTGTGCTTCTAATCTTGGCTGCTCATTCATGGCTCTAAACCACACCACTCTGAGCTGTGTGTATCTGAGACCCAGTCCTGTCCTTCTGATGCTGTGCTGCCTTTTACTTACGATTTCTCTGTTCATCTGCCTCTTTCTTGCTGAGGGTTCGTATTCAAGTCTGTCTTCCTAAACCCTTTATCTCCAGAAGTCTCATATGAGCCATTAGTAGTAATGACATAAAAAAAAGGGAGTGGAAGGAATGAGAAACAAAGCAAAACGAAAAACATCGTACTTAAAAAAAAAAAACAAAAAGCCTTGCTATTCCTTTCTTTTTTTGTGTCATTAGGATTCCATGAACAGTGGTGTTGGTAGAATTTGGAAATCTACCAAGACCCTTCTCATCCCCATGAATCTCCTTGGTAGATGTTTGCTAGTGCTTGCAGGGTCTCTGTAGGTCGGAGCCAGTAGGCTTCCAGCTCTCCTGTCACCTCCATCCCTATTTCTCCATCATCTGTAAATGTACCCAGGGAGGTTTCATGAAGCTGCAGCCTTGAGGTGCACTGATGTTTGGCAAGGTTACAGAGATCCTTTCTTCTCCAGCTTGAAATTTCTGAACTTGCCATGGGCTCAAGATAGTAGTTAGACTTACATCTAGCTTTTCTTCATGTACACCAGGATGCTGTCGATGTTTGTAGTAATGCAGCTATTTCTTAACCTTTCCTGAGGTGTGCCTTTTTAAAGAAATTAACAGTTGAATTGATTTTTTTGCACTTCAAGAAATGCTGCCTGATGATTAAAGTGTGATTGAGCATAGTTTCCTCACATTTGTCCTTTCTTTTGTAGCGTACTGTGAACAGAGAGGAGCTGCTGAAACAAGCTGAGTCTGTGATGCAGGATCTTGGCAGCTCACGGGCCATGTTAGAAATCCAGTATGAAAATGAGGTGAGCTTAGTGAATCTGTGACAGTTTTTAGCTTGACTTGTGCTTCTGATAAGATGTTATTAGAGTTTCTTGGTCCTATGGAATCCTAAAGGACTATTGGGAATTTTATCTAAAAACTTGAGATTTGCTCTTTTTTCTCCTGAATGATTTGTTCTAAGTTCTCCATTTTTTTGAGGTTAAATTGTATCATAAAAACCAGGTGTTTTTCCTGGCATAAGAGCAAATGTTTGTGTAGTCTTTAGGTTGATAAAGTAAAAGGATGTCTTAAACATAGCTTTCAAAATGTGTGAACTGCTTTTTGTAAAAATCAGGCTTACTGAGATACAACTTATTTATAATAAATGCACACTCCTAAGATGCACAGTTCTCATCTGAATACAGACTGTAACCACTACCACATCAGGATTAAAAACAATCCTGTCACCACAAACAGTTCTCTCCGACCACTTTGCAGTCAGTCCCCACCCTCCGCCCCCAGTCCCTGGCAACCATCGATCTGTTTTCTGTCCCTGTAGCTTTCTCTTTTTGCGATGTCATAATAGTGGAATCACACAGTGTGTAGATGTGTGTGTCACTCTTCTTTGACTTAGTCTGATGCTTTGAGATTCCGCTGGGTTGTTACATGTATCAGTTTGTCTCCTTTTATTACTGAGTGATAGTAATAGTCCATTGTATGATATACCATAGTATGCTTATCTGATCACCAGGTGATGCACATTTGAGTTGTTTTTAGTTTTTGACTCCTATGAATAATGCTGCTATGAACATTTGTATACAAGTCTTTGTGTAGACATATGTTTTTATTTCTCTTGGGTGAACACTTCAGGGTTGAATTGCTAAATCTTTTGATAAGACATGTTTTAACTTTATAAGAAACACCAAACTGTTTCCAAAGTAGCTGTCCCATTTTTCACTCCCACCACTAATGCAGTGTGTGAGTTTCACTTGCTTCACATGCTTACCAACACTTGGTACTGTCAGTCTTTAGTTTTAGTTATTCTGGTGGGTTTACAGTGGTATCTTATTGTGGTTTTAATTTGCATTTCCCTGATGATTAATGCTATTGATTATTTTTTTATTCCTTATTGTCCATCCACATTTTTTTTTTTTTTTTTCCTTTTTCTCCCCAAAGCCCCCCGGTACATAGTTATGTATTCTTCGTTGTGGGTTCTTCTAGTTGTGGCATGTGGGACGCTGCCTCAGCGTGCTCTGATGAGCAGTGCCATGTCCGCGCCCAGGATTCGAACCAACGAAACACTGGGCCGCCTGCAGCGGAGCGCGCGAACTTAACCACTCGGCCACGGGGCCAGCCCCCCATCCACATATTTTTTGGAGAAGTATCCAAGAATTTTGCACACTTTTTCATTGAGTAGTTGTTAAGAGTTCTTTATATATTTTGGATACAAGCTCTTTATAAGTGTTTTACAAATATTTTCTTCCAGTCTGTGGTTTGTCTTTTCATTTCTTTATGAAATATCTTTGAAAGAGAAGTTTTTAATTTTGATGAAATCCAGTTTTATCTATTTTTTTCTTTTCTAATTTGTGCTTTTTGTATCCTGAGAAATTTTCCCCTAACCCAAGGTCTCAAAGATTTTTTTCTGTGTGGTTTTTAGGAGTTTTATAGTTTTACCTCTTATATTTAGACCTCTGATCCATTTTGAGTTAATTTTTTTGTGTGGTATAAAGTATAAGGGTTAAAGTTCTTTTTTTCTAAACATATGCTGTTCAATATTTCTAGCACCATTTGTTTGAAAAGACTATACTTTCCCCTTTTGAGTTACCTTGGCATCTTTGTTGAAAATCAGTTGATTATGAATGTTGGGATCCGTTTCCGGGTTTTCTGTTCTTTTTTATTAATCTACACCCTCTTGATTTATGGTATTGTTATAGTTAAATAAATGAAACTTGAAATCAAGTAGTGTGAGTCCTTCAACTTGGTTTTTCTTTTTCGAAGTTGTTTTGGTTATTCTCAATCCCTTATGTTTCCATGTAAATTTGAGAATCAACTTGTCAGTGTCTGCAAAACTTCTCGCAGGATATTGATTGGGGTTGATTGGGGTTGCATCTTGATGAATTTGGGAGAGAACTGACATTTACAGTATTGAGTCTTCCAATCCGTGACCAGCGTGGCCTTTCACTTATTTAGGTCTTCTTTAATTTCTCTCAGTATGCTTCATAACTTCAGTCTGGGGGTTTTCATGCATATATTTTGTTAAATTTCTCCTCAAATATTTCCTGTTTTTTGATGCTGAAAATATTCTTTCATTTCAGTTTCCAATTGCTGTTAGTTTATAGAAATGTAGTTGACTTTTGTATATTGGCCTTGTTTTCTCTGACTTTGATGGACTTAATTATTGGTTCGAATAACTTTTTAATGGCTCAGGTAGGATTATTGTGGATCCAGGACTTGGGAAACTTTTCTGTAAAGGGCCAGATAGTAAATATTTCAGGCTGTGTGGGCCATACAGTCTTTATTGCAGCTACTCAGTTTGGCCTTTGTAGCGTGAAAGTGGCCATAGACAATACAAACATGAATGAGCATGGCTGTGTCCAACAAAACTTTATTTATGGTCACTGAGATTTGAAGTTCATATCATTTTCACACATTGTGAAGTATTATTCAGGATTTTTTTCAACCATTTAATATTGTAAAAACCATTCTTAGCTTGCAGAGCATACACAAACAGGCAGTGGCCAGAGCTGTAGTGTGCTGGCTCATGTTGTACTCAATTGTGTCGTCTGTGAAAAAGTTTTACTTCCTTTCTAATCTTTGTCTTTTATTTCTTTTGAGATGCTTTTGAACAGCCAGGACAGTACATCAAAAGATTGAAATAATGACTTTCTATGTATTTTAACTCTGAAGTATTGAGTCTCTTGGGGATACTTTCCTGTCTCTTTTCCCTATTTTTTTTTAAGATAAAACTTGAGTTTTTGGATTTACGAAACTCTTATGGAGACACAATTTCCAAACCTTCCATTATAGTGATTATTTATTTCTAATAGCCCATGACTCTGCCCCTCAGTTTTCTTATCTCTAAAACGTGGGTTATAAGCACAACCTCACAGTGTGACTGAGTTCGTATTGTGAAGAGTTAGAACAGCGGCTATAGATGAGGCAGTGTAAACTACGATACTATGTGTGGTTATCTGAGTAATTTTAAGCATGACTTGGATTTTTCATTTATTTTCCTAACTATTTTCTCCTTCTCATTAAGACTTCTGAGAAGTTGAGTATTCAGTTATCAAAATTAAAATTTTAATTAGTTGGGAGGTATGCGATGTGCTAGGATCCACGTTTTGGCAGAGTTCCTGCATTCAAAAGATTATGTCATAGTTGGGGAGATACAAGGACAAATGTACAAACAGGTGTGGCAAATAAGTGGTATAGGTTGCAAGTGAATGAGGCTTTGAGATAAGGAGTGCTGTCCCAGATGTGTGAGGAAGGCCGGGAGGGGAGGTAAGCCCTTGAGTTAGACCTTAAAGGAAGAGAGGGACAGAGTTAAGGGACCAAAGGATGTGGCTTGACCAAAGGATCAGGCTTGGTAGTAAGTGCCAGAAGGGAGTAACTGCTCTGGAAGTGATGGGAGATGGAATGGAGGCCTTGACTGCTTGGGATAAGAAATTCCCATCTTTTGAATCTACCCTGATCATGCCTGATGCTCAGAGGATGCAGTTTTTGTATGTTTACATGCCCAAATTTCTCATTTCTAAAACTGCAAGACCTTTGCTCTAGACAGCTTGGTGGTGCTTAGTTTATTAAACATGCTTTCTGCTTTTTCACTCCAGCGTCCTTTTCTCTTGCCATTTGTCTTCTCTCTCACCCTTCATGGCTCTGTTCACATTGCATCATACGTGAAACCTAAACGAGTAGAGAATAGCATCACAGTGTTCTAAGGATCAGAATTGAATTGCTGATACAGAAATCGCAATTCTACGATCTTCATTGATGAGTCTTACCTGTTGATTCTGGAAGAGATTCCAGGAGCTGACTTCATTGGAGACGAAGGGATGGGAGGAGTGCTGAATTTATATTTGCATAGGGCCTCAGGTTGTAAATCAGAGTCAACCATTCAAGTCAGCTGGTGTCCATTAGGAAGACTTTCTTATTACCTTTAGAAGAATCCTGTTGTAAAATGTCTGATCAAAATGGACTCTCTCTTGAATAGAGATGATCCGTAAGCCAGGAAAGAACTAAACCAGTCTCTGGGCTCAGAAAGCCACCCAAGCCCCAGGGCCTAGGGCTACAAAAGACCCAACCTCTAGGATGGTGAATGGTTAGGAGCTTGGACTATGGAGCCTGGTACCATCACTTACTAGCTGTGTAAACTCCTCAGTGATATCTCAGCAAGGGGCATAATAAATATACCTGCCTCATTGTGTTGTTAGAATGATTAAATGCACTGAAATGTGTAAAACACTTAGAACATTGGCTGTCACATGATAAGTGCTAGTATATAAGTATGTTTTTGAAAGAAAAAGACTTTCAAAGTTTTAAATAAGACAGGTTGTCAAACTTGTTTTTCTGTGTTTTTGTCTCTAGAGCTTTATGCTTTTCCTTCCTTTAAAAAACAAATGAAGCAAAACCAAAGTACATACCTTTTTAGCAGAGTGGCTGGGTAGAATGAAGATCTCTGAATAGATGAGGTTGACCTGCAGGGCTGCTGGCCAGCCCAGGGTAGGGGTGAATTGCCAGGGCAGTGACCTGGTCCTTCCACCCTCACAGAGACTCACTGTGATGAAAGTGTTTACAGTGATATTCATGTCATTAAATATGTTAAGTCTATTTTACCGTTAGAAATAGCAATATTTGGATGAAGGAAATAGACTGATCTGATCTGTGATTTCCAGATACGTAATTATGCTAAAGGAAGAATTAACTGGCTTTAAAGCACCATCTTGTGGATACCAGTTGTTACTGCAGTTGTTTCTTTTTTCTCTGCTTCCTTCTTCTTTCCCCTCCTCCCCCTCCCCCGATGCCCAGGATTTAGCAAGGACAAAATATACAAAGTCTCTACCAACATGGAGCTTTTCTTTTAGTTTGAGGAGGCTGATACACACATACTCAAGCACATGTGTGTGTTAAGCTGTGTGATGAAGAAAAATAAAGCAAAATAAGAAGTTGGGAGTCTATTGGGGAGGGGATAGGGTGGTCTAAGGTGACATTTGGACAGAGGTGAGTCATGACTGTCTGGGGAAGAGTATCTCCAGCAAAAGAACGTAGAAGCAAAAGCCCTGAGACAGCATTCCTGGCCTGTTGTGGCGTGACTGTGGCTAGAAGTTAGGAGTCAAGGGATGGGAGGGATCATATAGGACACGCAGGCTGTGCTAAGAGCTCGAGCCTTTGCTTTGAGTGAGACGGGAAGCCCTTGGAGGGTGCAGAGGAATGATAGGAACTTAGATCTTAGAAGGATCACTCTTGGCGCTGTGAGACTAGGATAGGAGATGCCGAGAATGCTAGTGCGGAAACCATTTAGGAGGTTCTAGCAATAGACCAGATAAGAGATGATGGTGGTAAGCAGTTGAGAATATTTTGAAGGTGGGGTGAACAGTGTTTAATGGTGGGTTGGAGTGTGAGGAGTAAGAAAGAGAAGAGCCACGGATGGTTCCAAGATTTTGGTTGGAGCACGGCATGAATGCTGATGCCATTTACTGCTGTGGAATAACAACAAAGGGATGGAGATGGATCAAGAAAGCACCACCAGGTCCAAGCAGATCACTGTCTGGAAAGTTAGAGTTAAACATTTGGTGGACTGCATCTGATCTTTTAAGCTAGTGTGGATACTTTGAAAAGTGTGAAATGGTAAAATAATGCCCATTATTTGCAAATAATCTATAAGTGAAACATAGCCTTCTTGACAGGACTCTGGTTAGATTTCACCTATAAACTATGGTGTTAACTTGCCATTAGCTGCATATCTAATTTATGGTCTGAGCAGGTAGAGCCTTGATAGAAAATGAAGGAATAACCAGGCTGTGGACACTGCCCCAGGATCGTGTCTCTCACAGAGGAGGGGTTTTCATTCAAGCCCGTACAGTCACCTTTGGAGCTTGTTTGAAAATGCTGGCACCCAGGTTCTAAAGCACACCTATGAAATCAGAATCTCACAGCATGCCCACCCCCCTGTCTGCATATCAAAGCTCTCAGGGGATTCCAGTGAACCCTGGGGCTTGAGAAGCGCTGATGGACTCTCTGAGGCTAAGTTAGCCCTGTGGGCACTTATATGGGTTTAGACCTTCCCTTAATTGAGTTTTATTCAACAAACCTCTGTTAAATGGCTGGTGTGTGCCAGGCACTATAGAGGATACACAGGTGAATTAAAGTTACCTGCAGGTGAGGCATGCAAGCATATAATGAAATCCTGGCGGTACGATGTGAGAAGTATTTAAAAGTAGCTGAAATGTACGTCCTAAAAAAAAGGAGCAAGGTAGCTGTTTAGGCAGATAAGGAGGCTCCTACTGAGGAGGTGACCTTTGAGCTGATTTCAGGGTAACAGAACAAGGAAGAGATCCATACATAGACGATGCCATCTTATTCCCTGAGGATCGGATATGTAGCTACAGCAGTACTGATACCAGTATCCAAGCTTGAAGCATACAATTAAGGTGTTGGGGCTGTAGGGAGTAGGAATTAAATAGAAGGTTGCTAGTTCTTCTTCCAGGTGACCAAGACCAAAGGAGTACAATCAGGTCAGTTTGGGAAATAATCTCTAATGCATCCTGATAAACAGATGCTTTTAGTACCCACAGTGCCAAGAGTTTGGCAGGTTAAAAAAAGCAGCACAAATTCTGAAATTTGTAATTGTTCTCCTTTTGTTCTTGCGTAGGTTGGTACAGGTCTTGGGCCTACACTGGAGTTTTATGCACTTGTATCTCAGGAACTACAGAGAGCTGACTTGGGTCTCTGGAGAGGTGAAGAAGTAACTCTTAGCAATCCAAAAGGTAATATTAATCTGTGAGTCAGTCAGTCCGTTTGGTTATTCAGATCAGGTAAAGGGTCCTTACAGCTCATCAGTTATCTTTCACTTCTGGTGGAGGACCATGCTCTCTGACCTGAATTTCTTTCAGCCTTGGTTTTCTCGTTTATCAAAGAAGGGAGGCCCTCTCAGCTCTGGAGGACTTTATTCAGTGATCTGCTGTCTGATGTCAAGGATACTTAGTTTCCTAAATGTTCTTAGTTACCAGGTTTTGTCTTGTTTTGGGAAATAGCCTCTAAAGTTTGGTGACTTGCTCATTTTACAGGAAGCCAAGAAGGGACCAAGTATATTCAAAACCTCCAGGGCCTCTTTGCGCTTCCCTTTGGTAGGACAGCTAAGCCAGCTCATATCGCAAAGGTTAAGATGAAGTTTCGCTTCTTAGGAAAATTAATGGCCAAGGCTATCATGGATTTCAGATTGGTAAGTTGAAGATTATTTGCTTTTCTGCAGTTTTTTTGTATCTGTGTTCCATGAAAGTACTTTAATCCACTGCACTTAATGCTGTGTTTTAAAACAGTGCTTCACAAAACTTGAATGTGCATATGAATTACTTGGGGCTTTTGTTTAAAAAGTCAGTTTTGATTGAGTAGTTCAATGGTGAGGCCCAAGATTCCACATTTTCCTACCAGCTCCCAGGTGATGCCCAAGTGCTGGTATATGAGTCATTCTTTTCATAGCAAGGGTAGAGAGATTCAGGTAATGGTGAGGGTGGTTTTAAAGTGTTTGACGTTAGATTTTTAATTCAGTAGGAAAGAGCATGAGCATGTTGCTAAACTACAGTAAATTGCCATTAGAATGCTGGAGTAAAAATAACCAAAATCAGTCCAGGGAGGTTTGAGTATTTCTGGACTTGTCTTCATTTTCTCCTCTCACATTTTCTGAGCTACTTTGTCAGTATGTAGAAGATATTTTCATTTGATGTCAAATTCACAAGCTTACACTTTCACTGTAACTGAAGAATGGGCTGTTGGTCAGTTATTTTAGAAGTTCCATTTTTTGACCTTAATTGGTTCTTCATTTTAACCTCTTGCTTCTGAATCTGCAATAATACTACAGTGGAATTAAATTTATTTGGCCCCAAATAGAGTAAGATTTGGTGTTGAGGGCCTTATGGAGAATCTATGTCCATCATTGAAAAATTCGTTTTTAGGGTCGGTGTTTAAATAGGATTCTTCAGTATTCTAAATTGTTCACAATGTTAGGGCCCCAAATGGAGTTTGAATGGGGGTAGGTTCATGTGATGAGAGAACGGTTCCTAAATATGTTTTCTTCCTGGGGATTGCTTGACCTTTTTAAGTGTCAGTTTTATAATCGAGGCGACTGTAGAAGCTCAGTGTGACTGGCGAGATATTTTGCATATTCCGTCTCAGGTGGACCTTCCCCTTGGCTTACCCTTTTATAAGTGGATGCTACGGCAAGAAACTTCACTGACATCGCATGATTTGTTTGACATTGACCCAGTTGTAGCCAGATCAGTGTATCACCTAGAAGACATCGTCAGACAGAAGAAGAGACTTGAACAAGATAAATCCCAGGTAAGCTTAGAAGATGAGGAAATGGTCAAGTGGATCCGTTTCTTATTATAGAAAGATGAGGTCTTTGTTAAATGCTTTGTATTTGACCCAGTTATTAATGTTTTATTTTAGATGAGTTTAACTTTTTTATTAGAATGACTGAAACATGATTTTACAGTGGGTAAGATGACCTGTAATAACAATAGGTGATGAATAGAGAGCATGATTAGCAAATAAAATACACTCCTAACTGAAACCCTAGGGCTCTCATTTATTTAATTTTAGATGGACAGTGTGTGTCTAGGCAGATACTACTAGTGTTTTTTGGTAAACATTTGAATCAGTAAAACTAATCTCAGGACAGGTTGATTTTTCTGGAAAGCTAACTTAATTTAGGAACAGCACATTTGTTTTCTAGAGAGTTCTCAGGAAGATATTTTTAAAGGTCATGGTAAGTGTCCACTATTTCTTGGTAACACTTGTTGAGGTTTCTCTGTTAGCTCTCATAGGTAATCTTGAGCTTTATATCATTGTTGTATATTTTTAGCATGTTAAGAATAGGTTAAAAGATCCTTGACTCAGTCTGAGACTAATAGTGGTTCTGTATCTGACATTAAAAGAAGACAAAGTTGTATTAAAAACCATGGCATAGATTCAAATAGCTTATATTTGGACAGGTGAAATGGATGAATATTAAATCAGCTCCCATGTCTAAATAATGTAAAGTAAGAATCAAGAAAGAGATTCTGTAGTGAAAAAAGGTATCACGTCTCTTGATAAAATGGATAGGAGTTTACAATAGATGGGGGTTTAGAATGCCTTTTTATTTGAGAAGAAGATAATTTATACGGGAATTCATTTTATCTCTAAAATTGGTAATTATTGATTGGTGATTTTTGGAAAAATAAGTTTATTAAGAGAAATTGGTATTTAAACAGGCAGAAGTCATCTTTTCCATGCAAGATCTGTTGTCTTAGGATTTTTAGAACCAGTTAGGTTTATGCTTACCAACTTTGTAAATTTTAAACTACTACAGTCATATTTAGGATCATCTCTTAGGTAAATGCTGTCCCCTCACCCCAAAAGAAAAAAAGCAAGGAAAGAAGGTAAAACTCATGGCACTGTTCCAGTGGCCTTACTTATATTGATACATTTAATCTGTAACAACCCCGCGAGATTTAGGTATTTCTGTTATCCCTATTTTACACATGAGAAAATCAAGGCAGATAGGTTGAGTAACCTGCCCAAGTCACGTATCTAGAACATGGGAAAGCTGGAATTCAAGCCCAGGCTGTGTGTTCTGGAGCCCGCACTCTGACACATTTTGCAAGTTCTGTTTGTATCCATGTCTGCAGTGCAGTATGTCACCACCGTTCTCTTCCTCAAATCTCTTGAGATTTGTTCTTCCAGCGTTTGTTATTCCTGAAGTTGTCCATTTAAATGTATAAAGTGCATAGCGCAGAAACTGCACTCCAGAAACTTATTTACTGTAATAATCAGCTTTCAACCAGAGCATGAGGAATGGTGGTATTCTGAAACACCCAGCTCGTCATTTTATAAAGCATGTGGGTGGAACAAGTTGTCCTGGCTGCGCTTCCTCTTGGTAGTTTAAATTCTTGAAAGATAACATGGAAAATGGGCTAAAGCTTAGCTTTCAGTTTAATATGTAAGGTCTAGAGAAACGAACAGTGAATTCCTTTTAAACATCTCAAGGACATACTGTATATTCTAGATTCCTATCAAGGGTGCATTTCGTAATGGAGTCCTTTACAAATAAGATACTTCTTAAGTAGTTGTGGGAGAAAAGACTTCCCATCAGCATAGTAGTGATTGCCTTGATCTGTGGCAAGAGGTGAGGGAACAGTTTTGAGAGCCTTCCAGTGGGAGAGCGTTAAAATTGAGAGCTTTTTTAAATTAGTATTTTTTTTAGTCTTTCTGCTGAAGAATATTTCAAATGTAAAATTGAAAAGCCTTCCTTTGGGTGTCATCAGATGATGCACCTGAAACAGAGAGAGACCTCAATGTGGGTTTTTGCAGAGAAGTGGACATAATCCTCCACAGCTGTATTTCACCTTAATCTTAATGCTGCCATCTCCTCTGTATTTTGAATTATCTGGAATCCTAAGCAGCTTTCATTTTCCTCTTTAAAAAAATGACTAATTTTCTGCACCTTGACTGTTTAACCTCTAGGAATTTCATACTTGGGGGCATCTCCAATTCAGAAAACCATTCGCTTTCCTTCTCCTATTCTGGATACCTTCATTTTCAGATAGAATATGCAGTTTTGCATATTGGTCTTTGATCTTTCATCTAAAAAAAAAGTAATATTGTATATAAGCCTTTTATAATCTTTTTTTTTTTTCTGCTTTATCTCCCCAAACCGCCCCCCGGACGCAGTTGTATATCTTAGTTGCATGTCCTTCTAGTTGTGGGATGTGCAAGCCTTTTATAATCTTAAACATTTACAAAAGTGAGTAATGCAAACTGCTCTAACACGTGTCTTTAGAGTATGAGCTGACTTCTCTGTGGGCTTCACTGGAGCCTTTGTTCATCACAGTGTTGTGTGAGTGCACATTTGTTAGGCTAGGCCTCAAGATTTTAAATGAAGAATCTCCATGGTATTCTGTAGACTTGAGCTTTGCAGGGAAAAAAAAGTTAATTACTGTTACTAGATAGTGTATTATTTGTATTTACAGTTTCCTAACTGTATTGTATTACTCAGTATTTGCTATATGAATATAGTAGATTCATTAAGGTTAGCCATGAATTTATGAAAAGTTTGTCTGCCTCTAGAGCCCACACTCTGGAATTGACCATTATGCAAGCGATTATGGCTTTTCTGTGAAATCTGATGTACATAAGGTCAAGTTGAGTAGCAGCCATCTCATTATGGAGGAACACTCAAGTCATCTTGTTTCCCCATATAAAAACAGTTGGATTCTGAAGCGTTTAAGGTTATTTCCTTTGTGATCTCAGAACCTTGTTCATGTGTACATTGTGACCAAAAAAGAGAAAAAAGAAATAGACCAAGAGCTAAAGGAACCCATAAAATTTATTAGTATATCTTTTATAAACAAAAAACATAACTGAGTGAATTACTGTGCTTGACAACCTCCCTCCCTTTTTTTTAGACCAAAGAGAGTCTACAGTATGCGTTAGAAACCCTGACTATGAATGGCTGCTCAGTGGAAGATCTCGGATTGGATTTCACTCTGCCAGGGTTTCCCAACATCGAACTGAAGAAAGGAGGAAAGGATATACCAGTCACTATCCACAATTTAGAGGAGTATCTAAGGGTATGTATTGGCGGTGCTGTCTGGGAGAAGGCCAGCTGTGGCGAGGAGGGCTTTGCCTGTGGGTACTTCTCTGAGGGAGAGGGAAGGGACCTGTCCTAGGAAGCACAGGCGGGTGACGGTTAGCTGCCTGCCGAGACTGCTCTGAGACTGTCGACACCCGGGACCACTGCGTGAAGGCCACTTTTTCAGGCCTTAGCTTCTGTTTGCTCTTGAGAGAACATGTCAGATATTTCATGATGCCTCATGTAACCTTGAACTCGCATCCTCAAGCTTGAGTACTATCTGATAACATCACATTTTCTTAATTTAAGAAGAAATCAGTGAAAAGGAACCATTACTTGTGTTCTCACTAAACTGCGTTTCTGCCTTTCTGTCAAGCCAGCTAACTGGACAGAATTGCTCCAACACACATGTTTATGAGTTTGGTGAGGCCTTTCAAATTATTAATTCATGGTCTTTGACTATATTTGCTAAATTAAGAAAAAACAATTTTGTATTGGATACAGATTATATTTTAAATTATAACCTGTATAGATCTTTATTACTACTTTTTGAAAAGTTGGTTTATTCCTGACGTTGAGTGGAAAAAACATTGGGTTCCAGACAAAATACTGCTTACACCTAGACTTGACTTTTCTGCTAACTTACTGTGAGACTTTAGATAGGACCTCTGAAAAGTTCCTGCTCTGGTTTCTTCATCAGTTTGAGAGAGAAGATAGAAGAGGACCTCAGATACTATTTAGTCTACCTGACAGTTCGGTGATTCTTCTAATAGTCAGTAGGATTCTCTTCTTACAGTACCTGCCTCTTTTCCTAACTTTGAGTTAGTAATCTTTCAGCTTACTAGCAAACGATGAGTTAACATCCAAATTGTTTCTCTGAAAATAATTTGTTATAATGCTTGTATTTTTCTATCAACAAAACACTGTTGTTCTCATTTTTATCTGAACATGTCTTCCATTTCTTAATCCAGTGGGTTAGCCAAAGTCAGTGATGACTGGATAATGTTGGGCCAATAACAGATGCTTTCTGTTACCCTTCAAGTTCATGTGGCTGCATTTCCAGAATTTACCTTTTTCTCAGTGGAGACGCACACTGCAGAAGGGTGGGGTTCTAAGAACTAAACAGGATTTAGAACTAAAAATTTCACGTTAAAAATTAAGAACACTAAACGGTTGGTAACTTTATCTTCAATTCTCAAGAACTTTTTATCCTCTTGGGAAGTTCTCATTTGGTAAGGTAATATACAGCTCTATTTTATGTAAATGAACTTTTAAGACACCATCAATATAAGAGCACAAGGCATTTTTTACATTTTCTTACTGGCCTGGCCCTGAATTAGAGGTTGGCCTGGCTGATCTTTTACTTATTCAGTTTTCTGGGAGATATTTTAAAGACTTAATAACTTTTTTTTTTTTTTAAGTGATCAGGGAGGATGTTTCACTGTACTTTGCCATGTATTAAATAGGAAAGAGATTTGAAAACTTGTCACGGTTTTTAGAAGACTTTTCTTTTTGCAGCTGGTTATATTCTGGGCACTAAATGAAGGCGTTTCCAGGCAATTTGATTCATTCAGAGATGGATTTGAATCAGTCTTCCCACTCAGTCATCTTCAGTATTTCTACCCGGAAGAAGTGAGTAGTTTGTGTCTGGAAGAAATGGTCATTTCTAGTTCTATACCTGTAATTATCTTAGTGGAATATCTCTGTGCTATTTCATCAAAGACCCCGTTGCTGCAAACAAATGGAAAAAACCAGTTTGGGAGCCAGGGGTGGATGTTTGGGAAAGATAAGATCATTTCCTGAGCAAGGAAGAATATTAAAATTAAATTTAATATAAATATAACATTTTATCTTATAAATATATAAGTATTAAATATAAGTATTAAATGTTAGAGAGGGAGAGGGGTCCCTGTGTGATTAAGCATAGCATCATTGTCAACTGAGACCCTCCGTGCTGTTCAGTGGAGAATGGACTTGTGTTTCTGTACTCCTGTAGCTGGCAGGAAGAGCCATGGGTCCACAGTAATGAAAGTGACACTGAAGAGGTTGCACTTTTTTTTTTTTTTGACTAAACTTCCTGAATTAGATGAGACATTGTTTCATGAAGTGTTGCAAATTAGCTAATTGCCATATTCGGAGAATACTTGTGAGAATGGAAAAAATGAGTTTATGTGAATGGTTTTTTCCAGCCATCTTTACTTAACATATAAGAATCTCAAAAAATTATTTGCTGGTAGTGAGATGTCATAGAAAGGGTCTAGAGAGCCAGCCCCGATGGCCTAGTGGTTGAAGTTCTGCATGCTCCGTTGTGATGGCCCAGATTCCGTTCCTGGGTGTGGAACCACACCACTCGTCTGTCAGTAGCCGTGCTGTGGCAGCAGCTCACATAGAGAACCAGAAGAACTTACAGCTATACGAAACTGTGTATTGGGGCTTTGGGGACCGGGGGAGGAAGAAAAAAGGAGGGAGATTGGCAACAGATGTTAGCTTGGGTGAATCTTCCTCTGCACAAAAAAAGAGGCGTGTCTAGAATGCGTTAGGTTTCCCCAATTTGGAAACCTTTTTGTTTAGTTTTTGAATACTCACTTTAGAATACACATTCATTACTGGCTGAATCTAGCAATCTTTGAATGACTTAGTGTTTTAATCTCAATTCTTGTTTTTATGGCTACTTTGAATTGCTGCCTACTGAAGCATGTGGTGTATCTGGCACTTTGCGGCATTAAGTGTTGCTCCTGGAATTGAATCCTGGTCCCCACTACCTAGTTGTATGTCCTTATCCTAGTTGTTGGCATCTGATCTGACTGCCTCATTCATAAAATTGAGATAACCTCTGTCTTACTGAAGAGGGTACATAAAGTACCTGACAGTGAGTGACATAGATTAGATGTGAAATTTCGCATGCCCTGAATTGGATTTTTTCAGTGTGCACAGTAATTCCACAAATGGGCGGTTAACCAGAGAAGAGATGTTTTAATTTGAAAATGATAGATTTTCCAAGGACACACAAGCATTTCTTGCTTTCTGATGTTCATTCTATAATGGCTAGCTTGGTCCCCATCCAACCCTAAACAACCATATGGCATAGATGTGCCTCTCTTTACAAAGTGTGAAAACCCACCCATTTGTTATGTCTCAGTTGGGCTTGCATTTCCTACTTCTTTCTCCAGTGTGGTATTCTTTTTCTTGGTGTCTGTTATTTTGTACCCTTGTGTTTCTAAAAGCCAGGATTTATAAAATCTTCCCAGTTAAAAGTAGTCTATCAAGTTAAAGCCTCTAAAGAAATGAGAAGAGTTAGGAAAACTTCAATCAAGAGTTTGTCTCACGCATGTTTGGTTTGAGCTGAAGGCTTCTATGGGACCTAGTTCCTGCACATGGGCAGGGCACTGCTCACCGTGCAACCCAAGAGGAGGTTGAGTCTGTAAATGCACTAGAGGAGCACCCTGCCTAAGGAGGCCCTAAGCAGAAGTTTTGGATAATGATAATTTTATTTGGTACATGTAGACCTTTATATGACATTCTACAAAACAGACCATGTTGTATGCATTTTGGCTTAGTTATGCAGCTGTATGTTAAATAACTCACTACCCTTATGTGAACACACAGCTGGATCAGCTCCTGTGTGGCAGTAAAGCAGACACTTGGGATGCAAAGACACTGATGGAATGCTGCAGGCCTGATCACGGTTATACTCATGACAGGTCAGTGCTGGGAGCCGCCCGCTTTTCAATTTATAGTCAAGAGTGTGATCGTGTGTATAGATTTCATAAATAACAAGGGGGGAGGGTCATTTTAAAATTTGCCTACCTATTAAAAGAGGCTTTCTGATAGTTTGGCATTTTTTCTCTCAAGACTGTAACTTTAGGACCCACGGGATTCTTTTTCAAGTATTCCTGTGAAAATGGGTGAGAAGGGGGAAAGGGGAGAGAATAAGGTATAACCTCATTACCCATTTTATATATAGTAAAATAGAAATATCTGCAATCCCAGACAAGTCTTAGATATCACAATAGTAGTCATTCCATTTGAATTCCAGCTGTAAGAACAAGAAATGAATTTGATTTCAAGTGCATTGTAATGTGAATTTGTATGTAGAGTCATATTTAAATGTGATAGTCTCTAGCTAGTTGTGAAGGTCAGTGATGTGTGATTCAAAATTGCATTTTAAAATGAGGAAGTAATTTTGATGTATTTCTTTCTGTTGCAGTCGGGCTGTGAAGTTCTTGTTTGAGATTCTCAGTAGTTTTGATAATGAGCAGCAGAGGTTATTTCTCCAGTTTGTGACAGGTAGCCCCAGATTGCCTGTTGGAGGTGGGTATGATGTTGATGCCCGGGATTTATTCTCACTGTGTCTGTGTGTGTGTGAAACTTCAGTACCAATAGCAGGGTATTCTTTATTCGACTTAGAGTGCCTCTTAGTTATTCCAATTTGATAGTGTTTCTAAGTGTTCAATTTGTTTTACAATGTATTGAGAGAGATCACTGGCAGGGAAATTCATAGGAATTGCCTTAAATACGTTGAAGTAGGGTTACTAATGCATATGTAATGCTGCTTTTCTAGATAAAATCCAAATTCTCAGGCATCTGTACATTGTAAACTCTTAGATGACTTAGATGAGAATGCATTCTAGAGTCCGAATAGGAGTGGAATTGGTACTCTGTTTTGAAAGTCAGAAGACAGAAAGAACTGTTTGCCTCCATTTTATACGGTGACTTTTTATGTTAAAGCAGATACCAGATTCCATACACCAAATGTGTATTGAATGTGTAGGTGTAATTGCCAAGAAAGAAAGAATACCTGTGGGGAGGGAACATTGTACAGCGCAGTAGTGTAATGTTTCTGATAATAGCATAAAAAAGGGATCCTTGCGATTCCAGACTGATTCTTCTCACAGATGAGAAGACGTTTTTCTCTGAGCTAGCTGGTGTGTGTCCTGTACACTTACTGAGTGCCTTGGTCTTCCTTCCTCCCCTCTCAATCAGGCTTCCGGAGTTTGAATCCACCTTTGACAATTGTCCGGAAGACATTTGAATCAACAGAAAACCCAGACGACTTCTTGCCCTCTGTAATGACTTGTGTGAACTATCTTAAGTTGCCGGACTATTCAAGCATTGAGATAATGCGTGAAAAACTGTTGATAGCAGCAAGAGAAGGGCAGCAATCGTTCCATCTTTCCTGATCACAACGAGAAATGCAGTGTCTGCCTGTTACAGCAAAAGAAAAAAATCATGATTTCTTTTCTAAATGTATCACCTGAGTCAAGGAAACGTTACGCCTTCTTGTTGTAGGAAAAACGGCTTGCAGATTATAAAAGAGACACTTGGTTGATATTCATTAATGGCCCCGTGGACTTAAAGTGATCAGGCCCTGAAACATTGTTGTGATGAGGTTTCTTTAGCAAGTTCTTGTTTAAGTTATCATTTATTTGATGAGTGAAGTTTTTAACTTGCTTTGCTGTGTGAAATTTAAAAAAAGGGATGTTTTTCCAGGCTAAAACAATAAATGTCGCTGTGCAGTTTAATTCTGGGCTGTGTGTATCCATCCAGCTAAGTCTGCAGTTTTGTTTCCTCCAAAGACAACTCTTGTACATAAGTACAGAAATTAAAGCTCCCGTGTATTTGACAAATCCAGTGTGGGAGGTTAGCTCCGTGTGCTCTTCACTTGCTCTGACTTTCCCTCCCTGGTCCATGTGTTGTCTGTGCAGTTCACATGGTTTTTTTGTATACAGCACTCAGAATTGTTACGTTCTCGTCAGCCATGGGCTTCTGTTCCATGTTCTCTCTCAAGATATAATTTAAAATCGATTGAACTGAAATATATTGTCAATATAGTTCAGCCTTTGTAACTAGGTAGACTTTTCTGATAGCTTAGTTTTAACATAGTTGTAGGGTATTACTGGCCTTTTACCAGTGACACACTGGGATGTTTACACAGTGATTCTGGCAACATCAGCCTCTGGAGTGGAGGCAAGGAAAGCTCATTCATTTCTTTGGTGTAGGTTAAAAGTCTACAGCTTGGGCTCACGGTATTTATTATTTTTGGGCCATAGCATTTTGATTTGATGTAAAGTTTTAAGCAAAATTAGCAGTTTTCATTCCCTATTGGAGTAAAAGAATTATTTTCTCCCTTGTTCTTGGTTTAAGGTTTTGTTCATAATCTTCTTTCTTTATTCCATTCTTCTCTCCCCCTCCTCCCAGTGCTAACTTGGGACAAACAGTTCAGCCTTTGCCTCAACACAGATAAAAGCACCTGTAAGCAATTCTCTGTCCACTTGTCTTATGTGCTGATTTCTCAAATCTGCAATAATCCATCAGGTTAATGATTTTACCTGAAAATAAAAAAAAAGCCTGCTTCACCTTTTTGTTTATAGTTCTGTGCTGTATGCATCGCTTCAGTTGTGTAGATGTATTTCAGTGCACGTAAATCATCACGTCTCCGTGACTTGAGTCATGGCTGATTTTACTATTCCAAGAATTTATAATAGCAACTTGAAGAACATGAAACGTGGAAAGAAAATGGGAGGAGATACCTTCCTTTCTAAGGTTCTAAATTAAGCCTGTTGCATAAATTGGAGAGAATTTCCATAATTCATCTTTTTTAAAATAATGAGATGAATTAATTGTTTTTCTACTGAACTTTGAGAAATCAATTTTGTTTTATTGACTGTTCCAAAGTCTTAATTGATGTAAAAGCCCCTTGTTCCCTATCCTACCACCAAAAAGAAATTTGGTGGCGTGTTTTATTTATATTACTTTGTTTGTTACACTTAAATGGCCTTATATGGAGCATGACTTCTTCACAGTGAACTTGAGCGGTGCCCCACGAAGTACGATGGAGCAGTGAGAGGAGCTCAGAGGGCGTCTCCCTGGTCTTTGCAGAGGCTCTGGCAAGTGAGCAGCTCTGCCTTGAAATTAAAGAAGGGGGGTTACGTTTCTGCAGTTCTAACGTAGACGGCCTAGGAGCGGAGCAGTTGAATCAGGCAAAATTAGTGCTAAAGAATGAGCCGGTTTGTTTTAAACTGTTCTGATACCTTTTTACAAACTAAGCACAAAGATTTTTGCGTGAACATAGCATTTCGTTCCTCACTTTTTTTAAAGGGTCCTATTGTTAAAATTTAGACATATGTATAAGGAAAGTAATGTTTCATATTAAAATATCTGTATTTGACATTTTATCCATATGGTGGCCCAGGCAGATTTGGCCTCGCTGATTTCAGCATCTAATGAGTACGTTTGATCGTTTTTGAATCAAACCCTGGAGCTTGAGTGTTTCAAAATCAATAGTTATCTGTTTAAATGTTTTCAGTCTTTAGCTTACTCCTTAATATGTGGGACCCTTGGTTAATTAGGGGCTGGAAGACTTTTCCCATTTTAAAGCAATCTCTCTTGGCAGAGGCCTTAATATTGCATCATAGGGAAAAAGCATATACTTCATTTGCTGTTATTCCAGTTATGCCTTAAATTTGTTTGCTTAGTCATCCTATCAACAAGCACTAATTCCTCAGCATGCTTCACACACATAGACAGTTGGGTCATAACTGAGATTTTGTCATCCTGCAGTTTTTGCCGAGATGGAATCAGGTCTTCATCACAGCTGACGCCAACTGTGTGGTGGTGTCATTTAGACAGTTCCAGTTTGATCTGCTTTGTATATGAGAACATATTTTTAACTATTTCACTTTAAGAAGGAAAGAAGAGGTAGTTAAATATAGTAATCCCTTCCTCCCAGTCCCACAAAAGTGAATTGTAAGTTCTAGGTAGTCTAATTGGGAACAGACATGGACAGAGTTCTAGATGCCTTAGCCAAACCCAGCAGAAACCTTTCGCACAGCTCCTCATTGTAAGGATACAGATTTCTCTCTTCCTGTGCTTCAGCTCTGGTTCTGGTGTGTAGTGAGAGTGAACTTTCTTTCACCTTAGCATTCAGTGAAGAAGGTAATGTCCTTAAGTCCCTCTTTCCTGCATTTGGCTGTTAGGAACATAACATGAAAAGGAGCGGTGCAGCTGACCAACTGTGACGGTCGCTTCCTGTTCTGGAGTTACTTCCCTAGGGCATCCTGTGCATAAAGGCCACACAGCTGAAGGACAAAGCCTCAACTTCTACATCCAAGAAATTAGATCCAACTCTTGATTTTCCTCAGTGAGGATTATTGCCAGCAAATTGTAAGTCTGTCCTCCCTCTAGTTCATCAGGTGTTGAGGCTGTGCTCCCAATTCCTGCCAGGGAGCATGAGCTCAGGAAAAGGGAATGTCACTGACACTCCAAGAAGAAAATGTGATTGAGAAAGGAGCCTTGCTGGGAAAGACGTTCAGAGTGCATTCAGAAACCTAAGCCTTCTGGGGGATTCTGGATGGTGCGCTTCATTGTTAGCAAAGATGATCAAGCCTTTAATTCATTTATCTTAGGCTTTGTTTTTTGGACCCATTTTCTTCTCCCTACTGTAATAAGAACATTGTTTGGAAATGTCATACTCTGTATTTCCAATTCTCTGAGAAATGCGTATGTCTGAGTCTTAGGGTTGACATTGCAGTAGTTGGCATACATGGGAAAGGATAACCTAGTGACAAATCACGGGGAATGCTTCCTTTGTTACCTCAAAAAAATTCCAGACAAAATATAGCATTTATATTTATAGGAAACAGAGGATTGGCTGTTTTCCAAGAACTTCAAGTTAATTCTTATGCAAGAAAAAGTTCTTAACTCTAAAGACTTGTTCTGCGTAAAGGAGACATTCTTTAATAATGGAAGAGGTGGTTTTATTTTTACAACAAGCCTGCTCATACTACCAAACCTATAACCAATTGCTGATCTCCTGTGTAAAGCATTTTTTTTCTCTTACCTGAAACAGTGATTTATATGAACTGTTGGAATAATGGAACCTCAAACTACAGATGTGTATGTAAAATTGCATAAATGCACTGACTTCCTTCTCCCTGAATATATTTTTAATAAACAGCATTATCCTACATGGTCAGTTTTATTAAATTATGCACAACCAGAGGGTTCTTCTGAGAAGTGGTGTGCTTGCCTGGGTGGCTTTTGGACAGCTTCCTGTTGTGGTAAGTAACACAGTAATCTTAGCCTTTTTCGGAGGCAGATAGTGGAGAAAGTTATAGGAGACAGAAATATTTGGAGAGATGACCCTAGTGCTGGCTTGTTGGGGGAAGAGAGATTTACGTTTGTTTTCTAAGATGCTCCCATGCGGTGGTGGAGGTGGTGCCCTTGCAGTTAGGAGGCACTTGACAATGCACAGAGCACCGAGCCTCCTGGTTGGAACACAGTCAAGTCCCGTTCGTGGCTTTCATGACTGGCTGCTCAGCCCCTGACAAATGTCCGGATCAGTCTATTTCACTGAAAAAGAAAAGTAGAATTGATTTAGGAAAGCAAAGGAGGTGGATTTTTTTTTTTTTTTTTTTGAGTGATGAGTCAATTTAGGGGATTTTTTTTTGTTGCTATTTTTAAGAGAACAAGTGAAAGAAATATATACCTTTATATGTACTGATACACAACACACATGCATATGTGCACACACATACATTTTTAAGTATTGTCTTGGTATAACTGCCTAAGAATAAAACCATATTCTCCCTTTGATATATCCCTTGGTCTGTAAAATGGCTTTAAACTACAGATGAAAGGTGCTACTGAATACAAGCCTACCACAAATTGTACGTGTGTAAAGTTTGTAACCAATACAGAACTGTCTGTATTACCAATTCTTGGGGTAATAAAACCAATCACATTTTTGGTTGATGTAATTCTGTGAATTGACGTTGGTATGTTAATGGGTTGTATAGAAGAGGTTTTAAATCATTATGGCAGCTATTGGGCCAGTATTCCAATACAGAGGACAGCGTCCCTTTAGGCCCTCTTGAGACCAGTGCATTTGGCAGAGGCCATTTTATTTACAATTCTCCTAACACATGCTTACTGAAGCCTATACCATTCCTTGTTCTCAGCCAGGTAGTAACCTCGAGGTTAACTGGTCTATGTTCCTGCTCCTCCCACTGTGTGTGGGAAGGACTGGAAGAGAGGCAGTGCTGTTGGCTGAAATGCTGCTATCGATACCACCTATGCAAGGGGGGCAGGCCCCGGAACCCCAAATGCGTGTTTGGTCCCCAAGAATTTGCCTTGGGATTTAAGGCAACCTTGGTAGACACTAAGATGTTTGTACCTCAAGTACCCCGTTGTGGCTTCAAGGCCCAACCACACACGGATGATTGCACGCTCCCTGGGAATTCAGGTTTCAGGAATAGATTTTAATATCCTCTGTGTGACTGACATATTGAAACATTCATTAGGGCCACATATTAATTTATTATCAAGAAAATTGCTCTAAAGAATATGAAGGCAGAAAACAAGTGGAGATTACTAAAGAGACAGGTCAGTGTTTGTACTGTTTAATGTGACATAGGTAGTTGCCATAAAGAAGTGGGTTATTTGAAATGATTGTCTAAAAAGCAGTGGAAGGAAAGCCCAAATTCTCTAAAAAGTAATGGAAGGAAAGCCCAATGTGCTCCGTTTGGTGTTCCCTTCTTCATGAGGGAATTTGGGGCCTCTGTTAAGACCTGTTCTTGCAGTTCTGTTCCCAAAGTGTGTGCTGACATCACTTAGTGGAAGAGCACACACAGCTCTTGGAGTCGAGGCATCATGGTGACTTGCACAGAGCTGTGTAAAGGGCTTTGTGAGGCGGCATGTGGAGCAGAAAGAGCCCTGGACAGCCAGGCCTGACACAGCCCTGCCCCACTCTTCCTGGCTGGAGCCATAACCGCTACCATGCTAGCTGCTATTCTCTGCATTTGTCACACCAGTTCAGTCATCTCTAAGGCCGCGTCATAAAATCTTGGGTGTGATTCTTTGGACTTGCCTTCCAGTGTTGCTCAGTGAAGGCACATAGGCATTTTGGTTGGCACAGTTCTTCGCAGTAGAGGGCTATTGCAAAACATTCGGCTTCCCTGGCTCCTGGCTCTAAATGTCAGCAGCTCTCCAGTCATTTTGACATCTCAAAGTGCCCTTTAATACTTCCACATAGCAGGGTGTTATCCCGTTGGTTGAGAAACAGTGATCATGTGTTGTAGCTTTTGGAAAGCATTCAGATTTTATATTCAGCCAATAATTGTAGTTAACAAATCAAAACTTTGCAGAACTTTCGGGCAGGCACAAGATAGGGATAAGAAAAAGAATGTAAAAATTACTTATTTGGTCAGAAAAAGTCACGATTCTGTCCACCCCTACTCCACAGACTGCATCTCCCTCTCCCTCCTTTCTTCTATTGGAAGGACTTTATCCTTGCCGCCCTGACCTTCAGCCTAAGTGAGAACTTCCCCAGCGTTGGAAAAAAGGATTTCCTCTTTTTGTTTAAAATATAATCTTAAGAGAACTTTAAATTCAGGACATGTCATTATGATCGTCCCTTTTTCCAATTTAAAAACAGCCTTAACTAAATTCCTTGATAAAAGTTCAGTACTAACTGATGTTAGAGGGTAAGTAAATATTCAAGCCAGGGTTTTCAACTTTCTAGAACTAAAGTTCGTCTCTAAGCGTTACAGGCAAGCAGGGTAGGGAGAAGAGCTTGCTTTCCTCCGTGTGTAATTTAGTGCTGTAATAGATTCGTTTGCTCTCACTGCTCTGAGACTTAGCATTCCGGATGGATGGAGAGGATGCAGAACCCATTTCCTCCCAGAGCATTAAATGATGTTTTGACAAGCAGAAGTAAACAGTTGGGATTTTTGTGGTCTTTCCAACATTCCTTGCCCATCTCACAATGCCCATGGGGATGGGTGAGGGTGGGATGGGGAACTCTTCTATCACTGATCAATTTGATGTTAACCACAAAGTGAATGAATTAACAAAATATAAGTTCGTGGGTTTTTTTAACCATCCTTTTCCCTTTACGTGGAGATTTTCATTAAGATCTCATGGTCAATTAAGCATAGGACAAACATTTTAGTGTCATGTGTTCGGTCTTGCTATTTTATCATCTGCAGGAGACGCCATACTTCCGTCTCCTTACCTCTGGTGCCTGGCATAAAGCCTGGCCTCGGGTGGTCCTCAAAGGATCCCTGAGGGAAGGATAGCAGAGTTTTGCGCTTGCTTTTGCTCCTCTTTGTCGGTCACGTCGTTTGCGTAATCTGCTCTTTGACTTCAAGGAGTTCAGGATCCAGGTAGAAAGCAAAGTGGAACCGAAACAATTACGTATAGAGTTAAGGGCTGAACTGTGTGGATTTGCAAAAATCCAAAGAAGGAGAGCCAGGGTCATCAACAGTCAGAATTACACGGGCTCTGAAAACCTACCTCTTAATATCACCGCCGCCACCAAGGGCAGGAACAACCAGGTCTGTAACCACAGGTGATACTTTACTCTCCACCAAAATGTGCCATTGATGCAGGCGTTGTGTATTTTTTTGGTAAATAGTTCACTTGGGCCAGTATAGACAAAACAAACAAAACCGGAGATTGTTCAGGAAGGAAGGAAACAGATTCACGACCAAGTGGGATGAGCTAACGACTACTAGGAATATTTGTGTCGGTCAAAATAAAAAGGCATTGTTATAACAAAACTAATGAATTAAAAAAACCCTCAATGTTTCTATCACCAGAATGGGTATGCTACAGGGGAAGAAAAAGTCCATTTTGAAAACAAACCATTTTTTTAAATCAACTTGAAGATTACAAGTAGAAAAAGGGAAAGTCAACGAACAGTGACTTTTTTCTATCGCCAATACATTTACAGAGTCTCATCTAACGTCATTTATGTTGTTTTTTGGATGATAAATGTTTTTTTAAACTCTAAGCTACTGTTTGTTTCAATTCAGAGTTTTGTAATATTGGTAAAATACTGTGAAATGTCAATATTAAAGCCTTTCCCACTGTTTATAAAATTTGCTATGAACATTTCTGTGTAACTGTCACGGTAGTTCAGAAAGATGGCTGGGCTCAGAATGTTGAGAGCTGAGGTTGTTCTTTGAATTTGACCTTGATTAAGTTTCACTGAATATTTTCTTATCTGTAAAATTATGGGAAGAGATGAGAGTAACTCTAAATTTCCTTCCTGCTCTAAAATTCTAAGCTTCAGTCACAGTCCTTTGGACTGTGTTTTTCAGATCATCTCAATTGATTTAATAGTGTACGTAGGTCCTTTCCTAATCAAGTGGAACAAAATAATCGAACAGTTTCTTGCATAGTTTTAATTTGCCAAAAGAAAAGTGCAGGTCTATTTTCGAAATACTTTAAGCTGCTTTTGGTCACTTATTAACATCAGGTATTAAAGTGGCTCAGGAAATAAATATTCTGATTCTATGCCTTGGTTCTTTATCCATCATAGTGTTTATTTCTAGTGGGTTTTCTGTTGGCTTGTTCAATTACCATTTTTCAAGTTTGGGAGGGGGGTTGGGTAGGACTGGGTTGTCAATAACCACTATCATTGGTCAGATTCTCCTTACCCCAAAACTTAGAGGTGTGGCAGATTCTCTGAGCCGGAAGGGACATTAGAAAGACACACCAAGCTTTTGTTCAAACAATGATTGAGTTGCAGTACCTCACCCAAGATCACATACTTATTATGCTAACAACGGAGTGAGGTTTATAAGCTAAATGACTTCTAATGTTGGAAATATATGGTAATGATAAGGTATCCCTTATCAATCCTCTCCATTCCTAGTTGAGGAAATTTTAGCTCACAGAGGTGATGACCTTCTCAAGGTCACCCTGTCTCGATTAGAACATAGGTTTTCTGACTTCCACCCAGTGGCCCTTCCACAAAACCAAGATATTTCCTCCCATGATTCCTGTAAGTTGACAGTCCCAATGTTTATCTTTTATGAAGCCTGAAGGATTCATCTTTGAGTTTCAAGGGATGGGTCCAGAGACTTGCCTTGTCCCACACTTTCAAGAAACAGTTGCATGGGGAAGAGACCCACGACATTGGTTCAGGAAGCAAGGTAGCCAGGAGGGTTCTACACAGCCCAACAACGAGCTCATCACGTGGCGATAGGGGTGGTTCTTAACTTAGCATATGTATTAGTTTCATGGGCTTGCTACTCAATTATGAGTAGAGAATCTTGAGTGCAGATTACCATCAACTGGGTGGTTTAAACACAACAGAAACATATTCTGAAACATATTCTCTCACAGTTCTGAGCCCAGAAGGCTGAAATCAGTTTCATTGGGCCAAAATCAAGGTGTGCACAGGGCCACGCTCCCTCTGAAGACTCTAAGAAAGAACTTTCCAGGGCCCAACTCTTCCCTGCCTCGTACAGCCTTTGGTGGCTTCAGGTGTTCCTTGTCTTGTGGCCACATCTCTCCAATCTCTGCATCCTTGGCCATATTGCCTCCTCCTCTGTGTCTCTCTCTTTCAAGGATAGCTGTGATTGCATTTAAGGCCCACCCAGATAATCCGAGATAATCTCCTCCTCTCAACATCCTTAGCTTTTGCCATATAAGGTAATCTTCCTAGGTTCTAGGGACTAGGATGTAGACATCTTTTGGGGACTCCCCATTCAACCCATAATAGCACATTAAAGGTTATTGAAATAAATTTCTAGGCCCAAGATGGTGCCACTCCTGGCCAAAGTGCCAGGTCATCAAATGGAACTTAGATGACTTCCAGGTCCCTGTGAATTCTCTGCCTGATAAGAAATGCAATATATCCAGTCAGCCAATCCCCAGACACCAAGGCAGCTCTGGGATCTATATTTACTCCTTGTTCCTTTTCACCCCAAACAAGATTAACTATGTGGGCCCAGCCAATCAGATACTTTCTATTTTTCTCTTCCTTGTTCTCTATTTATCCTTTAAAAGTTCCCTGCCTTCCACCCCATTTTGCAGCTCTCTGAATGGACATTGTTTGCTTCACGAAGTGTTAAATAAAGTTTGTATTGCCTAAATTGTCTTCTTTAATTATTTTTTAGCAAATTTCGCTGAGATGAAAATCAGAGGATGGTGATTCCATTTGCCCGTGACTCCTCACTTCCACCCTCCTTCCTAAGAATGTTATTTCTAAGGTCTACAATGTATAGAATCCCACTATTGTTAAAACTGGATCCAAGTGGGCCTGAAAATTAAGCTGAATTTATTAAATTGCTTTTTTGTCCTGACAAAGTGAAAAAATGCACATTGGGAGAATTTTTCTACAGTTCTGTTCACCAAGAAGGAAAACTCTAAACGAAAATTCCTCTGTGTCTCTATTGCAAAGGCACCAACCAGGACATGATCATGTGATGTTTCCATTGTAATTCTTGGATGAAATTCTTTTCAGAAAACGGGATAGAACAAAGAGCAGGAGCAAAATTAAAAGGACTAACATCCAGTTAACTTTATGACTGTTTCCTATTGGTATTAGGGAGCAAAGGGATTTCTATTGAAGAAAAGAGTCAAGACCTCAAAAAGTTATAACATTTGCTGTACAGGAAAATAGCAGGCAAAATAAGAGGGAGAATTTATATAACTGAATGCAACGAAGTTTCATTGATTACCGGAAAAAACGAAATCCAAGTCTTCCCAAACATACAAATAATTACATTCTCTCACTGAAGATAGATGAGCACTTAGCCTTTGACCTGTGCCTTATATTTTCACAGCAGAGACAAAAGGGACAGGAGAGGAGCAGACTTTGGAGCCAGAGGGGTTTTAGTGGATAGTCAACCCCACTTCTTTCTAAATATGGATAAAGGCTTATTAGTTAGCCATTCAGAGCCTCAGTTTTCCCCTCTGTAAAATGCGGTAGTCATAGTGCCCATCTCTTAGTGCTGTGAGGATTAAATGAGATAACATTTGTGAAACACATGGTCTGTTCCATACACTTGGCAAACACATTGTTTTTCTTCTTGTCACATTTTATTTGCATAAATCATCTCTCTGTTTCTGGAGCTGTTATTTGTTTTTATTTTTTATTGTGAGGAAGATTGGCCCTGAGCTAACATCTCTTGCCAATCTTCCTTTCTTTGCTTGAGGAAGATTGACCTTGAGCTAACATCCGTGCCTATCCTCCTCTATTTTGTATATGAGATGCTGCCTGCACAGCATGGCTTGAGGAGCCGTGCTAGGTCCGCGTCCAGGATCCAACCCTGCGAACCCCAGGCTGCTGAAACGGAGGGTATGAACTTAATGACTTTGCAGCTGGGCTGTCCCCTAAAGCTTTTATTCTAATAATACCTGCTTTCTTCCAAGGTCATGGCTAGTTAGTGATATGTACACCCACCTTTATGAGTGTGAGAGATAATATGACAAATATAGCTACATCTCTTGCATTTTAACAATGGAAGGAAATTCTGACTAAGCATTTTGCTCAAAGTAGTTGACAGTATTTCTCAACGAAAAAGAGAGTTAACTGGCAAAGGAAGGATGTAATTCATTCACTGGGGCAACTTCTACTTACAACTAAAACTGTCTGATGTAGCTGAGTTGACTGCCAAAGTCTCAGTTCTCTTTCGTTTTACAACCAATAAAATCATCTAAGAAAAATAGTCGCATCACACTCTGCTGTCAGCAATGACTGTAGTTACTGGTTAGGATTACCTGAGTGCTTTCTGCATACCCGGTTCTGTCCTGAACTCAGTGGCTGCCTGGGGTTGCAACCCAGACCTCACTCAAGGGAGGAGATTGTGGCTCATTGAACCACATCACCCAGCCAACCCAATCAGTGACGAAGTCGGAGAATGTGGACAGCCCCCTGCTTCGCACTTTGCAAAGCACTTCACTTGTATAATGGCATTTGGTATCACACAAGCCTGCAGGGTGGACGTTTTTATTCCTATCTCAAAAATAAGAAGACTGGTTTGAAGCCTTACGTGATTTGCCCATCCTCCTGAGCGAGTAAGTGGCATCAGGCATCCTGAAGTGAAAAGGCAGCTGCATATGTCTGGTATTTCTTTGTATCGGTGCGTGTGTGTGTGTAAAAGAGAACAATAAGGAGAAAATAAATCAAGTCACAGCCACAGGAAACCACGTGATAGGCCTTCCTACCTGAACGGTACTGAGTGTTGCCAGGTCCACAATCAGAACCAGTGAGGCTGGTCAGTTATTTGACTTTTTTAAAAAACAACTTGGCATCATCTAAGTTCAAAAATGAATACATTCTACATTTTTCCTACAGAAGAAAAGGAAATAGCCTCATTTAGGGGTTTATTGAAAACCTAGAGAGGAAAAATAAATAATATTTCACACTGAAATAGAAAAAGTAGAGGGCAGAACCTCTTCTCCAGTTTCCTCCTTCAGACCCACAAAGAAGAGGAGGGGGCAGTGGGTCTCAGGACATGACAAGTTGGCTCCTAACTGTCCACTGCCTGCTGCCGGCTGGTCCAGGCAGCAGCCCAGGCCAGTGGAAGGAAGCTGTGCCCTGGGATCTTCCTTCTCTTATAAGGACATTGAACTCGAGTTTGCAGGTCACGAACAGGTGCGGGCAGAGCTGGAGACAGAACGACACCAGACAAATACATGTATCACTTCCACTGCCTCTGGGAGGTGCTTAATATTTTAAAAGCACATTGAAATATTCAGAGGCATTTTCTTTTCTCCATGTGCAGGTGACAAAATGTGCTATGAATCACTGATAGCTTAAAAAGAGAAGTTATTCAATTAAAGAGTTCGGTTACCTCTGTAACTTCAGGTGGATGTCAGCTGGCTGGCTGGCTCTTATTCCCTTCTTGGGTGGCATCACTTTTGAATACATGTGTAAACGTTTTCATATAGAATTTCATTTTATCCTGGTATATCTGCTCTCTTAAAATATCTCTACGATTGATAGTATGGCAGTTGTCTCGGCGTTCGTCCAGTTTAATTGTTAAATGGGTGTGGAAGGCGTATGGAGCAGGTCTCTATTTGGTAACTCTCTCTGAATCCTACTATTTAGAGCTAGCGAAGTTCTTAACAATCCTCTGGTCCAGCTTTCTCATGTTTCAGATGAAGAAAGAGGTTAGGAAAGGTCCAAAGACTTGATCATGTGGCTGGAAAGTGGCAGAGCCATCAATAGACGCCAAGACTCTGAGCCCAGGCTCTCTTTACTACACCTGGACACCTGGAAAGCTCAGGATGGAGCAGTAGAGTTTTCCCCTCCTCGCCCACTTAACGCAAAATCTGTTTCCCAGGGTCCTCAACCAGGATCCTGTTCTTCACCCATTGACCCCCTCTGCTCCTCAATCTATTCTTTTTTTTTTTTTTTTGAGGAAGATTAGCCTTGAGCTAACATCTGCTGTCAATTGTCTTTGCTGAGGAAGACTGGCCCAGAGCTAACATCCATGCCCATCTTCCTCTACCTTATATGTGGGACACCTGCCACAGCATGTCTTGATAAGCAGGACATAGGTCCACACCCGGGATCTGAACCGGCAAACCCTGGGCCGCTGAAGCAGAACGTGAAAACTTAACCGCTGTGCCACTGGGCCAGCCGATCCGTTCTTTAAAAGCTCTAATTATTAAAAATTTCTTCCGGGGCCGGCCTGGTGGCACAGTGGTTAAGTGCACACGTTCCACTTCAGTGGCCCAGGGTTCTCCAGTTGGGATCCTGGGAGCAGACATGGCACTGCTTGGCAAGCCATGCTGTGGTGGGTGTCCCACATATAAAGTAGGGGAAGATGGGCACGGATGTGAGCTCAGGGCCAGTCTTCCTCAGCAAAAAGTGGAGGATTGGCAGTAGTTAGCTCAGGGCTAACACAGTAAATGGTGAGAGACTGGATGCTTTCCCACTAAGATCCTCTCTCGTCACTCCTATTCAACATAACACTGGAAGTCTTAGCTACTGCAATAGGACAAGAAAAAGAAATAAAAAGTATATAGATTGGAAAGGAAGAAATGAAAACACTCTTCATTGAATTTTGCTCATTATTCGCCTCAGCTTGTTCTGCATTTTAAGTCTTATTTGACATTGCTCATATTGGAAGGTTTTGGCCAACGTCTTTTTTTTTTTCAAGTTTGGCACCTGAGCTAACAACTGTTGCCAAAAGATAATCAAGAGAGAGCAGGATTGAGTATACTAATATCAGACAAATTAGACTAATACAAAAATTTTTATCAGAGACAAAAGACATTTTATAACGATAAGAGAGTGAATCTATCAGAAAGACATAAAAAATTGTAAACATATATGCCCCTAACAATAGAGCCCCAAAATACATGAAATAAAACTTACAAAATTCCAGGGAGAACTAAACAATAATAGTTGGAGATTTCAATGCGTCACTTTAATATCGGATAGACAACTAAGCAGACCAACGAGGAAAGAGAAGACTTTGACAATGCTATAAACCAATTAGACTTAACAGCTGACTCTACCCAACAGCAGCAGAATACCCATTATTCTCAAGTGCTCATGACACATTCTCCAGAATAGATCATATGCTCGTCATAAAACAAGACACAATACATTTTAAAATATTGAAATCAAACAAAGTATATTCTCTGATCACAAAAAATAAAATTAGAAATCCATAACACAAGAAAATTTGGGAAATTCACAAATATGTGGTAAACAACACATTACTAAATAAGCAATGGGCTAAAAATGAAATCATAAGAAAAATTAGAAAATGCTTTGACATTAATGGAAACAAAAATATGTTATAGCAAAAGCTATGGGATGGACAGAAATCAGTACTTAGAAAAAGACGTGTAGTTGTAATACCTATATTAAAGAGAGAAGAAAGATCTCATATAAATAAACTAATCTTCTACCTTAGGAAACTAGGAAAAGAAGAGCAGCCCAAACCCAAAGAAAACAGAAGTAAGAAAATAGTAAAGCTTAGAATGGAAATAATAGTCACTTGTGTTTTTTCTTAGAGCTGTGAGTGGAGACAACCATCTTCACAGGCAGTGTGTCGGGGCATCAATAGCTTATTTCTGAGCCAAGAGTTTGGGGTGTTACGTTTCCACAGGGTATCATCGTTGCAATTCTGGAAATCAGCCTCCCCTCTGCCAAGAGTTTGTTTGTTGTTACTGTTAGTTGTTGTTGTTTGTTTAGTGGCTTTTCTGGCCAAATGCTGTAAAATCTGTATTCTTTGTCATATGTGGCCAGTGAAATCTCTGCTTAATTGGCTTGGTGGACAGCTAATTATTGGACATAGATTTCTTTAAATGTATGAAACAGTAAGTCTCCTCTTTGCTGCGGGACTCTATGTGTATGTATGGATATTGGGGCATGCCTTCATTGCTTTGGCAGGTAGTTTATAACTCCACATTAGCCTTTGCTTCTGGCTTGTGCAGAGCATCAAAGTCAGCCAGAGGTGAGACATTAGGGCCTTTTCAGGTCTTTCCTGGACATGTGCACAGCTCTGAAAATGCACATGGCCTTCTAGATGCCCAGGAATATGTCAGAGCTTTTTCAAGTTCCTGATGGACATCTCAGTCCCCAGCTTTTTCTTTTAAGTTTTTCTTTTAAGTTTTTTGTTCAGTCTTTCAGGCAGCTGTAACATTAAACAATTGGCATGTATTATTTTTTGTTTGTTTGTTGTTTTTACAAAGGCCCTAGGGATAGGCTTGTTTGAACAGAGTGAGCTCTGAGCAATGTCATATAATGACAACCCTGAGCTTTTCAGTATGCTGTCAGACAAGTCAGTTAGTGACAGTGCTCTGGGGATGGGATTTTGGGGAACTCCAGACTCATTTTTCCCCCTTCAGGGGCTGGTAGGCTGATGATTTTCACAGCTACCATAGTTGTGGGGCTGTTAGTTTTAAAGGCTATCATGGAGTTAGGGATTTGAGAATGAGACTAGCAAGTTAAAATACCACAAATTTCCTTGTTCTTACTGAGATTCAGCAGGTCTTCTTGAGTGAGTGTTCCTCAAATGACTCCACACTTTTGGTTAATTTCCAGAATTCTAAAAAAGTTGTTTTTGACAATTTTTTCCAATGTTCTCACTGCTTTCATAGAGGAGTGGGCTTTTGGAGGTCCTTACTCTACCATTTCAGAAGTGTTTTCACAGTGGTTATGTAATAGACATTTGTGTGTGTGTATGTGTGTGTGTAAGGGACAGAGAGGTGAGAGGTATGCCACATGGTTCCATGTGAGGATAGGTTAACCTGTAGACCAAGGCCATCATGGTAGCTTCAGTTTGTAGAAAGTTACCCCCACCTCACTATAAAAGTAATTACTTCCTTGCTTGTATCTAAAATTCTACCCATAGGGAGCTGTCCTTCTAGTGGGGGTAATGTGTGTGTGTATGTAAATAACTCTACCTGACTTTTTTTAAAAAATGTACATAACCATGGGGGAGAGAGAGATCGAGTTCATCAAATTGCTTCTTTTCTTAGCTAGAAGGAAGTGCTCAGAATGAGAGCTTGACCAGAAAGGAAGTGGGGGTTGGGGAGAAGGAAGGATTAGAGAGTAGAGCCCCAAGGAAGACGGAGGCACCAAAGAGAGAGATCTTCTATTTTCCAAATTTCCTGAAAAGTCCCTCCATGTGGGTTGGGGGTGAGGTCTGTGTGTGTGTCTATGCTCATGTGTGCATGCTTGTTTGTGATTAGAAGATTGTGGGAGAGATGAGGAGCTGTAGAACACTACTCTTGGACTGGTAGTCAGAAGGCAGGAACCCGCTCTTCTATCTAAGTCATGCATCTCTTTGGGTGGGTCCGTCTTTCTGCTTCAGTTTTAATGTCCATGAAAACAGTGTTGATGAGTTAGTCTACGATATTGCTGACTAGAAATTCTATAGTTCTATGACTTAGAAGCCTGCAAAATACAGCAAACCATATTTAAAGTAAGGCAGTAAGAGCTTGAAACTTTTTTGAGCTCATTTTTTAAAAAGTATTTTCCCCTTTTATATACATAATGAAACAAAAGAACTACTGATTCTCACACTAGGCTGTGACATCTTCACTTTTTACCTTTAGTGTTTGAACAAACGCCCTGATCCAGGAGCTCCTTCCAACATGGCCTTTCTTTCTGGGAACAGAGGATGGTGTTAGGAGAAGGACACAGCTCTCGCTCAGCCAAGTTCAGATTACACATAGACAGGATTGGGTCACCGTCATCAGCGTTAATAATGGGAGATGAATGGTTGTGTGGGGAACAAATAGAGCATGTTGATAAGTCCTCTTACTTGAGAACTGATCACGGATTCTGCTGAGACCAGGAGCTAAGTTTTAAACACCACAGAATATTTGTATGTAACGTGAGCTGAAATTCACGTTGGTGATCTCAAGATTTCTCTCAGTTGCCCCTTTTTTCCAGGAGAGTTAATTTATCAGTTAATTTTATCACCAAGGCTAGTTCCACTCGAGGCAAAATAGTGATAAAAGCAAGTTTTCTGCATGCCTTAACCATCTTGCTGTGCTCCAAGAAAGCTCTAGACCTCTGTTGATTGTGTGCTTTCTGCTCTTCCCTTGCCTCCAAATCTACTCTCAAATTCACCATTCATAACCAGAAGCAAATGACTGATAACAGCTTACAGCTCTTCCCGAGGGTGTTTACAAATGATGAGGGACAAAGCAGCCAATGCTGTGATGCAAGAATAGCAGATATATGGCACCCCATGGGCTGATCTTCATTGTTCTGTCATGATTGTCAAGGGAGCTGTGAGGGGGGAGGATTGCGAGGCCACATGGAAGCAGGGAGAGAGGAGTATCCTGATTGATTAGTGATGTCTGCTGTGGGCGAGCAGGAGCTACGATGGTAAACATGACACATTGCCACATCTGGTGTACAGGCAAGATATCTGCTCTGCAGTTCATTAGAATTGGGTTTGATTATGAGCCCTGCCACTAACTTCTGGAATGAGTTACTGAGAGAATTAAACGAGGAGATGTGAGTTAAAGGAGAAGATGTGTGTAAAGTGTTTGTGGTAGAGTGTGGGATTAGAAAGCAGTGTGCCTCTTTAGGCTATGCGTCCCCTGAGAAGTCACAAACCTGTCTTATTCATCTTTGTATTCCCGCACAGTGCCTGGCCTACAATAGGCCTTCTATAAATTTTTGCTGAACTAAGGTAAGCTGCCTGTAAAAACAGGTTAAAGGAATGGATCTGGAGAGAATCGAAATGCTGTGCAGATTTAGAACATTTGGAAGTGTGATAGAAGTGTGCGATGAACAGCCCTCCCAGAGGCTCTGTATCAAGTTTCACCTGTTGTCCCTGGTCCCCATCCTCCCCTGCGTCTGGACCCCGTCTCCTGCTCAGCCTCTTTGAGCTGACCCCTTGGTTGGACTGTTTGTTCCTGGATTCTGTCTGTTGGCCCAGCTTTAGTTCCTGGCTCTGTAGCTTGTGGGCTGGTAATGTCCCTCTTGCCACCACCCCTGAGCCCTGCCCAGACCCCACAGTTCCAAAGCATTTGATTCCATCCATGGTCCTTTGGAATTTATTCCCAGAATGCATGCCTGAGTCAGCATCACAAAATCTATTACTCTTTCTGGAATTACAAAACATTCTGTGGTCCCTGGATTATGTGGTAAGCATTCCCAAATATTTCATTTCTAAAATTCGTCTTAGTTCACAATGAGGACAATGGTGCAAAATCCCGATAGCTTAATAATGCACTGTAGTGAAAGAGGTGAAATTATGAGCATTCATTTCAACAATTTTCAGTAGGAGAGGCGGCGGGCTCACCTTGGGCTAATTTGAGTATTGAGAAAAATGGCTGAGCATGCGCCGCATTCCCCTGATGTGCTGTCGTGTGTATACAAACGTTGTCTGGCTTGTGTCTATTAATTCTCATCTCAGCAGCGAATGGAAAATTTGCTACTGAGTACCTTTTAATCAGTCTGTGACATCTGCATCTAAATAAATTGCCTTCATCTTGACATAAATGATTGCAGTTGGAATGGCTCACAGTGACATGAATGCCCTTTCGTATTCACAGCCCATCCTTTGAGGGATGTTCAGACTACGCATTACCCCCTGACGCACAAAAGGCCACATGATGCTGTGATGACATTTGTTGGTGACGTGGACCCAATGCTTCAGTTAATCACAAGGCAGAGTGGCATGCCAGCCTAGGAAAGCTGGAGCACTCAAGACTCTCAGGGAAAACTTCTGCCTCTTACCAACCCCTTAGCTTTTCCTTGGATTTTAATTAGAGTCCATAAAATAGAGCTGCTTTCTCTTGTGCATGGTCAGCAAAAACAGAATGTGCGCAACCTGTCTTCTGAGTTCCTGCTTTTATTCGGAGAGCAGTTAAGCCTAACATTTTCTAGATTTCTTTTTTAAATCAGCATCTTCTTATTTCATTAGTGTCTTTGGAAAGATTTATAACAAATATGTGAAGGGACATGCTGTCCTTTCAGTAGGAGCACAGGGCTTGCTGTGCAGTGAGGACACGAGCCCAAACACTGGCACTATTTTTGGAAATGTATGGTAGGAGTGTACAACATGTACCAAATAAGATAAAATGATTTTATGGGTTTAAAATAGCAATTTGGGTGTCAAATTTGTCTTTGCTGATAAAATAATTATCAGTAGCTAACAAATCATTTTTTTTGTATAGAATTTGAAATATAAGTTCATCTTTAGCATCACTTCTGTTGAATCACTCTTCCCCTTTCTTTTGCTCCATCCTGTCACCTGTCAGTCAGCCCTGCCTGTAAAGGTGGCCCCACCATCGCCCTACTGAAGTCACTGCTTCTCTTCTTCTACCACAAACACACCTCTCCTCTCACCTACTGCTCCTCCCCATTCCTCACCATCTCAGAAAAATGGCAGCTCCCAACTCTAGTTCAGGACCCAACTCTAGGAGTTGTCTTTGACTCTTCTCTCTCAACCACATCTCCTGGCCAGGGCATCTGCCGTTACTTCCATCCCCCAAACACATGCCAAATTTGACCACTGCTCTCCACCTCCAGCACCACCACCCAGGTTTAGGCTGCCTACGATCACTTACCCCCTCTACCCTCCTTCACAGTACACTCACCCACAGTGAACCACAGTAATCTTATAATGTTAATTCAATTGTATCATTTCCTAGCTTCTCCACTGGGGAAAAAAAAAGCAGAAAAAAAAACCCAAGCACCGTATAGGAGCCCACAACCCTTTTCCTTTCTAGCTCCCTCTTGCTTATATTCCTGCAACTAGGTTAGTTTTATTTCAGTTTCATGAACCAGCTCCTACAAATCAATAGGAAAGAAGCTAAGAACACAATAGAAAAACAAGCAGTGACTCTGAGACTGAGCTGATGGTTCCACAGTGTTGGCAATATCTCAGGGAGGTAAAGGCAAAGCTGGGTTCCATTGTGAACTGGAAGTTTGGTTTAAGTTGGGACTTTTAACGCAGGAGCCTGATGAAGACTGAGTAAGAATCGTGATACACCAGGATTTGGATTGGTAGAAACAGCAAGGTAAGTATTTGAGGCAAAGGGTTTTAGGGATTAAAAGGTTGGTGGTTTTTATTAAAGAGTTGATAGGTCTTCTGGGAAGTTTCTATAATGAATAATCAAGTTATTTGCCTGGGCAAGAGTATCCTGGAGTAGTAAAGCGATGATGGGGAAGACAACGAAACAGTGAAGTCCTGTTAATGTAGACTCTACATTGTAGATGATAGGCTGTGCGTGTGTGTGTGTGTGTGTGTGTGTGTGTGTAGGTGGGGTAGTTTCGATCTCAGGTCCAAACTGTGTATGAAGGTGGATGGTTTTGGGTCTCAGAACACTGAGTCCACAGAAAAGAAAATACAAATGTCTCTGAAGTATATAAAAAGATGCTCATTTTGACTTACGATGAGAAATATAGTTGAAAACTACACTGAGATATCTTTGCTCACATATTGGATTTTCAAAGATCAAAAAGTTTGATAAAACCTTACGATGGGGAGGAAGACAGAGAATCCTATGTGTTACTGGTGGGAATGTAAACTGGTAGAATCCATAAGGAGGGCAATCTGGAAATATCTATTAAAATTATAAATGCACATATCTACTGTGCAGAATGAAAATGATCACTTTTAAGTATTTATCCAACCAGTCAGCTAATATCTAAAGGGCCCAGTGTCCTGTAGAACACATTTTGGGAGATGCTGCTTGGAGGGATAGAAATTAGCCCTTTGATTTTGATAAGAGTTGCAAATGTTTTTCTCAGTGTTTTCCCTTTGCATATGGTGATTTTTGTCATGTGAAATTTTGTAATTTTCTGTTGACAAATGTTTTGATCTTTTTTTTTAATGGCTTCTGGATTTGTGTCACACTCCAAGGTTGTAAAAATATGGTTTCTTCTTGTAGTTTTTTGGCTTCCTTTTTTGAGTTACATTTAAGTCTTTGGTCCTTTTGGAGTTTATGGAGGTGTAAGTTGTGAGGTATATATTCAATACTGTTATTTTTCCATGTGGCGACTCAGTGGTTTCAATACAATTTATGGAGCGATTTATTCAGCTCTTAGCATATACTAAATTCTCATAAATATTTAGTTCTTTCTCTGGACCCCCTAGTCTGTTGCATAAATTTCTGTCCATTTAATGCACTACACTGTTTTAATTATTGCAGTTTTGTATTAGGTTTTAAGACCAAGTAGACTTAGTCCCACCTCATTGCCTTCTTGTTCAGAAATTTCCTGGCTCTTCTAGATTCTTTAGTTTCCACGTGAACTTTAGAACCAGCTTGTCTAATTCCATCTCCTCTTCCACCAGATCTCATTGGTGAATTTTTATTTATCGTGTTAAATTTACAGGCTAGCCTAGGGGCATTTATATTTTGTGACGTTAAATCTTCCTAGTTTATGGTATGTTTTTATATTTGATCAAGTTTATTTTGTTTCCTTCAGTACAATTTTAAAGTTTTCTTCGATAGGAATAGATTTCACATTCCTGTTATGTTTATTACTAGTTTTTTTCTTTCTTGTTCCTAATGTAAATAGAATTCTCCATCTCCATATCTATTATCTGCTTTCTGTTGGTACATAGTCCCCCCTTATCCTCTGAGGATATGTTCCAAGACCCCCAGTAGATGCCTGTAACTATGGACAGGATTGCCCTAGAAATACTATATTTTTTCTTATACATACCTACCTATGCTAACGTTTAATTTATAAATTAGGCACAATAAGAGATTAACAATAACTTCTCCTTGGCAGATCTGAATTGTCAGCATCACTACTCTTGTGCTTTGGGGCCATTATTAAGGAAAATAAGGGTGACTTGAACACCCTTGCTTGAACCCAGGCAAGTCACAAACACGATACTGTGAGAAGTCTATCTGATAGCTGAGACTGCTGCTTAGTGACGAACCTCAGGTTGTGGATACAGTGTGGACGAGCTGGACAAAGGGATGATTCACAGTCCAAGCAGGACAGATCGGATTGGTGCTAGATTTCCTCACACTACTCAGAAGGGTGGTGCAATTTAAAACTTATGAATTGTTTATTTCTGGAAATTTTCCTTTAATATTTTCGGACCACATTTGATTGTGGGTAACTGAAACCTCAGAAAGCGAAAGCACAGATAAGGGAGAACTTCTGTATATCTGAAGGTTTTTGATTCCACGCATTTATTTTATACCCAGACATGAATGGAATTCTCTTGTTGTTTGTAATATTTTAGTTGAGTTTTCTAGGTGTGCAATCATATTGTCTGCATATAATGATAACTTTACCTCCTTTCCAATTTTATACGTATAAATTTCCTTTCGAATACTTGCTTGGGCTAATACCTCAAGAACAATATTAAGGGGCCGGCCCTGTGGCAGAGTGGTTAAGTTCGCGTGCTCCACTTCAGCGGCCCAGGGTTTCGCCGGTTCGGATCCTGGACGCGGACATGGCACCGCTTGTCAGGGCATGCTGAGGCGGCGTCCCACATACCACAACTAGAAGGACCTACAACTAGAATATACAACTACGTACTGGGGGGATTTGGGGAGAAAAAGCAGGAAAAAAAAAAGAAGATTGGCAAAAGTTGTTAGCTCAGGTGCCAATCTTTAAAAA
This sequence comes from Equus caballus, assembly GCF_041296265.1. Classification (NCBI taxonomy): domain Eukaryota; kingdom Metazoa; phylum Chordata; class Mammalia; order Perissodactyla; family Equidae; genus Equus; species Equus caballus. Next base: position 17,415,513 of record NC_091689.1, on the reverse strand, counting down.
AAAAAACAATATTAAGCGATAATGATGATGGTGAGTACTATTGTCTTGAATTTTCAACTTTAGTGAGATGGTGTCTAGCATTCCTTCATCCAGCATGATGTGGACTTTGGGTTGTGATAGATACGTTGTATTATGATAAGGAAGTACCCACCTTTCCTAATTTTATGAAATGTTTTATCAAGAATGTATGTTGAATTTTATCAAATGCCTTTTCATCGTTTACAAAGAAGATCATAGGATTGTTCCTCCTTAAATCTATTAACAGAGGTGAATACATTTTCTGATACTTAATCATGCTTTTATTCTGGGAATAAACCCTACATGGTCATTATATATTAACTTTTAAATCATTTGCTGGATTATTTTGCTAATTTTTAAAGGATCTTTACGTCAATTTTTTTTGTATGTGTCTGCCAGCTTGTTGAGTTTTGGTGTCAGTAGTTAATATATTTTATAGAAACAACAAGAATGTGACTAGGGTCGTATGCCCGTCTCTGAACTGCTCTCTGTCACCAGGGCTATGCTCAAGCCTAGGTCACTTGACCACTCTTGGATCTGGGAGCCTACTCAGTTTCTTATTTATTTATTAAACCACTTTACTGAGATATGATTGACATACAAAAAGCCATACATATTTAACATATACAACTTGATGAGTTTGGAAATAAGTATATATCCCCAAACCATCACCATGATCTATGCCATAAACCTATCCATCACCTCCAAAAGTTTTCTCCTGTCCTCTTTTTACTATTATTATTATTTGTGTGTGTGTGTGTGATAAGAACACTTAGCTAAGATATGCTCTCTTAGCAAATTTTTAAGCATAGAATACAGTATTGTTAACTATAGGCTTTATGGTGTACAGTAGATCTAGGAATTATTATCTTATATAACTGAAATTTTGTATTCTTTGACTAATACTGCCCTGTTTCTTTCACACTCAGCCCCTGGCAACCACCATTCCACTCTCTGCCTCTATGAGTTTGACTATTTTAGATTCTCCATTTAAGTGGGATCATGTAGCATTTGTCCTTCTGTGTCTGGCTCATTTCACTCAGCATAATGTCCTCCAGCTGCACCTATATTGTTGCTACTGATAGGATTTCCTTCTTTTATAAGGCTGTATAATATTCCATTGTATATATGTAGATTTCCTATTTCCTTTATCCCTTCATCTGTTGATGGACATTTAGGTTGCTTCCATGTCTTGGCTATTGTGAATAATGCTTTCATGAACATGGGAATTAAGATATCTCTCTAAGATCCTGATTTCAATTCCTTTGGATACATACCCAGAAGAGGGATTGCTGGATCATATGGTAGTTCCATTTTTAATTTTTTGAGGAATTTCCATACTGTTTTCCATAGTGGCTTCAACAATTTACATTTCCACCAACAGTGTCAAAACGTTTTCTTTTCTCCACATCCTCACCAACACTTGTTATCTTTTGTTTTTTTTGATAATAAACATCCTAACAGGTGTGAGGTGACATCTCATTGTGGTTTTGATTTGCGTTTCCCTGCTGATTAGTGATGTTGAGCATCTTTTCATGTACCTGTTGGCCATTTGTATGTTTTCTTTGGAGAACTGTCTATTCAATTCCATTGTCCACTTTCTAATTGCATTATTATTATAATTATTATTTTGTTATTGAGTTGTATGAGTTCCTTACATATTTTGGATATTGACTCTTTATCAAATATATGGCTTGCAAATATTTTCTCCCATTTCATGGGTTCCCTTTTCATTTTGTTGATTGTTTCCTCTGCTGTGAGGAAGCTTTTTAGTTTGATGAAGTCCCACTTGTCTATTTTTTCTTTTGTTGCTTGTGCTTTTAGTGTCATATCCAAGAAGCCATTGCCAAGACCAAGGTCAGGAAGCTTTTCCTCTGTTTTCTTGGGGCCAGTTTCACTTGAAGTGCATGGGCTGAGAGTTGGATAGGGGTGGTTCCTCCAAAGCAAAATTGGGGCTCAGTTATCAAAAGGAGGGATATGAGGTGGAGAAAACAACAGATGTCCCACCATTGGCAGAGTTGGTGATAATCCAGCTTCAATATTTCAAACTGCATTAGCAGTGGAGGCAGGAAGTTTCCCTGCTGATAATTGTGTGGGACATCAGGAGAACTCTTATCAGCTCTGGACCAACAACTTTTAGACTTGTTTTATACGGGAGAATTAACTTCTAATTTGTTTAAGCCGTTAACAGAAACATCTTCCATGTGGAAATAAAAACATGAAATATTTTTCATATTGGCAAAGCCAACGTGAGCATTTCCAATGCCACTGGAAAACACAAGGACTAGAACTATTTCATGGTATTCTGTTTCAAAGCCCCAGAATGAATTCAGGAGCAAAGCAGAGGCCTTGAACGGAATCTTTTTATTTGCAAGCCACTTGATGTGGATTCCTTCTTGAAAACACTCCTATGTCCCAGTATTGTACATTCCTCATAATAACAAAATGTTGGAACTAAAAACAATTATTATTGAGTTTAACGTAATTCTCATGTTGTCAGAAGTCTCTGTGAAAAGATCTGATTTCCATTTGGTGGTAGTTCAAGTGCTTTATGAAATATTTATATAGAGAAGATATGCTTCCTGCTGTCTTTTCTTGTAAGGTTTCTCATTTAAACCTGCCCTAGATCAAATCAATATTAGAGCGATAATGTAAAAGAAATTAAAACTGTTTTAAATAGCTGCTAGAAGAGTAGCTTAATTCAAATCAGAGCAAGTCTAGGGGGAAGGAAGTAAATGTGAACCTATCTTAAGCACAGCATTTAGGAATTGTTCAATGATAATTCAGAGTAAAATAAACTGGATATTCACTCCAGGACACTTAAATAACTAATTAAAAAAAGGATACTACTGATTAAAGGAATAAGGTAATAGTTCTGGTGCTTGTGGCTGGGACGTATGCAAATGATATTTACTCTCGGTGAAGCCTCTTCAAAGACACTTAAAACTTCCATACACTTAGTATTTATGTTTTTACACTGCCTTTTGATCTGATTGCCTCTTAGGTAGGAAATATTGGGAGTGGAGGAAAGGCACTATGGGGAAGTGGAAAGAGCATAAACTCGGGGTTTTGGAGGACTGGAATCTTTTTCTGGTTCTGCTGCTACTCAGCCTGGATAGCAATTAACCTCCTCTATGCCTCTTCTTCTTCCTCAGAAAAAATTGTCTGGTCCCTTCCCATTTTCACATCCTATTATTCTGCAAGTCAGGAGTAGTGGCGCACCTTACAAAGAAAACAAGTGAGCAAAAAAACTAAAACTTTCAAGTGCTTCCCCTGACAATAAACTAAAATCCAGCAGGCACTGCGCATCGTACCATATATTCATCCACACACACATCTAATACATATGTTACATACACACACAGTACATACACCATACACACATATGACACATCACATGCATATATGATGCACATCACATATACATATAAGAAACATACATCGCATATACATATAGATATGATGCATATATCATATATGTATATATAATGTGCAGTATCTACTAAGTAGCAGACTCTGCACTGTAGGAGATTCATATAGCAGATACAGAGCAGAGGTTCAAAGTACAATCTCTTCAGCTGGACTTTTCTCCATGCTTGTGTCCTGGTTACTCTACTTGCAAGCTGGGTGACTTTAGACCTTTTACTTAACCTCGTTGCACCTCAATTTTGTCTTTTAAATGTGCATAAGTCATAGTTTCTACCTCATGGTGTTGGCTTTAGGATTAAATGAGATAATACGTAAAAAAGTATACTCCTATTAGTGCCTGGTACATTGTACATACTCTGCACATTGCCAGTATCATCCTACTTACTTCTCCCAAGATCTCTATAAAGTAGGGTGGTGTTGGTTTGCAACTTTGGGAGCTTCCCAGGTGAAACTGTCTCTGTACACGGAAGGCAAAAAGAGAGACTGAAGGAAGAGGTAGGCCACTTTAGATTGGTAGGTGGCAGGTGTCATAAGCAAGGGAACTTACATACGAGGCTTGTCTTGGGTGGTTGCAAGACGTGTAGATCTCCACACCTGCCTGCCAGAATCTTAAAAGTTTATATAGATGTCTTAAATGGGTTCAGTCACATATTCAGTCCAGATGGTCTCAGCAACACCTTACTCTCTCAAGGCTACATGCTTGGAAGAGCTCTGGCTATGGGAATGGTGGGTGGAATGTACATGCCAAGGACAGGGAAGGGGGTGAGGAGCTTTCTCATGGTCCAGGTCCAGCTCAGGGTCAGCCAGCGGTCACATACTCTAGATGACCTCCTCCAACAGAGGGATTTTTATCTCCATATTTGTGGCATCTGAAGGTCAAAGAGACTGAGTAATTTACCCAACAATGTCATGGGTCCTGATACAACTGTTCTGGTCAGAGTAAGCTGTTTGGTGTTGTTTTCCATGGTAGAAAATTGTCACCAGGCAGTGTGTCCATTTTCTCTGGTTGTGTGACTGACTTCTTCTTTCAAGCTGACTCCAGCTTCGATCCAGCATCCAGGCTCGCCTTCTGCAGGGGGCAGGAATGTTCCCTTACACTCTTAAAGGGTAACCGAATGGGAGAAGAGGCAGCAGTAATGATTTCACTGTCCACAGGCAACTCTGGGTGCAGAGAGAGGTATAGAGATCAACTTGCCAAGGGCTGCAGAAAACTTAGATGGTTTAGGGGAGAAGGTGAGCGCTAAGTCACTGATAGGCGCATATATGAGCACCTGTGTAACTCCAGGTAAGCTGAAGGTGACTTATCATTCCATATAAGTGTTCCAGTTTGCATTTTACTTCAAACCTTTTTGCAGTGTGTTCTAAATATGAGATTCTAAGTCTGTGGACCATCACACACTGCATCCAGGCCAGCATTCCCACAGGATGCTCTGGAGGTCATAGAGTGTAAGGACCTCACCACTGAGAGAAGCGTTGCTCTCATTGAGGCTGGTGGCTCCCAAATGCCTGCCTGTGAACCTGTGCTGGCCAGGGAAGATATTTTTCTCCTGTTGTGACAAAATGCAAAAAATGAAGACAATTACATTTGCATTGGTTTGTAACATTTTCATAGCATCCTACAGTATAACGCAGTTGAGTTATAACTCTGGAGTAGATCCATGAAAAGGAACAGGCCATGTTGTTTCTTGAAATTTTTCTGTTCCATCAAGTCCAGAAGCCTTGGAATCCCTAATTGGATCCAGCCTTCTGTTCCACAGAAATAGTACACCTGAGATAGCCGGTCATGTTGCGTGACTCATTGGGACCCATCAGTCCTGCTCTGCCACTTACTAGTGTGTGACTGCAGTTATTTAAAATCACTGGGACTCAGTGGCTGAAAACTACAATGGTTTATGTCTTACTCACACCTTATGTCTGTTGCAGGTTCCCATTGCTTCACCATGTTGTCCTCCCTCAGGGATGGGCTGGAAGAGCCTCCACATCTTGGAATCTTGCTGGTCACCATGGTCACATGAGTCATGCACTGGATTTTAAAGGCTTCCACCTGGAAGTGGTGCATGCTATTTCCCCTCACATTTCATTGGTCAAGGAAAGTCATGTGACCACACCTAACTTCAAGGAGCCAGGAAAGTACAGTCCTTTAGAGAAGTTCTTGGAAGGAGAAGTGGAAATATTGGTAAATAGCAGTAAGGCCAAATGTACTATCATTTATTTCATATCCCCTTGTATTTATTTTAGTTCAGCATTTTTACTGGTTGAGATAATTTTACATCTTGATTCTGGTATGAATTTTATTAGCTGCTAAATTTTGAGAGTTATGGCATTTCCCTAAGAACTGCCCCTAGCCTGATAGTGATCCACTGACCAGTGTATTAAGACTACAGTCATTCAATGGTTTCAAGTCCACTTTCTCCATAAGGCGATCATAAGAAATTCTATCACATTCTTTGCTGAAATCAAGGCATACTATTTGGATATCTTGCCCTTGACTTATTAATGTAGGATCTCTATCAAAAAAGGAGATGAGATGAGTTAAGATGAATACTTGATGTTCTGTAAGTTTGGAATATTATGAACCGAAGGTCTGGATAAGTGAATTTTTAGCTTTTATTTAAACATAGAGCCAACATTATTTTAATAACTTCTGTTAGTGACACAAGGTAATATATCAGTTGGGCTCTCTAGTTGGGTATTTGGGGGTCTTGCAGACAGTTGGAAGCTGTCAGCCAAGTACCAAACCAGCCTTCAGAACCAAAGAAAAGACACAATTCTCCCAAAGTGATAATAGCATCAATAAAGTGAACACTTGCATGGTACTTGGTGCACGGATGTTTTGGGGCCAGAGCAGACGATACCATGTTCTATCATCCAGAACTAATTACATGGCTCCACCTATAACAAAGGGGGCTGGGAGACTGACTCTTCTGCTTTAGCTTGGAGAAAAATGAAATGGTCTTCTATTGTGTCTTCCATAATACGCCTTTTAAAGATTAAAGACAGAGAGAACACTTTTTTAAAAAGCTGAACATTATCTGGAAAATTCAGAAATCACCATCCAGAAAATAAAACCACTGTTAGTTCTTCCATGTTTCAAGGCAATAGGAAATTCACACACAGGGGGTTGCTCAGGCAAAAATATAGTGAACTGAAATGTGATTTTAATCAGCTCACAACCTTTTTTACATTTCATTTTGCTCTGTGTGTGCGTTCATGGAAGAGAGTGAGCAGCATTAGTCCATTATTCTGGGATTTTAAGGTAAGAGAAGGGAGTTTCAGGAAAGAATGCACACTCCAAGAGCACGGAAAGAGGAAGAAACACCTGAATGATGAGACTAGTACCAGCAGATGGTGCTGCTGGGGCACAAAATTAAGATTTGTTAGAAAAAAGAGGTATCAGATAAGAGACAGCAGGTGTGAGAGAAAATGTAATAACTGTTTGGACCTACTTGGAGGTTTGAGTTCTCCCTGCTACAGGCAGATCCGTCTGGGTTTTGGTGATTTCTTGCAATGGCCACATGAGTTTTAGGCATCTCCTAAAGCACAAACATCTGACACCTGCTCCTGTGTCTGAGCAGGACTGGGGGAGGCTGTGCAGTTTGCCTCCTGTTTTCACGGCAGACTTTTAGCAGCCCCTGGCTGCTCATCTGTGGCACCCGCATGCATGGGTTCACGTAGAGTCTCCAGTTTTTCTTATTTGCCCAGCTTTTACAAAACTGTTTTTGTGTGCCCTGCAAAATTTGTCCAGACTGTCAATCCAAGAGAGTCACAGTTTCTTTTCTCACATGGCCACCTTAAAAACAAGGTCACAAGGACCTGGGAGTCTATATCTAATAAAGGATGTGAAAGGTCAGATGGCGGCAACAAAGGAAGCTGCATTTACTCAGCAGAGCTTGACCTCCTTGCCTGTCAAAGCACAAGCCAGCCTAACCGGGACGTTTAGAAGAGCCCCTCCAAAGTAGGTCACGGTCAACGTTCCTTTTATACCGAGCTCCGTAGTAAATCCTGCCGCTGGCCGGGCTCTTGCGAAGCTGCCTTTCCGAACTGCGTTTTCAGGAGTCTGACAGCGTTCTGGGCTGGGAGTCAACTGACCCACTGGGTTCCAGTCCAGCCTGTCGGGGCCTCAGTTTCCTCCTCAGTTCAACGACAGGGTTGGACACTCTGACCCCGAGGCATCTTTCAGCTCTCCCACGCCACAGTCGCACATTTCTGAGTGGCGCGGCCCGCTCCGCCCTTAGGAAAGGGCCCGCGATCAGGGAGACTCCTCGGTCAGCACCAAGGACAAGGGCCCTGGGGCCAGCTGCGCAGACGCAAGGTCACTTGCGAGCAGGTCCGGCTGAGTGTTCCGGCTCTGGGGTGCGGTGGGGGTGCGGGGAGGGCTGTGTGTCCTGGGGGGAGTGTTGTGGGAGGGGGAGGAGCAGCCCCGGGCAATGAGGTAAGGCCGGTCCCCGCTGCGATCTCACAGATTCTGCGCCAAGAGGCCGCGGTGGCTGCTGCGAGCCGGGGCCGCCCCTCCCTTCGCTGCGCCGCGCCCCCAGCCGCCCCGTCCGGCCCGCGGGGGACGCCCCCGCTGCTCCGCACCTGGAGGCCGCGTCAAGTCCTCCCCTACGCCAGCGTTGACCCCTCCACCTCCTTTCCTTCCCGAGCCCCGCCCAGCTCCCCGCCAGGCCCGCGCCGCCACCGCTGCCCCCTCGGGGTTCTTCTGGACACACCCACGACTCTGACCGCACCACTCAGGGTTGGGGGCTCCGGGCCGCCTTTCTGCTCCTCCGGCCCCAACTCTCGGTGGGGGAAGGGTCTCCACGCCCCTTTCCTCCCCCGCCCCTTTCCTCCCCCGCCCGCGCCCCCAGAGCCCCGCCCCCGTTTGCCCCGCCCCCACTTGCCCCGCCCCGCAGGCCCCGCCCGCCGTTGCCCCGGGAATCGCGGATCTAGCCTCTGCAGGAGGCGTCCGGCCCAGCGGAGCAACCCTCGCGCCACCGCCGCCACTCCCGCCGCCACCACCGCCGCCGCGCCCCAGCTCCGGCTCCGGCTCCCGCTCCAGCGCCCACTCGGTCGGCCATGCCGCCCCGCCGCGCCCCGGCATCCGGCGCGCAGCTGCTGCCCGCGCCGGCCCTGCTGCTCCTGCTGCTCGCGGGGCCCCGCGGCGGCTGCCTGGCCAGCCCGGTGCCCGCCGCGCCCCTGTCCGCGCCGGGGCCGTGCGCCGCGCAGCCCTGCCGGAACGGGGGCGTGTGCACCCCGCGGCCCGCGCCCGACCTGCAGTCCCCGGCCCCCGTCGGCGAGCCGGGCTACAGCTGCACCTGCCCCGCCGGGGTCTCCGGCGCCGACTGCCAGGTGAGTGGACGCGGGGGGCGCCGGGCGGGGCGGCGGCCGGGGACCCGCAACCTCTCCGCCGTCCGCTGCGCGCTGCCCGGCGCCGGGCTCCAGCTTGCCTGACACTCGCTTCAACCCTTCTGGAAGGGGATGGACCCAGCCTCTCGGCCCTCGTGGACGCGGACCCCTGGCCGACCTTGCGAGTGCCGCTTCCCTGCCTACACTGGTTCTCCGGCCGTGCCAGCCCGCGGCTCTTGGGGCGCGCCGCTCCAGGGCCTGGCAGCGACCCTAGTCCCGGTACTCCTGGCACGAACGACCATTGGCCACCAAGTGGCGCGCCCCTCCCGGCCCGTGCCCAGCCGCGCTCCGCTAGAGCGCGGTCTCGGTGCCTGCCGTGGCAGTGAGAGGAGCCAGTTCTGAGTGTCCCCGGGGAGGTGTTAAGTGTCCAGGTGGCCCCTGCTCAGTGTCCTGCTGGGCCCTGTGTGTGTCGAGGGTGCGCGGTGTGGGCGGCAGGTGATGGCGGGCTCCGTGCTAAGCGGTCGGGCACTTTCCTTTCTTTCCTCCACCCTCGAGGGCTCTGACTAGGCAGCCAGAGGCCGAGAGGGCAGCTGCCTCCCCGCGGCCTGCAACCAACCCTTTCTGAGCTTTGGAGGGAATGTTGGAACAGTCGGAGGCATTCGAGAGGACGCTGCGCGTTGGGCTTCGTGTGTCGCCCTCCGGGGTGGATGCTCCTCGAGTCGCACGCTTGGGCGGGCAGCCAGGGCCTGAGCAGGGCGCTGGGGAGCTTCGAGGAAGCGTGGGGCCGTGCGAGGGATGGGAGGTGGCCGGTGGCCGCCCGTCGATTTGGGATTTCCAAGAGAATTTGGCAGAAAATAATAGATGAGGCTGGATTACAAAATGCTAAAGCTCAGTGAAACCTATTATCCTATTAACATCAACATTTTCAATAGGCGATTTGGTAGTGATGTGTGTGCAGGTAAAAATCTTCAAGTCTGTTCCAGGGCAGGCGCAAATAACGAATTTATTAGAAATGATTAAATTAAACCAAGTGTACATGGAACATATCTGGGATCAGATGCTTTCTTTCTTACATTTAGAGTGGAGGAGTTTGTTTCAAATAAATGATGAAAATACTGCAAGAGTTGACTTCGAGAATGCTCAAATGCACTCATTTCTGTGGAGAAGAAAAGCCACATATAATATGATAAGATATGATAGGGTTTAATTTTTTTAATAGAGGTAAATGGGATTGAGAAGCTTGACCTTGACAGCCAGAATTTTCACTATTTCCCAGAATCTATTTTTTCTTTACTAGCAAATTATCAACCTGAATCTACCTTTTCAGTCTTGTGCTCCCCTTCTTTGTTAACTGGTTCCGCTGCGCTTTGACTCCCTTAAAGGGGGTCATAGTGATGACAGTGAGTGTAGAGTACATTTAGGGCATGATGACTCTTTGAGGAAATGCCTGTTGGAGGCATTCTAACCATTAGGATGAAATCTTGCTTCCTAATTTCCCCTGCTGATTGATGATCTATATGACTTCTGCTGAAGAAGTGAGTTGCCTGAATGCTTCGATCAAACTGCTCTTCTATTTACTTCTGAATTCCATCCTGGAAAGAAATAGTTGATTTGGACTTGAAGTGTGGTAGGGATGGCCAGGAGTGGGGAGGTGAGAGTGCACATCTGTTTAAGTCAATGGGAAGAAAGACTGGACATTGGGAATTTAACCTGAGATTTTTTTTGGTGTGACTTTAAAAATAGGTATAAGAACTCTTTATGGAAGGGAAGGACCTCTGTAGGGCTTCCTAAAGATGGCTCACAGAGAAGCATAAATATTTTTTGTCCTAAGTAGTGGTTTGATAGATAAGGTAACTCATTCGGAAAAGGGTCATGAACTAATATATAATCCTGCAGGACCAACTGGTGCAAAATAGATTTGGGTTTCCTGTTCAGCTCCCAGTTGAGGCAGCCTTAACTGGATGTTCTGAGTTCCCAGTTGAGGAGAAAGCTCAAGTCACTGTAATTCTAACAGGAACGCTTAGCAAATTTGGAACCTGACCCGGCTTGGTTACCCAGAACTTACTGAGATGATTCAGACCCTTACAACCCATAAAAAATTGATTCCCGATCATTTTAATTTAATCTTTCATGATCTTGCAGTCATACTCGAGACTCATTTTCCGTGGGGGAAAAAAGGCAATCTCAGTAGAGAAGTTGAACAGAGAGGAGAAGAACCCCCTACACATACTCAATTATAGATCCGGGAAATGGCTGTTAGCCATTGCAGATGGGCGGGTGGTGGCAGAAACAGAACCTCATGCTCGCTGGGTAAACTGAAAATGGAATTTTACCTGCGTGTGAAGAGAATCCTTTGAATGGAGAGTGCCACCCCTCCCCCAACTACAAATACAGTAATGTTAGCAATGGAAACCTTAGGACCTAACTCTGAAGTTTCTTTTCTTTTCTTTCTTTTTTTTTTTTTTGTGGAGAAGATTAAGAAAATCATAAACCAATAATTGGGATTAAAATGGATTAAGACTGTCTTCAGTTTTTCTGTGATTGGTTGACATTGGGCAAGCCAACCAGACTGGGTCGAGACGGTGCTTCTTGTATCTCGAGGTGACAGGAACTCACAGGATCTGGGAACTGGGTAGTGTGAAGGGACAATGTGTGGGATTTGAAGCTGGGATGCTCTCATTAAACCTGCTGTGACAGGTGATCTAAACGGACTGAGTCTCATTTGCTCAACTTCAAGGCTAGGATCTACTGAACAGGGTTTGTATTAGAGTGTGGTTCTCTTTGTGATGTTTGACTACTGACAGCTTTTAAGCCTCACAACTCCATCTTCCCCTTCTGCCCCACATCTAGGCATCTGATAAGAAAGCCTGGGTGCTCCTTCTTTGCTGTGGGCCATGCAAGCCCCCACCCATGCTATACTGGCACCATCCTCATCTGCAGTAAAACCCCCAAGCCAGTCTCTCCCTTGCTCTCTCAAGCCACTGTAGACCTATTTGCAAGCTGCCTGCATTCCCCAGAGGGCCTCATTATGTGAGCAAGAAAATTTTTCATACCCTGTTGGTGTGTGTGTGACATTTTTAGCCTGGACATCCAAGCCAAATTTTGGGTCGGTGACCATCCTGTCCCTGTGGGGTGTCTATCACAGGATTTTTGGGAAGATTAAATTAATTGAGCATTGTAAGTCACTGAGCACCTGGGGTGCCTCCATAAATGTGAGCTCTTCTCTTTTCTATCTTTTTAAACTTTTGTGCACATTTCATATGCTCATTACTGAAATGCATTAGGTTGACAGAACAAGTAGAATCATTTCCTTTTGTCAGATGTAAAAACTGAAGCCCATTTTGATTGAGTGACTAATACAAGTTCTCACATTTCGATACTGCCCTAAAAATTGTGCAACACTTAAAATACGTCTTTTCTAAGTCCTCTAACACACTTAAACATATTAAATCATGAGGGTTCAATGGATTCTAAAAATGTGTGTGGAAATCTAACCTACAGAGACATGTTGATGATGATGATGATGATTATGTTGCTGGTGATGGTTGCTAGCTCTTTTCTCAGCAACTGTGTGCCATGTGCCAGCACTATTTTCAGGGTTTTATAGATATAACTCACCAACCCTCCCAGTAGCCTATGAGCTGGGTGCTATAACCATCCCCATCATACAGAGGAAGCACAGACAAGTTAAATGACTGGCCCAAGGTGACTCTGCTAGGAAGTGGTTGAGTTGAAATTTGAACCAGGTGGCCTGGCTTGATGCAGAGTTGTAGAGTCTAAAGGATGCTGAGATGAAAGTCCGGCCTTGGCCCTGTTATTTTTAGCTGCGTGACCTGAAGCAAGAGCTGTAACCTCTTTGAGTCTTATCGGTATAAAGGGGCCGAAGTGGTTTCTGAGTTGGGGCTTCCTCTAAAACGCTCAGCTTGTATGGCTGTGCTCAGCTGGAGTAAAAAGGCTCAGAAATGACAAGAACACAGCCAATTCTCTTTACACCACATACCAAGCAGGACCTTCCCTCCGCATTAGGACTCTGGGTCCTAGCTCAGGTTATTTTTACCATGAGGACAAGCAAATACATGGACACTAAAGAGAAGAAATAGAAATATTTCTGATGGCTTTGAAAAAACTTCAACTTTAAAAAGTAGAGCCTGCTCTTCTTGGCTTTCTGGTTCATTTGGGGAAGCGGGCAGGTTTCTGCTGGGTTGGTTTTTCTTTGCCGACGCGCAGTGCAGGAACTCCTCCCTTCTCTTGGGCCATCCATCAAAGGTGGGGATTGTTTACATTTGTATTATTTTGCTGTTAAAGCTTTTTTATTTTAATGAAATAATTCTTTGCCAAATATTCGAGCAAGCAGACACCTGTTTGTTTTTTCATATCTTGTTCCCTAGGAATCTTATCCTTCGAGATTATAACGAAAATGTGTCAATTTCTGCACTTGGAGAAAAGAAGGCTTGTGTAGCTGCCTTTGATGCAAGCTAATTTTACTCACTAAGCTGATTCTATAATCCTCTCTTCTGATCAAACATGCCAACTTGAAACAATGGTTCTGCTCCAGATGAATCCATTCTGGATTGAAGTTGGCTAACAAACAACGACAAAGAACTCTAGTTCTTTGCATAGCATTAGTCTCCTCCACTGGACTTTTTGCACACACACATACAGACTTGCATTGTGATATGTGCAAAAAAATGTCCAATATTAGCTGAGATACCAAGAGACATTGCTTCTTTCTCTGGCTTTTCTCTTAACTTTTGTGACCTTGGGAGAGTAATCGAACATCCCAGCACCTCAGTGTTCCTATTTCTAAAATGGACTAATAATGCTTGTCTTATTTTCTTTATAGAAAAGATGAAGTTCCTCCATGGGAACATAGTCAAGTTTTTTTTTCAATTATAAAGAAGAACGGGAGAATGAATTTTAAAACATTTTTTTAAAAAGTAAAATATTGCATAAATGCAAAGTATACTAGGAAAGGATTATGCTTCCTGTATAAAATACGATTACACCAATTTATTGTGTCTGTGATTGTTTTCCTTCAACAAACAGACTCAGCTTTTTCTCCCTACTCGGATGAGTTATGTACAACATAAGTTTTAAAAATGAAAAATTCATTGTATTAACATTTTGATAAATGTGTGGTTCTTTTTATTCTAAAATAAATGAATAATTTCTCAGAAACTTCTCGATGACTTCAAGTTTTCCTTTGAAGTGAACAAAAAAGCTTGTCAAAATTCTTGTAACCATTTTAATAAAAGACATAGATGTTTTTCTTGGTGCTATTAAAATGAAGTGACTTTCTTCTTTTGTTTATTCGGTGCGTTATTAGGAAACATCACTTTCTTCGCTTGGCCACCTGACAAAAACGCATTTCTGTCTTAAGCTTCTTTGCTTAAGCTTCTCATGTGACGTGGTACCATCCAAAATGGTTTTATTTGCGCCCTCACTTCACAGGCGTCAAACAGGAAAGAAAACCTATCTGGAGCTGAAGGGTATCTGAGTCAGAGAGCAGAATGGCTGCGTTGTATTTTTAGATCTGCTTACCGATTCAGCAGGCAGCTGTGGTCAGAGCAGCTTAATCCAGAGGCAGAGACTACAGAATCTTGCCCCCCAAACAGAACCCCAATAGCATATCAAAGTTATATGGACAGAATTTCTTTATATTTACCCTTTCTCCTCTTCACCTAAATTGGTGCCCAACCTGGCTGCTTCTTAGAGTCACCTGAGAGCTTTAGCAAACATGAGTGGCGGGGTCCTACCGTCCCCCATCCCCTCGGTCCTGACTTAATTGGTTTGCGGTGGGGCCTGGGCACTGGTAGTTTTTATATGCTCTCCAGGTCATTCTGTATGGCCAGGGCTGAGAAGCACCCTCTAGACTTTTGTTCTCTCCCCCTGCAGCCTCTCAGCAGGCAGCACGAGGCATAGGAAAAGAACACAGTTGCACCTGCTCTCGGTCATTCACCTGAAGAGCATCCAGTTTCAAAGGGCCTGGAATTCCTGGCCCTCACCATCCTCGAATGGCAAAGGTTTTGCATCTCCAAGTGGACTTGATGTCTCCACGAAGGGGACTGATGGGTGGTGTGTGCTGGAGTGGGAAGAGTCCAGGCCTGGGTTGGAATCCAACTCTGAGTGCCCTCAGATAAGTATTTAATTTTCCTGTGGCTTGGTTTCATCATCTGTGAAGATGGGATCCTGATGCCAATATTGAAGGTTGTCGTGGCTTAGAAAAGTGTCCTGCCCACTGACTGGCCCTTAGGAGACACTCAATAAAAGGTAGCCATGGGGCATAGCTATAATAGGAATCTTATTTATTTCATGCTTTTTTTTTTTTTTGATGAGGAAGATTGGCCCTGAGCTAACATCTGTTGCCAATCATCCTCTTTTTGCTTGAGGAAGATCATCCCTAAGCTTACATCTGTGCCAGTGTTCCTCTGTTTTGTATGTGGGATGCCTCCATAGCATGGCTTGATGAGCGGTGTGTAGGTCCTTGCCCTGGATCCGAACCGCAAACCCCAGGCCACCGAAGTGGAGCGTGTGAACTTAACTGCTAAGTCACGTTGGTTGGCCCTAATTTCGTGCTTTTCTTTACAAGAATGGGGGGGACTAGAAAGCCCTTTCTCTTGGACCAAAAACAAAAAAAAAATCATTTCTTTCCTACCTGACTGCCAAAGAGACTAAAATTCCGTTGGTAGAGATTCATTTCTGTGGTTGTGATGTGTCAGATGCTAGAAGACTTGGGTTGTGGTGCTGACACCCTACAGCACTGACTTCCATTAGTTCCTCCTCTGTATTCTTACCACGGGCTGCCAAGAACGGTGAAAGAACAAGGTGAACCGAGTGTGCGCTGGTGGCCTAGCCTCTTATGGAATCGTTCCTCGCTTTATTTGAGCACTAACCTGTCTTCAGTCAACAATCATGGGTGAGTCTAAGGGCAGTTGTCTCTGACTTCCCGCTCCCTGCTCCCTGGGGTGGGTGAGAGCGGAGCAGGACAGCCGGACTGCATGCTCCAGGACGACGGGCACACCAGGCACCCAGACAGCAGACAGGCGGCCAGCTAAGAATGGTTTTAACATTTTTAAATGGTTGGAAAAAATTATATTTTGGGATGCATGAAAATTATATGAAATTCAAATATCAATGTCCATTGATAATGTTGTATTGGACACGGCCGCACCTATTTCTTTGTCCTGTTTGTGACTGCTTATGCGCCCCAACAACAGAGTTGAGTAGTTGAAATAGTATCGCCCACGAAGCTGAAAACAGTTGTTATCTGACCCTTGACAAAGGAAGAAGTTTGCCAAATAGTTCCGTCAACGTTGGTGGAAAGAGTTTATTTTTCCATTTTTATTTATTTGACTTAGCTAAAGCCTGCTCCCCTTTGCGCCCCTTTCCCCTCCTCCCTCCATCCCTTCTTCTTGAGGGGTGTCTAAGGCCGGACTCTATGGGAGATATGCGGACAGATAAACAGAGCCCTTGACTTCCAATTGCTTAAATCTCAAGAGTCACCCTAGTCAGACTTTAACTTTTCATTGTACGTCGGGCCCTGGTTTAGTGTGTTCAGAGACCACAGCTATAGTCTATTTCCAGGGAGGCGCGTGCAAGTAGGGAAAAGAAATGCTAGCTGTGGGGGTTTGGGGTGTGAATTTAGAGGTTTAGAATCTCCGCTCACTTATTACAAGCTTATGAGCTTTCTTAACTCCAGTTCCATATGCATAAAGAGGATGGTGAGAAGGATTAAAGAGAGCAGCTTGTAAAACCTCTGGCACAGAGTTGGCCCTCTGTACATACACCCTGCTATTTTTATAAAAGTGGATGTGATTCTCCTTTTTGTGGCCAAGGAAACATGCCTGGGGTTGTACAGCTCGCTGATGGAGTTGGGGATCTGGGCCCGGGCGTTGTGGCTTTGAGCGTGGTGTTATTACTGTGATTCTCTTGCACTTGCTTTAAACTCCTCCGTGGTTTATGGCTTTCAGAGTCAGTGCTGGAGGGGAACGGCGGAGGAAAAAAGGAAAATGGGTTCCAGTTCTGGCAGTTTTAGTTTCTGTAGGGATGCTTTGCGTTTGTGTAATCTTAAGGTTTTTCTTTCTTAAAGAGAGAGAAAAGACATAGGACTTTCACAAAAGACTGAGGATTTGAGCAACAAGGTTAGAGTCCTTAAAAGAAAGGCGCTTGAAAAGAGAAGCGTGTCTGCTATCTTCTGCTAACACTTCCTGAAAGCCAGCACATCCTTTAGAATTTCAATGCTGGCACTTATATGCTGCTTGTAGTTAATTTACAGGAGCGTTTGTAATTACTTTTGGGCTTCAGAGGTGGGTTGAAACTCCTTTATGGAAGGCATTCTGTGGCGGGAGTAATCACAAGGGAGGAGGAGGATGCTGTCCCTCTGTTCCATGGGAAATCAGAACCGCAGATCTGTAGTAATTGGGTTGATAACCGCCGAGAGGAAGGACAGACAGCCCAATAAGGATGGTTGCCAGTTTGCTACAGTGTTCAGGTCAGATTTCTGAAAAACGTTATTTGGAGCCAAGTCCTTTGTTTAATCTTCAAGCAAAATGGAATATATTAGAACAGGAAAAATGTTAAACGTATCCTCAGTATATTACCTTAGAAAGGGAAGACAATATAGGGAGCATGAAAAGAAAACCCAAACCCCTTATTTCCAACTGACCTCCCCTATTGTTCCTTAGATGAAGGATTTCCAGACTCTTTTCTTTTTATTAAGGTCTAACGTACATACTGTCAAATTCACCCTTTTGAGCCTTCGATTCTATGCGTGTTGATATACAGTTGTACAACTACCGCCGCAATCAAGATATAGAACAGCTCATCACCCCCCCAAATCTCCTCATGCCCCTGTATAAAGGGTAAACCCTCTCCCCAGCCCCTGGCCACCACTGGTCTGATTTCTGTCCTTATAGTTTTGTCTTTTCCATAATGTCATGTGAAAGATGACATGAGTGGAGCCATGTTAAAATGGAGCCAGAACAGCGGTTTCAGAGGAATTGCCTTGTGCATCTTGTTTTCTTTATCTTCCAAACTGGACCAAACTACCAACCATCTAAGAACTCAATAAGGACAAGAATGTCCTGTTTGTAAAGACTGATGAAATTGGACTTTGCTGATGATCAAACAGCTGACCAACCAATGAAGTACGAGTCTGGCCTTTTGCCTGATGCCCGAGTCTGAAGCCAATCTCTGAAGGACAAACCCAGCCTTAGCTCATCCAGCGCCAATGAACTCTTCTTTAGCTCAGTTTCCCTCATCCTCCCTTTTCCCCTAAAAACCCTGAGCCCCTCTTCTGTAATCAGGACACTATTTGGGTTTCTACCTGAATCTGTCCCTGGAATTGTAATTCTTTGATCCCCAAATAAGTGCCTCTCTGCCTCTCATTTTGGCTCTTTATTTTTAGGCTAACAGTCGTATAAATAAAATAACACAACATGTGTGCTTCTTCCACTTAGCATAATGCTTTTGAGGTTGGTCAATATGTGACATGTATCAATAGTTTGTGTTTTTTTTATTGCTGAGTAGCATTCTATTGTATGGATATACGACAATTTACTCTTCCACCAATAGGTGACATTTGGTTTGTTTCCAGTTTTTGATGATTATGAATAAAGCTGTCATAAACATTCACATACAGGTCTTTAAGTGGACATATGTTTTCATTTCTTTTGAGTAAATCCTAGGAGTGGGATTTTGGGGCCATATGGTAAGTACATATTAAACTTTATAAGAAGCTGCCAAGGTATTTTCCAGGATGGCTGTACCATTTTGTATTCCCATTAGCAATAAATGAGAGTTTCAGTTGTTTGCATCCTTGTCAGTTCTTGGCTTTATTGATGATTTAGATTTTGGTTATTCTAATAGGTGTGTGGTGGTATCACATTGTGGTTTTAATTTGCATTTTCATAATGATTAATGATGTTGAACATTTTTTTAATGTGCTAGTTGCCATCCATAGCTCCTCTTTGATGAAGTGTCTTTTCAAATAAGTTGGGAGAGTTCTTTCTACATTTTGTATATAAATACTTTATTAGATATGTGACTTGCAAATACTTTCTCCCAATCTGTGGCTTGTTTTTTCATTTTCTTAACAGTATTTTTAGAAAGGCAGATTTTTAATATTGCTGAAGTCTAATTTATCAATTTTTTCCTTCTGTGATTTGTGCTTCTTTTTGTCCTAAGAAATTTTTTCTTAAGCCAAGGTCACAAAAATTTCCTCCTATGTTTTCTTCCAAAATTGTATTATTTTAGGTATTACATTTAGTTCTCTGACCCATTTTGAGATAATATTTGTATGTGGTGCAAGGTATGGGTAGCTTTTATTCATTTTTGGCATGTGGGTATCCGAAACATTTGTTGACAAGACTGTCTATCTCCACTGAATTATCCTGGCACTTTTGTTGAAAATCATTTGACCATACGTATGTGGGTCTATTTCTAAACTCTATTGTTTTCCATTGGCTTTGTATATCTATCCTTTTGCCAATTCCACATTGTCTTCTCTACTACAGTTTTATAGTAAGTGTTGAAATCAGGTTGAGTGAGCCCTTTAAATTTGTTCTCCCTGTGCACCCCCACTGTTCCCCAAATCGTTTTGGCTATTCTAGATCCTTTGGAACTTGCTTTCTAGAACAGCATAGAAGAGGGAGTTGGGGAAACACACTTCTCCCAAGCACATGTTGAGATGACAGGGACTCCAAGAATCAGAATGGCATTTCATGCCTAGATAGAAATTGGGGTTCCTAAACTAGAATCTACGGATGGTTTTGAGATGCCCTGAGAGCCAAATTTTGTATGGATACGTTACCCTGGGGAATGGCTCACAAGTTTCATGAGATTCTAGATGAAGTCATCCACCTATAAAAGAACCACTGGAACGGGGGTAGAAGAAGCTGGTGGAATGCATGGGAGACTTCTGGACACAGACTAAGGCATTGGACCAAGAGCCAGCCTGGGACCATGAAGTGGCCCAAAGTAGGGTTGCCAGATAAAGTACAGGATACTCAGATAAGTTTGAATTTCAGATAAACAATGAATTTTGTTTCGTGTATGTCCCAAATATTGTACATTGTTTTATTTGAAATTCGAATTTAACTGGGAGTCCTATATTTTTAATTTGCTAAACCTGGCAACCCTCCCCCCACAGCTTGACTAATCCTTGCTCTGATTCCCAGCTTTTTCTGAAGGGTTCATCAATGGCACTTTGAATTCTTGCCAAATAATTACATAAGGCAAATTGTATTAACTTGCATTTAAAATATTAATTTAGCTCATAGCTTGACATCTTCATGGGCCCTTTTAAGTGCAGCTGTCAAACTGTGTTAGGGCATTAAAAACCTGTGAAAATACGATGAGAAAGGCCCATCGGTAAACCTATCTTACCCTCTCCCACCTCTTCTGCTACCTCATGCCTCTGAAGTACTCATTGTTTACATTTTGATGTGTAGTTTTACATTTTCCTCTCTGTGTATGTAAACGTATACAAAGCATATGTCAATACTCATATATACCTGCAACTATTTTATACAAAAATTAAATGATCCTATATGTACTGTTCTGCAATCTTTTAGACAATCTACTTTGAACATCTTACTATGTCTTAAAACATGAAAGCCAACCTATTCTTTTTGATGGCTAAGTAGTATTCCATGTGTGAATACTTTCGTATTCAGTCTTTACTGAAGCACATTGTTTCCATTTTTTCCATTGTAAATAATGTTGTGGGGCCGACCCTGTGGCCAAGTGGTTAAGTTCGTGCGCTCTGCTTTGGCGGCCCAGGCTTTCACCAGTTTGGATCCTGGGCGTGGACATGGCACTGCTCATCAGGCCATGCCACAACTAGAGGGACCCACAGCTAAAATATACAACTGTGTACTGGGGGGATTGGGGAAAAAAAGCAAAACAAAAAACAAACAAAAGAAACCAAAAGAAGATTGGCAACAGTTGTTAGCTCAGGTGCCAATCTTTAAAAAAAAAAATGTTGCAATGAATGTATATATACACACATATATATGTATATGTATGTCAAAAGTTACACATTTTTTTTTAAAGATTTTTTAATTTTTTCCTTTTTCTCCCCAAAGCCCCCCCGGCACATAGTTGTATATTCTTCGATGTGGGTTCTTCTAGTTGTGGCATGTGGGATGCTGCCTCAGTGCGGCCTGATGAGCAGTGCCATGTCTGCGCCCAGGATTCGAACCAATGAAACACTGGGCCGCCTGCAGCGGAGCGCGCAAACCCAACCACTCGGCCACGGGGCCAGCCACAAAAGTTACACATTTAAACATTCTAATAAATATTGCTAAGTTGCCATCCGAAAAGGTTAGACAATTTTGTGTATTTACCACCAGCACGTGAGAATGCCTGTTCACTCACATTTTTGTCAATCTGGTATTCCAAATTTTATTCTATTTTTTTATGTTAACTGGTAGATAAAACATGGTATCTCATTGGTTCTCTTTGCATTTTAAAATTTGTGACTGAGGGAGAGCATTGCTTATGAATTACCTGTTCTTATTTTGCCTAATTTTCTTTTGGGTTTCTCATTTTTTTTCATTGATTTGTAATAACCCTTTGTTAATGAAGGAAATTAGCCCTTTGTCCTTTTTGTATAAGTATTTTTTTCCATTTGTCTTTTTTCTTTTGATTCTGCTTATTCTCATTATTTTGCCCTTTCGAAGCTTATATCTTTTGGTTCTTATGTAGCCAAACTCATCAATGGAGTGGTTGATCCATTTTAATTAGAGCTTTAATGTTTGATACCAATACTATACTGTACAATATTTTGAGAATTACCCATTTGAGCCAGGAGTTTGCTTTTGAAGAAGTCCATTTTGGCCAAGATTTACATTGATAAGACTGATCCTGTTGTCTCTAGAATATACCATTAAATATAGCCCCAGTTTGTGCCTATTTTAAGAAGGGTTGGCATAGATTTTTCAAATCATATTTAAATGCTTTATAATTTATCTTGACATTTTTTGAGGCTGGAACACTACCACTTCATTTACTTTTTCAAAAGAACTATTCAGCATATTTTTTCCTTTAATAACTGGCATGGGTTCCATAGTAATTTGTTAAAATCACTAAGTTAATTTTAATG